>NC_138374.1:56064977-56113945 GCF_054177405.1 Leptonychotes weddellii
GTGAATTGTGCAAGACTGTTGAATCTCAGATCTGTACCTCTGAAACAAATAATGCAATATATGTTAAGAAAAAAAAAAGAAGAAGAAGAAGGTAGTGGGAGGGGAAGAATGAAGCGGGGGAAATCGGAGGGGTAGACGAACCATGAGAGACAATGGACTCTGAAAACCAAACAGGGTTCTAGAGGGGAGGGGGCTGGGGGGATGGGTTAGCCTGGTGGTGGGTATTGAGGAGGGCACGTTCTGCATGGAGCACTGGATGTTATGCACAAACAATGAATCATGGAACACTTCATCTAAAACTAATGATGTAATGTATGGGGATTAACATAAGAATAAAAAAAATGTGTAATATCAAAAAAAAAAAAAGAATGCCTTTAACTTTAAACAGAAACTAACTATAGATTTGTTTTTTTTAAGACTGAATATGGTATTGTGTGGATGGTAAGCATCATCTTGATACATGTGTAAAATCTTTGACCCTAGAGGCAACCTTAATTACCTCCATTACCTGCCCCCATGCCTCCCCCACCCCAGTGGCTCACCTAATATTTTGTGCAGTAGAGTAGGTGAAATTCTTAAATGAATAAATTTCAATATAACTGAAACATGCTAAACGATTAAATGAAAGCTAAAATGTGCATTTAGTGGTCTATACCTATAGTTTTATTACAGGATTTCCTTCTCCTTTAGTGCCCGCCGTTCTTGGTCATGCCACTTGAAGAATGAAGAGGTAGACCAAAGAGTGCCCTCTTCAAGGAGGACATACCTTCAGGCATGTGTAAGGTGGGGGTGCAGGTCCTAGTGATGTAGGAATTGGTTGCGGTTTGGAGCCAATGACCAAGAAAGAATTCTTGAGACTTCTTGGGTGCAAAAAGGTGGTTTTATTAAACCACGGGGATAGGACCTGTGGGCAGAAAGCTGCACTGGGGTCATGAAGAGTGGCTGATTATATACTTTCAAAGCAAAGTTTTACTGAGAGATAGTAAAGTGATAGTACAAAGCTTCTGAAGAGAGACAGGGGCCCGAGAGGGTTGCCGCCCGAGTTTCTCAGTCTAGGGTTTTTATGGGCTTGGTGGCAGGCTGTTTTAATCTAATTAACCTTCCATGTGCCTGTCATCTAATCAGGTTTTTGTCATCTGTCTGTCATGTGCAAAAGGGTGGAGGTCTCCTTCCAGGGTGGGTGTAAAATTCTTTTAAGGGTTGTTTCCTCTTAAGGGGCGGGGCGGGGGGTGGTTTGTCCTTGCCTGCCTTTCTTCCAACTATCCTTCATCAGTTTCATGTTAAGACATCTCAAACCAGAATATATGCAGTTCCACAGGTGACTTATGGTATGTGCCAAAGATTCCCAGAATAGGGGAACACTTCATTCATCGTCCTGCATTGTCAATCATTACTTGTGAATAAATAATTGAAAACATTATTTTATTTGTACCTCAGACTTTAAAAAACTAATTAATTGGCTCCAACTGATGCAGGCTGGCTGGGTCCCAGGACCCAGAGGGGCTCTCACAGGACCAGCCAAGAGGGTCCTTGGCTTCATGCAGGATGGAAATCAAACATGAGCCAAGAGAAAGTGAGAACAGAGTTTATTGAGGATACATAAATGATATGGTTTTGGAATATAGGTGAGGTTCGGTGGGGTGGAGTCCAGAGCAGACGACCAAGAAAGAATTCTTGAGACATCTTTAGTGCAAAATGGTGGTTTTATTAAAGGACAGGGACAGGACCCGTGAGCAGAAAGAGCTGCTGCACTGGGGTCTTGACAAGTGGCTGATTATATACTTGGGAGTTGGGGGAGTTAAGGAAAAGGGAGGTTTCAAAAGAACTTTCATATGCTAAAGAGGACCTACAAGATAATGGAGGCCTTGCCATCTTCAAGTTAAGGTTGTTTTCCCCTCTAGCAATGTATTCACATTAAGATAGTTGGGAGATCCCTGGAAGTATGTCACACTTGTCCCACCCAGGAGTCAGGGGTGGGGGAGGTTGCAGGGTGTGAGCTTGTGCTTTGTTTTCAGCTAGCCTTCTGCTCCCTTGTCAAAAGGAGAGCAGATACAGGGTGTCTGGGAGACTCAGAAAGAAAAGGAGACAGTCTTGTCTTTGCCTGGAGTCTGGGGATCTTATTGAGGACTGTAGTCTGGAGTATGCGTTCTCTTAGGCAACCAGGAACTGGTCAAAGACCAGGAACGGATCAAAGATGAGTGCTCAGGTGTCCTCCATAAGTCACTTATGCCCTAGAGTCAGAGTTCTTGGCGTCAAGGTGTATGGGGTTGGTGGTCTTGGAAAATGTTCATGATGACATTGCCCTGTCACTCCTTAGATGTTATCTATTGTGCTAGAAAACGCCAAAGAAATCATTAACTCCTTGACCATTACAAGGAGGACATACCTTCAGGCATGTGTAAGGTGGGGGTGCAGGTCCTAGTGATGTAGGAATTGGTTGTGGTTTGGAGCCAATGACCAAGAAAGAATTCTTGAGACTTCTTGGGTGCAAAAAGGTGGTTTTATTAAACCACGGGGATAGGACCTGTGGGCAGAAAGCTGCACTGGGGTCATGAAGAGTGGCTGATTATATACTTTCAAGTTGGGAGGGGAGCACAAGCCTCCCAGGTATTTTGGAAACAAGGTTTCCAGGATGGTGAGGGGGCTAGCTATTGTTAGGAAAAGTTCATTTGTTACTGTTTGGCAAAAACTCAGTCATGAGACCCTTCAGATATATATCGGTGTGTCATATGCTTGGGGGATGATTGCCAACATATATCTAAGGGGGAGAGACAGGAAGTTTCCAAAGGAATTTTTATATGTTAAAGTAGACTCACAGGATCCTGGGGGTCCGGCTAAGATTGCCTTTTGCCCTTAGCAAAGTATTAACATTGAGGCAGCTGAGCGCCTAGAGGAATGTCACTCTACCTGTTTTAAGGACTTGTCAGTGGACTGTAAGTAGTAAGGAAATTTAATTTTTCTTTTGCCTTTGTTTCCCACATCACTAGCAAGAGTAGAGGCTGTAAAAAAGCAGTCTTTTATATGTCTCTTCAGTTTCCCTGTCTCACAACCTCTTGTACACAAAACCATGATAAAGTTAATAGTTAATAGCAAACTCCAAAACGTTCTCCTAATGCTCAAACAACTGAATGGATTTGGTTTTGTAACTCTGGCAGAATGAGTAATTTTGGTTTTGTTTTGTGTTATTTTATTTAGTTATTTTCCATTTAATAGTAGTTACGGGAGATTTCTTCTTCACGATAAGCAATAACCAAGGCATCCCCGGGACAAGGCTACACAGGGCGACACCGTTCAGGGCTTGGAATTGTTAAAAAACAAAACTCAACTGAGAAAATTTGAAGGTCTAATTGGCTTTATTCGTTGATCCATGAAGTGGGTTGCATCCCGTCTAGCAAGTAGAAAGGAGTTCTGAGGAACTGTACAAAATGGAAGGTGTTTATAGGCAGATGGGAGCAGGGACAAGGACCTCATAAACAAAAGAAAGGATTATTTTGGGCAAGGTCACCTTCCTTGGGGGAAGGGTGGAGATACACCATGCAGATTCTCTCAGGAGTGTTGACCAGGAAATTCCAGACTGGTATAAAATTCCGCTCCTAGGAGAGGCTAAAACTGCAATTAGGTTAGGTATTTAGTCTTGGTTTGCCGGCCCCTTGGGCTCAGCACAAGTGACTCCATCTTGGGCCTGCTGTTTCTTTCTTAACAGAATGCAGATTTTTACACTTGTCTCCAAATGAAATTACTCTTCCACCCCCAGAGATACGGAAAAGCCTGAGAACAGAAGGCATTTGTCACACAATTTGAAATGTGTGTCCCCTCCTGGATGCCATGCTTCTAGTGCACTATGAATTAATTTGTTTTATGAATCTCCCAATTATCTTTTGAATGACATGATTTAATTTGTTAGATGTGCATATTTAAACTATGTCCTATTCGGGGTGCCTGGCTAGGTCAGACAGAGGAGCATGCAACTCTTGATCTCGGGGTCATGAGTTTGAGCCCCACAATGGAGGTAGAGATTACTTAAATAAGTAAATAAACTTAAAAAAACCCCCCAACTATGCCCCAATTTTAGGCCAGCTTTTAGCATGTCTTCATCATTTAATATGATGAGGTTTGGCCCTTTCTCTCTCATACACAAGGAGCCCTGTAGAACTACTGATTGGCTCATTTTGTTTGATACTGAATGAACACAACCTGTGTTGTAAAACTTACTTGGGCTCTCTGTTCCCTATTTCTCACCGTCTTCACCTTGAGTGAGAACTAGGGTCAAAAAAATATTTCCAAAGCAGCATTTCTCTAAACACCATCTCTGAAGAAACTCAAATTCTTTCCAAATGGTCTAGGGGTCCCCAGTGCCTCAAGTGTGTCTCATGGGCTGAGATACTGGAAAGCAAATAAGGGACAATATGGATTATACGGCAGCTATTATCTATTGAATGCTTGCTCTGTGTCAAGGCTACACAAGTCACAAGGAAAGGGGCAGTCCGGGCAAAGGCAGGAGACATTCTCCTGTCCTTTGTAGAAACTCTAGGGAAGGAGAAGTCTTATTGCCCACTGACATCTGATTAAAACTTGGCCTTAATAGAGAAGACGTGGTACATATATACAATGGAATATTACTCAGCATCAAAAAATGAAATCTTGCCATTTGCAATGACATGGATAGAACTAGAGGGTATTATGCTAAATGAAATAAGTCAGTCAGAGAAAGACAATTATCATATGATCTCACTCATGCTGAATTTAAGAAACAAAACAGAGGATCATAGTGGAAGAGAGGAAAAAATAAAACTAGTTGAAATCAGAGAGGGAGACAAACCATAAGAGACTCTTAATCATAGGAAACAAACTGAGAGTTGCTGGAGGGGAGGGAGGTGGGGGGATGGGGAAAGTGGGGGGATGGGGAAAGTGATAGGCATTAAGGAGGGCACGTGATGTAATGAGCACTGGGTGTTATATAAGACCGATGAATCACTGAACTCTACCTGAAACTACTAATACATTATATGTTAATTAATTGAATTTAAATTAAAAAATTATGTACAGAAAGGAAAAAACAAACAAACACACTTGGCCTTAAAGATCTTCAAGGTCTTGAGGAGAAGGCAGGAAACCAGAAAACATTGTAATTTCAAAGTCTTGGGTGATTCTCCATGTTGGAAGTTATAGAAACCTGAAGTCACTTTTGTGGCCAACTACCTCCTGATTGGGAACAATTCTTCTAATAGGTTGTTAGTCCTAAAATAGAAAGTAAAGAAACTTTGCTGACATAGAGACATTTTGAGGAACTCCATTTCCTGTGGCTGACATCTGTTTTGGGAGTGACAATGGTTTTAAATGTTTTTTGAGGGGAAGGCTTAATTGCATCTGGGAGACTGCCTTTTAGCTGAGAGGCTAGGAGCACACCTGGTCAACCGCCTGTATTCATACTAACCTTGTGTGGTATCTTCTCTTGTTACTTTCCAAAGTAACTCTCCTCTTCAGACTTCCTGCACCCCCCCACTCTTCACTGATGACCTTGCTTCAGACTTTACCAGGAAAATAAAAAGAAAATAGAGTTAATCATCTGGGAGTGATTCCTTTAAACCTCTTCCTTTCACCAAATCTGTCAATTTGCCTTCAGCTGTACCTTCTCTTGCTTCCTTCTCTGCAGAAGAGTCCACAGATCCTAAGCTATCAAATCATGATTCTTACCTAATCCTAATCAAACCTCCACTGTGGCCCATATGAAGTGACCTGCCTTAAACCAGACTCCAAAACCTCATAAATGTTCTGATTTTGCCCTCCCCACTCTGAGACACTTAGACTCTGCAGGCAGTGCTCTCCCTAATCTTGGTGAGAACAAACTTACCTTATCAGCAACCAGCTTTTCCTCAGGAGAGATGAATGACTCCCCTCTCTCCTAAGGCACTTGGCTTCTACAATTAGCCTTTCTCTTCTGCATTATTATTCTCTTTCTCTCTACTGGGTCAGCATACAAACCCACCCATCCTTAAATGCCCACTTCCTCCCACCGGTGTCTCTTCTAACTTCCAGCACTTTACTGCTTCCCATCGCAGTTACATTTCTTTAAACACACACACACACACACACACACACACACGATGTTTTAAATAATATATTCACATGCTTCAAAAACTCCAAAGGCAAAGTCTCCTTGCTAGAAGCATCTTGTATGTACTTGGAGAGATATACATATTGAAGCATCCAGTAATAATACCATAAGGCACACACTGTTCTTTACCTTTCACTAGAAAACAGATGCTGGCAGTCTTTCTGTATCAGAGCAGAAAGATCATAGTCAAACTTCTGGTAGTTTTTGTCTAACCTTTCTAACCTCCCATTCTCTCTCCAATTCATTCTAATGTGGCTTCTGTCCCTTCCAGTGAAATGGCTATCTTCCAAGTCACCAAAAATCTCCACTTGCTAAATCTAAATGTTGCTGCTTCAGTCTATAACTGGGGCACAGGGGTGTAAGAGCACCTGGTGCCAGGGACCCACACAGAATAGATTTGGCCACTCGCTGCTGACAAAATCCAAAGGCAGAGAGATGGGTGGTTGTGATAAAAGAAAGGGATTTATTGCATTGAAGCCAACACTCGGAAGACAGAGGACTAGCATCTCAAAGACTCTCCAAAGTGATGAAAATACTTCTAGATTGACTGATTGATTGATTTAGACTTATTTATTTATTTATCTATTTATTTATTTATTTATTTGAGAAAGAGAGAGAGAGCACGAGTAGGAGGGGCAGAGGGAGAGGGAGAGAGAATCTCAAGCAGACTCCCCGCTGAGTGTGGAGCCAGATTTGGGGCTCAATCTCATGACCCTGAGATCATGACCTGAGCTGAAACCAGGAGTCTGATGCTTAACCAACTGCACCATGCAGGTGTCCCACTTCTAGATTTAAATAAGGAAAACATGGAACAAAGGTCGTGGGTACCTTCAGGTGGGCAGTGAAGGTCAGGTCAGTCATTGTCTTGGGGTCAGTCACAAGTGGGCAGGGGCTTGCTGGCTCAGGGCAGTCCCTATTCTTTTTTTTTTTTTTTAAGATTTTATTTATTTATTTGAGAGAGAATGAGAGCCAGAGAGATCACAGAGAGAGAAGAAGAGGGAGAAGCAGGCTCCCCACTGAGCAGGGAGCCCAATGCAGGGCTCGATCCCAGGACCCTGAGATCGTGACCTGAACTGAAGGCAGATGCTTAACCAACTGAGCCACCCAGGTGCCCAGGACAGTCCCTATTCTTGAGGCAGTAGATTGGGTTCCCATCAGGGGGTGCTTTGCCCGCAGGGTCTTTTGCCTGAGTTAAGAGATAAGCTGGAAAGAAGAACTTATTCAATTAGGAAATACAGACTGAGGTCAAAATGGAGATAGCTGAAGTCCTCTTTCAAGCCCTCATATTATTTCACTCCTTGGTAACATTGGACATAGCAAACACTCTCTCCCTTTTATGTTTTATTGCCTTGCAGAGAAGAATTTGCTGCAAAGTAAATGAAGCATGGGCCATAGGGCCCCTCACGGGCACCTTCTCTGCCCATGGACCTACAAGGAGTTCTAGCCATGTGTTCACAGGATCATGAAATCTTGTAAAATTTGCAAAGTACTTTCACTGCAATTAGTCAAGGCCAGTTTCTCTTTTCATTCTGATCTCCACTTCATCACTTTCTCCCTGCATTTAGGGACCCCGCTCAGGGAAGTTGAGCTGCAAACACATTTAGTTAGGATCTAGTCACACCAGTATAGTGGTACCGGGGGTTGGGGGAGGGGCGGGAGCTCCAGGAATACACATTCTGCCCACTTGGCCAACCTCTCACCCCAAGCTGTGACATGAAAATGTGGACCTGGGGTCATGTCATGACATGAACATGTCCTATGGCACCCTGCTCTATAGGCACTTAGGACGTGGGGGCAACAGTGTTGGAAACAGAGTGAGCTGGAAGCTAATCTGTGAAAAAAATCTTCTAATCTTCAGACACATATATTTGCAAGCAGGGGAATTAGAGTTTCTTTGGCAGTTTATCAAATTAGAAGTCCTCTCCTATCAGGTATATGCTCGATCCTGCAGCATGTGCATTAAAAATGCACTGTGCTTGGGGAGGGGGGGTGGAGGGATGGGGTAACTGGGTGATGGACATTAAGGAGGGCATGCGATGTAATGAGCACTGGGTGTTATATAAGACTGATGAATCACTGAACTCTACCTCTGAAACTAAGAATACACTATATGTTAATAAAAATGGGAATCATGCCAAACGGAATTTATCAGAAAAAAACTCTAGGGCAGGAACCTGCTCAGTACTGCAGTGAGTATACACATGTGTACAAGCCTGACAAATTGGATTGCATTTTAATGTACTTGCCACTTCAAAATCTGGTGGTTTTAGATGAAATGGCACCAAAATTGGCACCAGGAGAGTGAAGTGGTCTAAAGAAACTAGTGTTTCAGACACAAAATTCCTATACTTTTTTGTCAGTAAGTCAATGTATGTAGAATGAAAGAAATTTGGTTTCACAATTGCATTGCTCTATGCACTGTAGCAGCATTTTAAAACATATTTGAATTGCTCTTGTGTATACATTCATTTTAGATCTTTACTTTTTGGCACTAGCGATTATTTCACTATTCAACTATGATGAGGAGGCAGTATCCTTGTGGAAGCCAAAAACATAAACTGAAAGAAAGAAAGGACAGGTGGAAGGTTTAAAATGCCCCACCCCAATTTTTTTATTATATTGCCACAGAAACTAAAGTCTCTTGCATTCAAAATCATGAAGATTAGGGAAAGATTCATGATAGCCAACAGAAGAGATAAAAATGCTTATGATAATCAAAATTTTTGAAACAGGAAAAAGAAAACAGAAGAAGGAAGATGAAAGTAATAGTAAAGGAAAATAAACATTGTACAGTCAAAAGAACACACAAACATCAGAAGCTGCTTCACTTGGATGAATTAACTGATTTTGGTAATTGCCATGATCTTTTATTGTGGTCTGCTATGAGGAACAACAATTTCATTCAACATTGAATAATGATAGAATTCACTTTTTCCAAATTTTGATCTAATAATATTCACAGAGAATTCAACAAAACAGATCATGGGAAAACATATACTTCTCAAACAGATACATTTTATATACATTTAAAATGGTCAAGGCGGGGGGCCTGGGTGGCTCAGTTGGTTAAGCATCTGCCTTTGGCTCAGGTCATGATCCCAGAGTCCTGGGATCGAGTCCCACATGGGGCTCCTTGCTCAGCGGGAAACCTGCTTCTCCCTCTTCCTCTGCTGCTTGCCCTGCTTATGCTCTCTCTCTCTCTGTCAAATAAATAAATAAAATCTTAAAAAAAAAATAGTCAAACTGCTATGAGAACCTGGCTAGCCTATTCTAAAACTAAAGGTTGCCTTTATTATTTTATTTGTAGATGGTTTTCAACATGATAGATTACATCAGATGGGTTTTTGAACTGGATAAATACACTAAGAAGTTTAAAAAGTGAAGTATATCTTACAGAGTGCTAGGACACCATGTTTACTTGAAATACTAGTTGACTCTTGAACAACACAGGTCTGAACTGCACAGGTCCACTTATTCATGGATTTTTTCTTTTTTTTAATAAATACAGTACTGTAAATGTATTTTCTGTTCCTTATGATTTTCTTAATAACATTTTCTTTTCTTTAGCTTATTGTAAGAATATAATATACAGTACATATTACATACAAAATATGTGTTATTGGACTATTTAAAGGTAAGGCTTCTGGTCAACATTAGGCTATCAGTAGTTAAGTTTTTGGGGAATCGAAAGTTATATATACACAAATTTTTGACTTTGTGAGGTTTGGTGCCTCCCAACCCCCACGTTGTTCAAGGATGAACTGTATATGTAAGTGTAATAAAAATTCATTAAGCCACCTTCTTGAAAAATAACCACCCCCCAAAAAGTAAACAGGGAGAACATTCTGAATTAATCAGAATGCCATAAACTGTAGCAGCAGCTATTAAATTTTTAAATAAAAATAGCATTGGAAAAAAAATGGCTTTGGAGGTCCTAGTGAAAACATTGTGTTCTTCAAACAAAGGTAGTTTTGTGGTTATCCCTGAACTAATTGCTGAATTCTCTTTTTGCATAAGAACTTGGGGAAAAATGTCAAAATAAAAGAATGAATGTGACTTCTCTAAAACCTATTAAAGACTAGTGAATCAAATACATAAACCAGATATCCAAAACTACTCTATTAGTTAAAGTCTATATACAGGAGTGCCAGGCACTTTCAGATGGTGATTGTTGTATTCTACATGAACAACAGAAACACCCATGAACAATTTTTAACTTCTCACTAGCTAAAATCTGCGACTTTACTCAACAATTGCATTTTTCTACTGAAAAGTATCATGGTCAGGTGTACTACCACGTAACTAGGAATGGTGAAAGCAAAGGGCTACAAGCGTTCTTTTAAAACATTAGTTACAGGGCACCTGGTTGCCTCAGTTGGAGGAATGTGTGACTCTTGATCTCAGGGCTGTGAGTTTGAGCCCCACATTGGTCATAGAGATTACTTACAAATAAAATCTTTAAAAAAACCATTAATTATGCAGAATTTTCTTAATTTGAGGGCGGGGAGAAAAAGCTGCCTTGGTAGTACCTGAAGTTATTGACTACTTCAGCATTTTGCAACGGTTATATTTTACTGTTTTGCTTTTCTCTCATATACAGAGCATTGTATTTATTTATTTATCTTCTTTTCAAAATTTTATTTAAATTCTAGTTAGTTAACATATAGGGTTATATTGGTTTCAGGAGTAGAATTTAGTGATTTATCACCTACATACAACACCCAGTGCTCATCACAATGCCCATCATCTATTTAGCCCATTCCCCACCCACCTCCCTTCTAGCAACTCTCAGTTTGTTCTCTACCATAGAGTCTCTTATAGTTGGCTCCCCCCTCTTTTTTTTTCCTTCCCATATGTTTGTCTGTTTTTTTTCTTATATTCCACATGTGAGTGAAACCATATGGTTGTCTTTCTCTGACTTATTTTGCTTAGCATAATACTCTCTAGCTCCATCCATGTTGTTGCAAATGGCAAGATTTCATTCTTTTTGATGGCTGGGTAATTTTCCATTGTGTATATATGGCACATCTTCTGTGTCCATTCATCAGTTGATGGACATTTGGGCTCTTTCCATAATTTGGTTATTGTAGATAATGTTGCTATAAACATTGGGGTGGATGTACTCCTTTGAATCTCATACAGAGCATTTTAAACAAACATGCCAACTCAGATTTTTTTTTAAAAGATTTTATTTATTTATTTGAGAGAGAGAGAGAATGCACGGGGGGGAGGGGCAGAGGGAGAGGGAGAAGCAGGCTCCATGCTGAGCAGGGAACCCATTGCAAGGCTGGATCCCAGGACCCTGAGGTCATGACCTGAGCAGAAGGCAGATGCTTACTTAATCAACTAAGCCACCCAGGCACCACTTGGTGCTCAACAACCCCCTTAACAAGCCTCTGTCACACTAATAATAACATCTAAGTCTTTGGCCTGAAGGTCCTATGTGGTTTGACCTCTGCCCACTTTCCAAAGCCATATTCACCACACTCCTCACTGAATCCATGCTACTCCCCGCAGTCTTTCTGCTCCTTGAGCCCTCCAAGCTTGTTGCATCACTGTAGTAAAGGTGCATCCAGTGTTCCTTCTGCTCAGAATGTTTTTCCCCAGTGGCTCTTAAAGAGTAGTTTCTTAGCAAGCCCTTCCCTAATCACTTATTCTAGTGGTTCTCCATCGGGTGGCACCAATCCCAAGGAGGTGTTTAGAAAATGTGTGGGGACATCTTTGTCCCACTGGCATTTAATGGCAGGGTGGGAGGGGATGCCGGGGATGCCAGATGTCTGGCAATATGTCGTAGAGTCTTCCCAATGACAGAATGGCCTGCATACTGCACGACTTGGAGTATCTCACTTGTCATGTAGGGGAAAAACCTGTTTATAATTATGTGTACCAAGAACCCACTCCATAGACCCATAGATACCTAAACCCTAAATATTTTTTTGCCTAGTTTTAACATCCACTAAAATTTCTAGGCATGCAATTATCATGTAAATTGATGAAAGAGAATCGATTGTTTTGTTTGAGGCATTACCCAGAGTTGTTCCCTGTTTAGGTAAATCATGTCACTAAGGGCAATGCCAGTGGTATTTGAGTCACTTGTAACACTCCTATAATCATTGGGCATTTGTAGCTATTTGCATTTATGGCGACTCAATGTATGAATGCAAACATCTGACCGCCTCATTATATTTTCAAGCATAGTCATGTTCAATCATTTACATATTGGAATGCATATTTTATTATAAAATTATGTCTTCTTATTTTTCCTCTTTATTATAGTTGGGCATATACATATTTATGTACTATCTATATACATGATATGTATGAAGTATACTGTATCATCTAAGAATTTTATTTTAGAATCATAAATGTTGTTATATTTGTTCTGGATAGAGGATGTTGGGTTTGACAGGTTTGAAAGATACTGAATTAATTCAAAGTAGTTCTCCAGTCTCTTCCCATCACTTACATTGTTTTATTTTCATCGTAGCAATTATCACTAGCTAATAGCTTCTTACTAATTAATTGATTATTTGATTGGTATCTGCCTACCCATTCTAGAATGTAAGCTCTGTGAGAGTATCGATCTTACCTGTCTCATATAATGTTTTATTCTCAGTGCCTAGAACAGTGTCAGGAACAAACTTGCCTCAACCGATGTTCTCCAAAGGATGGATGGTTGGATGGATGGAGGGATGGTTGGACGGATGGATGGATGGTTGGATGGATGGATGGATGGATGGATGGATGGATGGATGGATGGTTGGATGGATGGATGGTTGGTTGGATGGACAGATGGTTGGACGGTTGGATGGATGGTTGGATGGATGGTTGGATGGATGGATGGATGGATGGTTGGATGGATGGATGGTTGGATGGATGGATGGAGAGGATGGATGGATAGATGGATGGATGGAGAGGATGGCAATAGTGTTTGTTTGCTTTTGGATTTGAGTCTCCCTAGTTTAAAAGATGATGATCAGAAACTGGCAGAAAGGCTAAATGAGATTCTGAGCACAGGGTAAAAACCGTTTATGGAAGATTTTGGGATATTCTGGATGCAGACAGAGCTGTTTTGGGGCTTACATGAGAAGATGTGGCACAGAATTGAGGAAGAGACGATCCTCCCCCCTCTGCACTGCCCACAGTGCTCCTTGGTGCTTGGAGGACTGGGAACTTTGATGGCTTCCAAAAAGTGTTGGCAAGGCTTCTGTGGTTTTAGGAGAAGCCAGTGATGTTGGCAAGTTGGAGCTAGAGCAAGAGGTGGTGGAACACCATTAAGGGCCTAGAACTACCATCTGCGTTGTAGGCATGTGTGAGGCTTCCCTTTGGGGATTTCCAGAAATTACTCATGTTGGGGGCAGGTACCTAGGGACTGGGAGGGAATATTTAGAGTCCTGGCCATTTTGGCAGCAAAGTTAACTTTGACCTCTTTTTGAGTTTACAGGCTGATAGCACAAGCAAGGTACAGATTGCATATACATCACATTTTATTTTTTTTTATTATTTATTTATTTATTTTTTTTTTAAAAGATTTTATTTATTTATTTGAGAGAGAGAGAGAAACAGCACGAGAGGGGAGAGGGTCAGAGGGAGAAGCAGGCTCCCTGCTGAGCCGGGAGCCCGATGCGGGACTCGATCCCGGGACTCCAGGATCATGACCTGAGCCAAAGGCAGTCGCTTAACCAACTGAGCCACCCAGGCGCCCTATACATCACATTTTAAATCATCTAGATCTTTGATCTAATCTGTAAATATAGTTATAGAAGAGGCACTATTGAGTTACATGATAATTGTGTTCTCTCTTTCTCTTGTCCTTAATTTGGAGCCATCGGGTACAGTTGAATGTCAAGGGCACCCAGATGAGGGATCCTGTGGGAGTTGAAATCCAGTCCTTGCTTCACTCACCAAACCCCATGCCCTGGCTCCTTTTGCCTAGAGGAGAAGTACTTTTTCTTAAGTGATGTGCAAATACTATCTGCTTACCAAGTCTTGGGACTGTGGCCCACCTAAAAAGACATTTTTTTTTTATTTGCAGGAAATGTTTGCACGAACTAGGGGAATCCCTGCCTTAATTCTTCTGTGTGTTTGTTCCTTTTTACCTTGGGGTCTCTGCAATGATGTCTTATAGCACAGCAAAGGCCAAAGTGGTAACTGTGCCAGCAGCACATGCTAAATGAGGCCTGGTACATTATAGAGCTTCTCGAATGGACTTCAAAGCCAGAGTCCCTGGCTCCAAATCCCAGCTCTGCCACTTACTAGCCATGTGAGCTTGGGCAAGTAATTTAATCTTTATGTGCCTTAATTTTCCCAATTGAACATAGGGATGATAATAATAATACTCCCCTATTAGAGTTGTGAAACTTGAAATGAATGAACATATGTAAAATGTGATGTCTGACCTACAGTAAACCTCATAGAAGGGTTAGCTATTAAGGTCTTCCTTTGGAGTGCCTGCGTGGCTCAGTAGTTAAGCGTCTGCCTTTTGCTCAGGTCATGATCCCAGGGTCCTGGGATCAAGCCCCGTGTCAGGCTCCCTGCTCAGTGGGAAGCCTGCTTCTCCCTCTTGTACTCCCCCGCTTCTGTTCCCTCTCTCGCTGTCTCTCAATCTGTCAAATAAATAAATAAATTCTTAAAAAAAAAAGTCTTCCTTCTTCTTCTTTTTTTGAGATAGTTACAAAAAAGGGTGCTGTCCCTGTGATCCCTATCACAGCAGCCAACCTCTGATATCAAGGCTGTCATGCACCATGCCCTTGCCTAGCAGAGCCTCAACTATCAACACAAATAACACCAGCCCAGCAAGGCTCAGCCACCGCTGAGGCTGCTGAGGTCTGTGATAAGGGCGCCATCTTTGGCAGGGTCTTTACCTCTGTGACTTCAGTGTTTCCACACTCGGGGTTCTGTGCAAACAGACCCTGGGGAGATAGGATGATGGTAAGAGGAGGGTCAAAGAACAATCTTTCTTTCTTTCTTTCTTTCTTTCTTTCTTTCTTTCTTTCTTTCTTCCTTCCTTTCTGTAGGCTCCATGCCCAAAGTGGGGCTTGAACTCACGTCCTCGAGATCAAGAGTCCCATGCTCTACTAACTGAGCCAGCCAGGGCCTCCAAAGAACAATTTTTTTTTTTTTTTTAAAGATGGTCTTTGGGCGCCTGGGTGGCTCAGTTGGTTAAGCATCTGCCTTCAGCTCAGGTCATGATCCTGGGGTGCTGGAATGGAGCCCCACATTGAGCTCCCTGCTCAGCAGGGAGTCTGCTTCTCTCTCTCCCTCTGTCCCTCCTCCTTGCTTGTGATCTGTCTTTGTCTCTCAAATAAATAAATAAAATCTTTAAAAAAAATAAAAGATGGAAGTTACTGGACTATGCTGTTGGGAATGATTGGGTTGGGAAAGAGAGGACGAAGACACAGAAGAGAAAGAGAATAATGCCTGGGGATGGAGGGTTTGGAATCTAGTCACCCTGGGCCTCAGAGAGGAGAAGAGGTCCCTTGACCCCTCTTATTGTAACAAGAAGGAATTTGACAAAGATGAACACAGGTACTGGAAGGTTTAGAGATTCAGTGCTGGGAAGATGAGGGCCCTGTAATAATGCCTGATGTCCAATGGTTTCTATTTTGTCACTGAAGCAAGAGGGTGTTTTCTTGGCTCAGCAGACCTGCATCCATCTCTTAGCAAACTTTCCCTGGAGCAGGGTGGCATGGTGGTCAAACATATAGGCCTTGTAGTCAGGCAGACTGGAATTTGATTTTTTGTGTCTCAGGTGCACAGAATAGAATTCACCCCAATTTTTTTTTTTTTAAGATTTTATTTATTTGACAGAGAGAGAGACAGCGAGAGCAGGAACACAAGCCCGGGGAGTGGGAGAGGGAGAAGCAGGCTCCCCGTTGAGCAGGGAGCCCAATGAGGGGCTCGATCCCAGGACCTGGGATCATGACCTGAGCTGAAGGCAGACGCTTAACGACTGAGCCACCCGGGCGCCCGAATTCACCCCAGTTCTAATGATACACTTTCACTGTTAGTCCAGCCTGGTGCTTCACTGCTACCTCCTCTGTGTGCCCTTGGATGAGTAATTCATTGCTCGAGGTCTTAGTTTCCCCAACGGCACATCTCACCAACTACTAGTTTAACACAGAAGTCCTGGTCAATACTATTTAAAGAAAGGTATTTTCCCATTGCATCACTGAGCAAAACCCAACTGCTATCAAGAGAGACAACTTTCTCATTCCAGGACAGAAGAAAAGAACAAAAAGCACAGTAAGAATATAGAAAATCTAGAAACCTTCCCTTCACTTTTCATGTCAAGGCATGCATAGAATAGGCTGTGATGAGCACTGGGTGTTACGCTTAACTAATGAATCATTGAACACTACATCAAAGACTAATTATGTACTATACAGTGGCTAACTGAACATAAAAAAAAAGAATAGGATAATTTTGGGGGTGCCTGGGTGGTTAAACGGCCGACTCTTGATTTCGGCTCAGGTTATGATCTCAGGATTGTGAGGTCGAACCCTGCATCAGGCTCCATGCTGGGCACAGAGCATGCTTAAGATTCTCTCTCTCTCCCTCTCCCTCTGCCCCTCATCCCCCCTCTAAAAAAAAAGTATGGTAATTTTGTATGAACTCTGGGGTAAAACTGCAGACCTGGGGGCTCCTGGGTGGCTCAGTCAGTTAAGTGTCTGTCTTCGGCTCAGGTCATGATCCCCGGGTCCTGGGATCGAGTCCCACATTTGGCTCCCTGCTCTCCTTCTGCTGCTCCCCATGCTCATGCTCTCTCTCTCTCTCTGTCTCTCTATATCAAATAAATAAATAAATAAAACCTTGGAAAAAAAAAAAGGAAAAAAATAATGCAGACCTGGCCAGAAGGACCAGTCTAGATGCCAGGCCCCAGACCCTGTCTATCCCAAGACTTGAGGGGGATCAAGAGCTTCATTTCCCTGAAACCCTTTTATGGCACACCTGTTGGGAGGCTCTTACAGGAGAAGAGGTCAGTGAGGGCCAGATAAACTGAGAAGGGTTTCATGGGAGAGGTGTAGATAGAACTTGGCTTTGAAAGGTGGTAGGTTGGAGGGACAGTATTGATGGAAAAAGACATTCCAGCAGAGGAAAAGACATGGCACAGGGCAGAGCAGTGGAGCGAATACTAGATCTGTGGGGCTCTGGGGAGACCGAGGGCAGTGACAGATGACGGCAGGGGATCTAGGTTGAAAGGCAGCGGAATTTTTGTGCACTAGACCCAGAATAGAGAAATCCTAGAAATGATCACATTCAGGCTCAGGGAAGAAGGAGATGAGTATTTTTTAAAAGTCTATGTGTTGGGGAGAACTGAGGAAATAGACACTTCTGTCCGATGCTGGTGCAATGTACATGGTATGACCTCTTTGGGGGAAATGTTGGCAGAATCTACCAAAATTACAAATGCACATATCCTTCGACCCAGAATTCCACTCTGAGGAATTAATTCTACATAAATAGGTATACATCTTGTATATCGGTATGTACAAGGTTAGATACTGTATCATTTTTGTAATAGCAAAGGTTGAAAACAAGATTTGGAAACACTGAATATTCACTAACAGGGACTCATTGAATAAATTATGGTACATCTATACAGTAAATACTATATAGTTATAAAAAGAACAGGAGAGTCCTATGTACTTCATGTTTTCAAAGATACGTTAAGTGGGAAAAGCAAGGTATGGGATACAATGTTTAAAGTGCTCATGCAGCTGCAAAAAGCAAGGGAGAGAAGAAGTGTGTGCATGTCTGTGTGAATGTGTGTGTATGTATTTATGTATAAAATAAAAGATTCATAAAAAATTAACACTGATTTCTTCTGAGTCAGGAAACTGGTTGCTAAGGGACAGGACTGGGAAGAAAACTTTTTATAGCATATCTTATTCTTCTTCCAAAAATTTGAACTCATATGGATTCGTTATGTATTTAAAACTAAATAAATCAAAATTGAGAAAATCCCTTAGACTACTTAAAAAACCCACACAGCATCCATGATCCACGATGCTCTAAGCGTGCAGGATACTTCCTATGAGAAAAAAATTTTTGACTAGTTTACTTCTTTTAAATCAGGGCTTTGTTTATTCTACTTTTATGAGTCTTCTGGATTCCTGTTTTCATATTAAATAGTCCAACAATGGTCACTTGGTTCCACTTTAATTCAAAATCTCTTAATATCATCTGCACTTAATTCACCATCCAAAAACATTTGATTGTGCTTATTTTGTACATGGATTTAAATGAATTGTATCATTCAAGCTTCAGACTGAAATACACTGTGTATGGACCTCACAGTTATTCACATCATTTAATTCTGTCCTTTTCATGTAAGTGCTCAATAAAGATCGAACAATAATGCTATCCCCATGTGTATTAACAAATGACCCTGGTGAAACTAACAAGTCTTTTCATTGTTTTCCTCCTTGAAAAAGAAATTGAAAATTGCCAAATGCACATTTTCCCCAGTTCTAAGTCTCTGTCTAACCACACCCTGTCTGGACATAAAAATGCAGCCTCATTCGAGTTTGTTATTGGTAAGTACTTCCAGACACCAGTAAGCAACTTCTTCCTGTCCCCTGATCTCTATCCCCCAAAAGAGAAGAAAACATTTTGGTAGAAGGCTCAAGTATTTTTAATCAATAACTGTGTCAATAAAGCAGATGTTCCTGAAGTAATACCCTTGATCAATACCTAGTCTAATCCCTTTGTAACAAAGGAAGAGGAAAGTTTCTCATAAAATAGGATGGTATCTCCATGGGAGGGCCCTGTTTAAATTCCACTATAAAGGAGTGCTAGACACAGCCTGCATTCTTGTTGTAATAAATATTGCTTGAAATATTTAAACTCTCTGGGCCGTGGAATTTTGTGTTAAAAATAGTTGCTCTTGTTATAGTTGTAGCTGTGTTTTAACAGACTGGTACATTTGCTGTAACTGCATGTTACTGCCCACCCAGACTGCACGAGTCCAGCTTCCTAAAGCAGGAAAGCACAGTCTCTACCAGTTCACCAATTAGTACACTGGGAAGAATACTGGAGGTTGATGGGCCAAAGGGATAAGATGGGTCATCTCTCCTTTCTACCAAAGGGAAGACAAAGTTGGGGCTTTTGGTAAACCAAAGGGAAGTTTTCAATGGCCCCAAAATATCTTTTTTAAAGTTTACAGAATCAGGCCCCTGGGTGGCTCAGTCGTTAAGCGTCTGCCTTCGGCTCAGGTCATGATCCCAGGGTCCTGGGATCGAGGCCCACATCGGGCTCCCGGCTCCGCGGGGAGCCTGCTTCTCCCTCTGACCCTCTCCCCTCTCATGCTGTTTCTCTCTCGCCCACTCTCTAATAAATAAATAAATAAAATCTTAAAAAAAAAAAAGTTTACAGAATCCATAGGTCCAAGAAACACAAAGTAATAGGAAAGCAAATAAAGCATCAGAACAAAGGCAGCAGAAGCTTTTCTGCCTTCTTTGACCACTATCAACCCCAGTGTAGGTTTTCAATGATTTTCTTTTTAAGCCAATAACACTCATTCTTATCTATTTTAACAGGAGTATCCCCGCACATGCTCTTATGGAACTAATGTAGCCTATCCAGCATCATGAAGAATTGCTCTGGCATGTGCTGAGGATCTAATATCCCAGTTTCAGTACCAAAGCCTGGTGCTCAACTCCGTTCCCCTCCTCCCACCAGGCATCCTGAATAAAATACTCCTTAAACACAGAGGCAGCAAGAGGAACCCTTGAGCTGTTGCTGTCCTGTTCCCGTGTAGTTTCTAAATATGTCCTCTAGGTGTCTTCAGTGACCAGTATTCGCAGAGATTTTCTGCATGGGGGCCAGAACAAGTTCTGCAATCGCTTCTTTATAGCATTTGGATTATCAAGAATGAAGTATTTTGGATTCCATGTTTGTCTTTTGTGCAATAAATACTTCTGAACATTGAGAAAACTTTCTGCATTCATCTTAGGTAAAATACTGATCTCATATTTCTACAACATGACTACTCAGGAAACTCTCCTCATGTAAGTGGTTTAAATTAGGTTATTAAAAAAACCCCAAGTGGCTAAAGCAAACACACTTCTTGGGGTGCAGGGGGGAGATTAGGAGATAAAATGTGCAATTAGGAAAAATGTGACTCTAGTCTGAATTATGCAAATTAGTTGGCACAAAAGATAGAGTCTGAGTAACCACCTCGGTGGGCTTAGGTTATCAGGCTGTGAGCTCCAAACTCTTCCTTTGTCATTATAAGTTTGGATTTGGGGAGAATTCTAAAATTACGTCAAGTCGGAAGATCATGTTGTTCTTTAAACCTAAGGGAGAGAGTTTGAGGAGGGGGATGTGATTTGGACTTTGACAGGTAAATGTGGGTAGGGTCTCAGTGTACCTTGAACTAGGGAGTTTCTGTTGCAAGCCAGATCTATTGACTCTATTTGCAAGACTCTGTGATGCTTAGCGTAAGATATTGATGACCCAAGAGGCTTGCAACATCTAAAAATGTCACTTTCAAATAAGTTTTGCTCAAATATTTTTCAAATAAGTTCTTACATTCAAAGTAAGTAAGCAAGACAACTGATTTGCAATTATAATTAAAAGATAATAATAAAGCATCCCATGAAATCATTTCCTTTTGTTCCTTTGTCCCGAGAGCTACAGAATATCAGAGCATTTCTTTTTTAAAGGTTTTATTTGGAAATGGTTTCAAACTTAACAAAAAAAGTTTGCAACAGTAAAGAGATTGCAAGGAACACTCTTAGATCATTTATCCAGATTCACTTATATTTAACGTTTACACCCTTTGCTTTGTCATTTGTGCCCCTTGACCTCTCCCTCCCTCTTTCTCTATATTTTTTTTCTGAACTCTTTAAGGGTAAGTTACAAACAGCATGGCCCTTTGCATCTAAATTCTTCAGTGGGTATTTCCTATGAATGACTACCATACAGACATTTACCTCCTAAATTTCCATTGATACAAGGCTTTCTTTCCATCTGCTATCCATGTTCTGATTATTATCAGTCATCTAGTGATTTTTTTTTATAGTATTTTTCTCACCAGTGGATCCAATCTAGGGTTAGGTATCGCATGTAGTCATCAAGTCTCTCTAGCCTCCTTTAATCTGGAGCAAATCCCACCACCTTTCCTTGTCTTTTACGATACTGACATTTTTTGAAGAATATAGTGGAGTCTCCCCTTTTAAAAATGAATATAACATTTCTCATTTTGTATTTCTCTGATGTTTCCTTGTGATTAGATTGAGATTGTACATTCTCAACCAGATTATTGCCTAGGTGATGTGTCCTTTCTGGACATTGCATCTGGAAGCATACAATGTCCATCTGTCTCTTGTTGGTGATACTAATTTTCATATCCTGGTCAAGATGTTGCCTGATTTTTGCATTATATAATTTACTTTTTCTCTCTCTCTTGCAACTGACAGGATTATGCAAATATCCTTCATCTCATTCAAAATTTCCTCCAAGATTTAAAAATTCATTGACAATTCTTTCTTAGTTTGATTTTAACCATAACAGTTGCAAAGTGATAATTTTATAACTCCAGTACCACCTCTCTATTTAATATTTGGTCCTCTGCATTCTACTGTAAGCTAGAGACCTTGATTTTTATCTATCCATCATCTATCATTATTTTTTTTATCCTCTATCCTTATAATCACCATTATCATCTATATATTTTTGGAATGGACATGAGTTCTTATTTATTCAATGGTTTAAAATTCATGATTGATGCTGGGACATTGATGCTCAGATTGTTCCAGATTTGGCCAGGAGTAGCACATTCAAGCCAGCCTTGGTGTCCTTGTTCATTGTTTTGAGTACCTTCTTACTTCCTGGCCAGCAAGATATTCCAAGGTCTTTTGCACCTATCCTGTCCTGTCTCTGGAATCAGACATTTCTCTGAGAACCCCTAGCTCCTCTTCGTGGAGAGTTGTATTAGAGACCAAGACCTAGGTATGCTTGTTGCTACTGGGGACATCTTTGCCTCTTGGCCCTTTTAGTGTATAGAGCTAAGAAATATATACATTTATATATGCGTATGTATACACATATCCATGTTTATAATATGTATATGCACACAGATATGCATATAAAAATACATATTTTAGAAATTACAGTTTATACCAGTACCTCCAATTCCAGCACAGTTCTATAGGATTCTTTTTGGCTTTCTCCCGTCTCATATTTGTATGTCCCTTCTTCTACAATGAGAATATGACTCTCAATAATATCAACCCATTTACTCATTTTCAAAGCATTTTCTTTTTTCTTTTTTTTTTAAAGAATTTATTTATTTATTTAACAGAGATAGAGAGTGAGGAACAGAAGCAGGGGGAGCGGCAGGCAGAGGGAGAGGGAGAAGCAGGCTCCCCGCTGGGCAGGGAGCCCAATGTTGGGCTCGATCCCAGGACCCTGAGATCATGACCTGAGCCAAAGACAGACGCTTAACCAACTGAGCCACCCAGGTGCCCAAAGCATTTTCTTTTCAACTTTTCATATATGGCTTCACACCCAGAAGACCATTACTTTTGAAAAGTTTGTTGTGTATACTATAAAGAATAATGCAAAGACAAATTTCTAACCATTGAACAAAACGGTAAAAAATGGAAAACTCTGAAAATTTTTTTCTTTCAACATGAAGGACTTTGTAAATCTGTAGTACCAGTTCTCATATAATTTCTTAACTTGGAAGTGGTTGAGTGGGACAAACTCTTTGAGTTAGAGAGAAAGGTAGAGTAACCAGCCGCCGTCTACTATATAGGATCAGGTGGGTTTTAAGTTTCTCGTCTCATGTGACTCAGTGTTCTCCAGTGTGTTTTCTTTTATGATGTGGGACAGGAAGAAGACAAGAGGAGACTGAGGCAAGAAGTAAGCCAGCAGCCGTGGTGAGAGGACTGGCACTTGGAAGTACCAGTTACTGGTACCAGTGGAGCTCACTGGTTCTGGTCTCTGCAAATCAGTTTTAGAACTGTACCCAGACAGGCCTGCATCTCAGTCTAGCTGGCTTTTTGGGATAGGGTCATAGAAGAATTTCTTGAAAAGAAAAGACTGTATCATTGCTGAAAGTGACTTCCTCTTTGAATTTTTAAAATGAGGGCGTCTGGGTGGCTCAGTCAGTTAAGCCTCTGCCTTCAGCTCAGGTCATGATTGGGATCGGGTCCCGCGTCAGGCTCCCTGCTCAGCGGGGAGTCTGCTTCTCCCTCTACCCCTCCCCACTGCTCATGATCTCTCTGTCTCTTGGATAAATAATTAAAATCTTTAAAAAAAAATGAGAATAGACTGCTTTCAGTTTAGAATACTGTGGGAAAAACCCCTCTGAAGGTTGAGAGCTGATTAAAAGTGGCCCCAGTACCCTTTCAGCCCTTAAGATTCTGTTATCCTATGAATGAATTAGTGAGTTAGTTTTGCAATTGTCTAATTAAGCTGCAGACATTCCTGGAGTTATACTCCCTTCCCAGGGAATTCTCCTCCAGACTCTCATCTATAACTACTTAAGTCTTTGGACCTTCCTGTTCTTATAACCCTTCTGATTCTCTAGCTACTCTCCATGTGGCAGGGAGACATCAGGGAGGAATCACAGTAATTTTGATTTGACCAATTCTAGACTCAGTACCAGGTAGGTCCTAGCAATGCTCTCTTTTTGGATGGGCACTCCCTTTCTGCGCACACCTCCTTTCCCCTTGTTTCCCTAATTCGACTTTCTTGTTTCTCTAGTGTCTTTTCTTCCTCTCATGCCTCAGGTACCAATTTGCTTCTAAACCATGACTGATGGACAGCATTCCCCAGTGTGGCCTCTATTCATTCTTAAATTTCACATGACTTAACTTGATACTGAAGATCCCCATCCCCTACTCCTCAGAAAGAAAGCTTTGTTTTGGATTCTTCAGGACAGGGCTCCCATCTGCCTTGAAGGGAATCGTAAAATCCTCAGTGAGTCTGAGATAAGGAAAGAGAGCTAAAGATAACCCCACCCGGCTCCACCAAGTGTCTCTGAGGAACACTTGGATTCATTTATTCCTTCACTCAGAGGCAGCTGGGTGGCTCAGTCATTAAGTGTCTGCCTTCGGCTCAGGTCATGATCCAAGGGTTCTGTGATCGAACCCCGCATCGGGCTCCCTGCTCGGCGGGAAGCCTGCTTCTCCCTCTCCCACTCCCCCTGCTTGTGTTCCCTCTCTCTCTGTGTCTCTCTCTGTCAAATAAATTTTAAAAATCTGAAAAAAAAATAATTCACTCATTACTTATTGAGCACATAGTATGTACCGGGCAGGACAGGGACAATACGTAGTAAGTAACTAAGTGCAAAAGTAAATGAATTAAAAACAAGATGATAAAAGTCTGTGGTAAATATTAGGAAGGAAATAAATAGGAAGATGATACAAAGTATAACTGGGGTAGAGGTTTCATTTCTTAGTCTTTACAAAAGGAAAAAAGACCCAGAAAGGTAGAGATAATAGACCAGAAAGGGAGCGTCCTGTCATCTGATCTCACTCTATCTATTCAGTTATTTTCCATCAGTGCCTTCAATGCACTCTTTTAATCAGACGTGTCTCATTTTTCTGAGAAAGTCCCCCTTCACCTCTGTCCCTGGGCCATTGCGCTTTTCGGATCTCCTGTCCTTTCTTCGAATCCATGCTGTCATCCTAGAGCTTGGTCCTCCCTTGGTTCACTCACTCATTGACAAAGCCCTCCATGACTGCTCGAATTTTTCCTTTCTTCTCTTAGTTTTATAGCACTTGAAAGTTTATCGCACAATTTTAAATATATATTGTCTTAAGGCATTTGATATTCTCACCTACTTTCGTTTTGTCTCTCTGATCTTGAAGCCAGGGACGATGCCTCCTATTTGCTTGTGTGCTCAGCAACCCTTGTGCGTCCAGAAAGTGTTAATTCTTACATACGAGTTTTATACTTGGCCAATACTGATTGGTTGAGGAGAATATTGGGCTGTTGCAGGCTAGTGGAAGAGCTACTTTACGGCCAGCAGGGCCTTGTCATACACGTCAAATGGTGCTATGTAGGTGGTTGCCCTTCTTCCTACACGTAAGGCTGGCTGGCCCTGCACTGACTTACCTCGCTGCAAAAACGCTTTCTTCCAGAATGCAGCACCTGCCAATGACTTCTTCCTCACTTCCTGGCAGGATGTAGACCAAAACCCCAGACAAACCACAATTTGTTTTATTTAATTGTATCACTAGTCTTCACTGTTTCTCCTTTCCTCCTCCTCTCCCTCCTGCATAGATAACCCAGATCTTTAGAGCATAATTGGCTTCCACCAAAATGCAGTTATTACTCCTTGTGCAGTTGGAAGAGAAGGAGAATGGCATTTCCTATTTTGTTTTACTGTGATAAGAAGAAACATTCTCTGAAACAGGAGCCTACACAGGCGAAGCTACACTTTCCCATCGGTCATAACATTTGGGTAATCCGGTAGAGATATTGTTGATTGACACAGACATCAATTACTTGAAAGACAGCATTTTACGTAGCATGGGTTGATAAACCATTCTGTACTCTACTCTGTGAAGTATTATTTGCATTATACTTTAAAGATAAGTTAGAGAGCAATACCTATATAAAAATCATATTACAGCAGCTTTTCCTTACTGTTTACTCGTTCTCCAACAAAGCCTTTCATGGTTGCTCCAATTTCTCGTTCCTTCCCTTGATTCTCTGGCACTTGAGATCTATCACAGTTTTAAGTCTATATAGTCCTATTTTGTTTGACATAAATTCTTCAAAATGATATTTATAGTCTTCATTTATTTAGTATTGCTTCATCGAATCCATTTATTGGTGGGATTTTACATAGTTTCATACTTTGTCCAAATGAGAATATTTTGGTTCTGTGTCCTAAACACAGCTGCAGTCGACAATAACGTAGAGCTTGCGAAAGGGGAACGCATGTTCTGCTCAAGTGAGTTCTTGCTCAGTCAGGTTTTCTTATAATAGATATTTAGTCACTGCACTTATGTATTGATTCTGTATTTACTATTGGAAAATTGGCCTTTTATCTCATTTCACAGAAAACCAAGCAAGGCAAGATTAAGTGATTAAATGCTAGGGCACGGGAGGGAAATGTTACAGATTTCCTGTGGCTACTATTGAAAACATTCTGAAATCGTGCCTGACGTATTGGAGGTTTGTTTGTTTCCTTCTTTAAAAGAGCTTGGATGTGAATGGATCCAGTAGTGGAAGAGGCTCCCGCCACACCAGCGTTTCCAGCATGGAATTTGTGAGTGGGTGGGAAATGCTTACTTGCTATTTACCTGCCTTGCACTGCCTTTGACACACATGATGAGCCAGCGTCATTTGACTGTCACCTCCTTAGGAGGCAGGATTCTTCAGCCCACACTCTGCTCGGCACTGACTTCTTCTCTGTGCATGCTTTGTGTCTGTATTTTTTGCCCAGACTGTGCATTTTGAGCGAAGCACCAACCCAAGACAGGCTCTTCAGCTTTGTCATTGTAGGGAGACCGACAGAGCCTCCCACACAGCGACACCCTCAAAGGGAGGCAGGGATGCCAATTCCTTTGAAGAAGCATTTCTTAAACAAAAGGGATTCCCCTATGCGCTGGTGCGCCTGACAATTGGTTCTTTCCCACCACATTGGGCAGAACTCACAGATGGGTGGCGGCCTATTTGTACTTATTAGGACATATGTTGCCAAATAAATAAATAAATAAATAAATAAATGTTTTAGACCTCTAGGCTCTGGCTTTAACTCATTAAGGGTTTAAGTTGCAAAGATGCAATTACGGGTTTATAAACAAGCTCGATGTGTTTTAGAAATAAAACAGGTGGGTACCCAACATAACAGCTCTGGCTAGTGCACGGGCCAATATTCGTTAATTCAGATATACCACAAGTCAAAGTGCGTTCTCCGAAACACGATAGAGCCGTCTGGCCAAAGCCAGAGATACCAGTTGGTGCCTTCCACATATTGAGTATCTCTGGTAAGTCTCCGCAAATCTGTGCTGCTGGAGAAGCCCACCGCGGAAGTCTTCCGCTAAGAATGGACCCAAACTACCAGATCAGTATCAAACTCAACTTCTTCTCTGCAGGCCTCCTGGGGAGGGAAGAGCCCATGGGCAGCCCAGAACTCTAGATGAGACTGCTCTGGTCCTACAACAGTCCTATAATCTGACCTATAACCCTAAGTCCAGGTGGGAACTCAGTCAGTCGTTGAGGGGGTGCTCTGCTAAGGGGGAGCCGTGGTTCTCTGGGCGTTCCTCCGTGTGTCAGCCCACATTCTGCTGGCTCCCCTCCCCCGATGGAAGCTTCATTGAATGCACTGAGACAATGGGAGGCCCAACCCTTGCCCACAACAGCTCCCACCTGCCACGCAAGGTGCTCGATGAGAGTCCCTCGGGGCCTGGCTGGAAGTTGGCACTGCCCTGGCAGGCCCAGACACTAGCAGCTTGGGAGAAGGTGTACTCATTCCGGGGGCTTTCCATTAGTTGTCTAAACTGGTTCAGCTCTCCAACTCCATCTTACTTCTCTATTTGTTTTTTTCCCTCCCTTTGGGGCACGTATTCTTCACCTTGACGGCCAACTCACCTGCAGATTCACAATGTCCTTGCTTACGTAGCTCCCTTCACAATAGCTTTAGATTCTCAAGAAGCTTAACCAATTAGTAGGGTACTTTTTCCCATTCTCAGAAAGTACCTTCGGAAACATTTCTCTAGTTACTACTGTGTCCCTTGCCTTTTGTTTTTTTTTCTTCTTCTTCCTGATGGACTCTTCTGGTCCATAGATGCTTTTTACAAGTGATGGCAGATATTCAGTGGGCATGTCATTTAAGTGGTGCAGGACACCTTTACCTCCTTTCCCACATCCCACCCTGGGGGCCCAGGGAATTGGACCTGTCTTCCAAGCTGTGGTGGAAGATGAGAGGAAATCAATACTCTATTCCCATGATTCTGTTCCTCTTTCTCCATTTTGGGCCTGGTTGCTGATTTAGGTCCATAGAGAGGATAATTTGTGGAATTGTTTTTGGTAGACCAGAGGAAAGGAGATGGAGCCAAGACTCAGCCTGTGGTTACATGATAATCCACTGGCTGAGCGAGGCGGCAACATGCCCAAGGGTGGTAAGGAAACTGCAACTCCTTCTAGGGAGGTAAGAACCAGAATGCATGGTGAATTCTCCTGGGTCAAACTAAAGGCAGAAGGATGGGGAGAACTGTGTGAAAAGCAAGATGGTGCCTTTGTCTAAATATAGTATAGCACAGAGACAGTGATACTAACATTAAAACAGACTTTGGTGTTCTGATCAGGGCCACCTACTCATGTATTTCGGTTTGTGCTGAACACCTAAACACATGGGAGGCTGGATCAGTCTGCCTATCTCTGCATTTTCACACTGGCTTTCACCAGAGAACCCAGGTGCTCAGACTGCACCCAGTTGGATGACTTGCCCCCTCCCAAAAATCTGGCAGGGGCCCAGGCTAAACATGACAGTAATGTTTGAGCAAGAGAGGCTCCACCCCTGCCCAGGTCCTGCCTTTACACCTCCTTCCCCTCCCAGCTGAAAGCAGCTAGGCCCCTCAAGGGATCAAGTGAACAATCGGGTCAGCTTCTGATAATGAGATTTTGGGCTCCAATAAGAAAAGAAGGAAACTGAGATTAGCGCTTAAACACAATCCGTAGCCCTGTCTGGTGGCCTCTGCATGTTCATTGACTGCTCACTGACACTGGAAGGAAAACCCTGGGCAGAGATGACACGCCTACCTGGCACAGTGATGTGGGGAAACACAGATGAGGGTGTGTTCTTTTTATCACACTGTCCAAAGGATGGCAGGGAATAGGAATGGCTGGCCACCTGGCGTAACTGGCACTAACCCTGTTTGGAGGGTTCCCACCAGGGCACAATCTGGCAGCATTTCCTCAGCTTCGTGATTTTTGTCATCCTGGTGCACAAGCTGCCCTGTTGTTTACTTACTAGTTTCTAAAAACATCTACCTACTTTTGAAACATAAATATTCTCCTTTTGCCTTGTCCTAAGCAATGATACCCATGAAATCACTGGTTCGATATTTTTTAATGTACTTTTGAGTAAAAATGTAACTGCAAAATAAGAGATAAAATAAATAAAACGTATAAAAGTAGAATAGAAAGTACTGATTCATGAAGCACCTAAAATTATTTGGAGTACCACGTTTTAGGAAAATGCACAAGATATGTTGGCTTCAGAGGACAGGATATACTTGGTCAAGAATGTTGTCCTGTGTCAATGTGAGAAGATTGTGAAACTGAGTTGATTCCATATTTTTTCTTAAGATTTTATCTATTTATTTATTTGTTTGTTTATTTATTTGAGAGGGAGGGGGATTGATAGGGGCAAAGGGAGAGGGAGAGAGAGAATCTCAAGCAGACTCGCACTGAGCGGGGAGCCCGACACGGGGCTCGATTTTACAACACCAAGATCAACCTGAGCTGAACTCAAGAGTCAGACGCTTAATTGACTGAGCCACCCAGGTGCCCCAATTCCATATTATTATAACATGAGATTCAAGATTCCATTCTTCTGGTGTAGAAAGAGGAAGAGGAGGAAGAAGTAGAAGTAGAGAAGGTGGAGGTAGAAGAGGAGAGAGAGAGAAAGGAAAGGAGAAGTACACATTTGGCTCTTTGGAGGCTAGGTAGTTGCAAAACATGGATTTCACTTGGTGAGGCTAAGGTAGGAAAACATTTTCATAATCCTAAAGACCAATACTCGTTGCTTGCGGCACTAACCCTGACCAATCCTATCCCAAGTAGGCAGCAGTGTATAGGCAGGCTAGGCCGGGCAATCCTGAAGCGACCCAGTCTTCAAAGTCTTGGTGGCTCAATGCGAGCCTGCTGTAGGTTACCTGGGTTCTCTGAGGCATCTTCCTTCCAAGGATGAGTCAGAGATCCAATCATGTGGCTTTGCTACCTCAGCACATGGTTGCCAGAGTTACCACAGGAGAGGAGCAGCCCCTGGAGTGTCACACAGGGCTGGTTCACTGCCCAAGCCCCAAAATAACCTGTGTAGCTCACATGGCCCTGCGTAGCAACGAGAGGGGCTGGGACGAGCTTTTTCCTCTGAGAGTCCGGGAAGGTGAGGAGAACAGGATACGGATGAGCACTGGAAATCTCTACCACGAGTAAGAAGAATACAGCTTTTAGAAGCTGACCGTCTGTCTTACCGCTCACAGTTATGTGTTTCTTCATACATAACGCCAGCACAAGGATGGCCACATTGTGACTTTACCGTGAGGTTAGGTGAGATATCACCTAGAAAGTGCCCAGGGTTGTCCAACTACTACCTAGTTAATCTGGACAAAAAAAGTGTGGTGTGATAGAAATAGCAAGATTTCTTCTGGGAGTTGGATGCCAAGCTAGGACTTAATTCCAAGCCCCAGGGTGAGGCCTCTGGTGTTAGACAAAGTGCCTGCCCCCCCAGCAAATAATAGTTCTCCTTGCCTCCCCTCCTTGACAAGACTGATGGAGCCAGTGTTAGGTTCTAAGTTCCATTTACAATGTTTTTAAAACACTGTGGTAGAAAATACGTAACATTAAATTTAACATCTTCCCCCATTTTCAAATGTAGAGTTCAATAGCCTTAAGGATAGTCACATTGTTGTGCAACAGATCTCCGGAACTTTCTCATCATGCAAAATTGAAGCACGACGCATGAAACATGAAACGGCAATTCCCCACCACCCCCTCGTCCCGGCCCCTGGAAACCACCGGTCCACTTTCCATTCCTATCACTTTGTCTGCTTTTAGAAACCTAATGGGAGGGAACAATGACAACAATTTTAGTTAAAAACCATGATTAGAAAACAACAAATCTCCATGGATAACAAATGTGCCCCTCCTTCACTACAAATATAATTCTTGAGACCGAGAAAGGGAATTACAGGATCTGTGACACTGGGAGACTTGATGGATCTAATGTCTCCTCTGGTGACTGTAAAGCAATTAACAAAACACAACTGTGGAAGTTGAGATCCTTATATTTCCTCATAAAATTCACTTCTTGTGCTTAATCTGTTACTCTCAGTAGTGAAGTTTGAGAGTCATCAATATGACAGGACAGCAATATTGCCTCATCAGTCATGATTTACTTAATGTTTTCTGAATTTAGTAATATTTGATTAAAATTTAATGTGAACATATCATATCATGCCATATATATTATTGCATCCATTAATCAGGTAACTATAGTAATGAAATGCCGGAAGGTTGGATGAAAAAGGAGCTAAAGTCTTGATATATGTTTGACATAATTCTGTGAGTGATTAACCAAAAAAGAAAAAAGTCAATCATACAAAACTTCATTAACATATATTACTTTTACAATCATCCATGTATCATCAGATATTTTTAACCTTTGTTAAGCTGGATTTTTAATTTACTTAAAGACACTGAATATTAATAACCATGAAAGATATACATTGTTCCATTGAATCACAAGTTGACAGAATGATTCATCGTTTACTCTAATTTTTTTTGTATAATGATGTATGTTAAAACATTATTTAAGTTTTTCAATCAGTTTATCATGGGGGGAAATAGCACATAGTCAGCATATGGCTGTGCAAAATACTAATTTAAATATCATATCGTGGGCGCCTGGGTGGCTCAGATGGTTGGGCGTCTGCCTTCGGCTCGGGTCATGATCTCAGGGTCCTGGGATCGAGTCCCGCATCGGGCTCCCTGCTCCTTGGGAGCCTGCTTCTCCCTCTGCCTTTCTCTCTCACTCTGTCTCTCATGAATTAAAAAAAAAAAAATCTTAAATATCATATCGTATTTCTGTCATCTTCAACTTCCACGTCATTGACCATAGCAGGTGATCAGTGTGACGATGCATAATTTATGTTTGACATAGGTTGGTTTTGTGTACAAAAATTCTCTTTTCCCTATTAAAACACTGAAATTAGTCATAACTTGTTTCCTTTAATGCTGCCGTTTTAATAAACTAATAAATGACCAATTGCTATGTAAACATCTATCTGCCCTGTTCATCAAAATAGTTAAGGAGGGGTTTGCTCTTAAAGAAGTAATGAATAGAATAGAAAATTATTTGCAAGATGGTTTCACTTTGATGTAATGGAGGGATGTTGATTATTTGAACACAGTTTTCCTCTTAGTTGTTCTCTTTTTAAAATTCTGTCAAATTGCACTTTGTTCACTCATTCGTTTATCACATTTTCTTTTTTATTGAACACTTCTCTTGATAGGCATTGTGCTAGGCTCTGGGATACAACCTAAACTGATATGGTCCCTGGTTCTGGGTAGCTCACAATCTAGTGATGAGCAGAAGCTGACACAAATGCAAGCAGGGATGAGCTCCAAAATGGAGTCTTCACAAAGTGCAGTGGGACACAAAGAAGAGTGTTGGAGGGAACCTGGTGGAGTCTGGAGAGCTGCCTTGTGTGGATACTTGGGATGTAAATGAAGAGTTTCCCAGACACACAAATGGAGTGCGACTGTGGGTGAGGGGCGAGGATGGGCAGATTCTAGAAAGAACGAACAGCCTGTGCGAAGACTCAGAGGCATGAGAAAGCATTTTCAGGAAGAAGAAAAATTCACAAACCTGTCTCGATCTAGTATATATAGTAATGTATACTCTGGTGTGATAGAGATGTCAAGATTACCTCAGGGTGCTGCATGCAGAGCGATGCCTTCTTTCCAAGGCCTAAAGAATTGTAGCTCAGAAAATACTACCCAGAGAATTAACTTTAATTTTCCCCTGAAATGTTCAAACAGAGTAATTATAGATGGAATCAGGTTGCCTAGGACTATGATATACATCGCAGCTAAATTCTACCTTAGTAGGGAACCCATCCTGAGAAAGTAGATGTGAAGAAGGGCTTTAAAGAAAAGGGACGACTTGACTCCAGGGGTGTTGGAACTGGAATCATTTCTAGGATAGGACTGATTCAGAGTTAGGAGGTAATGGAGTTAGGAAAGAAGGAAAGTGATATCCGGAAGGAAAGATCAAACCTGCCTGTCGTATGTATCCGAAATGCTTGACCCTGTCCTTGGGAGTGGGAAGTGGCTCCCAGTTGGAGATGAATGCTTTTCATGGTTGGATGAGTCTGGTCCATGGTGAGGTCAAACATCATTTTCAGTGACTTGTTGCAACATTCATGATTAATGTTGATTTATTACTTGATCATTGTGTTATGTAAATAGGCGGCAGTTTTTTTGTGTGTCTTGGTGTGATGCTGGTTTAATTGAGTTTGGGAATGGGGGGAGGAGGTGGGAGGTTCCAGGGTTAATACTGTTAGCTTCTTCCTCAGTAGCAAACTCTTCTCATGATGGATGAAACAGCCAAACTGTTAATGGAATTCCATATGGAAAAGAGAGGTTTTATTATGGCAATCTTATGACAGTAACAGAGAAAGATCTATAAACTAAAGAAAGTTAGTTATAAATGTTACCATGGATCAAAAACTGCAACAAAGCATATGCTAATTTGCTGACTCCTTAACCAAACTAAAATTTTATTATTTTATTCAATAGTGAGCTTACTTAAACACAGACATACATGGATACACGGACACACACACACACACACATGTGTGCTACGTGCAGAGACAATTTAAACAAGAAGCAAACATATATTTTCCAAAATGATTGAAGTGGAAATGAAATGAAAATGGAAAAGCCCATATTTATTATACGATTTCTATAATGAAAATGGAACTGTTTTATAATCAGGAAAAATTAATTAAATCCAGATTGAACCAGTACTTTATTTAAGTATCTAGTTCATTATCTGGAAGCTTCTACGGGGGATTTGAAACTCAAAGTGGAAACAACTTTCATATTCCTGAAGGAAACACTCCTAGGATTTACTTGGTCCCAAGAACTACAAGTGATGAGAAAAAGAATCTCTACCCTAAGGTTTGGAGATTCTGAATTGACACCTGAGTTTCTGATGACCAAGGAATCTTCCCTATCAATCTGCCTTGGCCTGTGGAGCTGCTGATCCAGAGTGTGGGAAGTGAGTAGGACAAAGCCTCTTCAATTGTGATCAGATAGCTGTTCACAGAAAGGTCTTCCCAGAGTTTGCTGTATAGAAAGCACAACCCACACATCATCATTATTCATTCTTCCAGCTTAAGAGGCTTGTTTTTCGCAGATGTGCCCTTCCTGTTTGGCATTTGTAACTGTGGACTGTTGTTCAGTTGAGGAAAATGCGTCATCTAAATATGAACTGAGATTTCGAGCTGATTCATGAACACCTTTTGTTGAGTGAGACATAAAAAGGAGTATCGTTGCCCAGAGTGAGGTATGCAGCCTGGCAAAATTTTACTATGGTATGCCACCCCAGGCAGAAGGGAGGAGAGGGCAGCTGGTGTAGGCAAGGGAACCCCTCTCTCAGAAAAAGTAAAGTATGAGTGATAAGAAATTCCCTAGAGAAAGTAAATGGACAACATGCTTTAGCTTCCATTTTGCTTGTGTACACTATTATTTCTCTGGGAGCTTTTCCCACAGAGATAGCGGCATTATTATTTTTTTTTTTAAGATTTTTTTTTTTTTTTTATTCATGAGAGACAGAGCGAGAGAGAAAGGCAGAGGGAGAAGCAGGCTCCCAAGGAGCAGGGAGCCCGATGGGGGACTCGATCCCAGGACCCTGAGATCATGACCTGAGCTGAAGGCAGACGCTTAACCATCTGAGCCACCCAGGCGCCCACGGCGTTATTTTTTAAACCAACTCCCCGATTCATTCTTTGAAGCAAATTAACCTTCCTCCTACGCTTTGATTCAGACATTTGTTTTAGGGAATGTTGTATCTACTGAGGCAGTAGAGAGCTACTGACTCACTCAAACTGACAGGAGGGGATCTTGTAATTACAGGGGATATATTCATTCATTTAACATTTATTGAGCACCTATTGTTAGCTAGGCAGTGTGTGCAATAAATGTTTGTGGAATTGATTTCTTGCCACTTCCGCGACACTTCAAACTTCCTGTGTCAGTTGGTGAAATATGACCCAAACAAATTTGGTCTGGGGGTTCCAAGTCCAGGACTTTGTGACCATTAGAAATCATGGAGATATTAACAACACCTCAAGGAATATAATATTTCTATCAGGCTGAACATTTGCTCAAAGTTGGTCTGCGAGCCATTATCAGAGAAAATGAGATCATTCTAATAAAGGACACATATAGTTTCTCTCTTATGTCTTTTACTGTTTCCACAGTGAATCATCATCATCTAAGTTCACATTTGCATTTCACCAACTGGGAGGAACAAACACTGCCCTCTTATTTCTTTTTTCTTTTTTTTTTTTTTTTTAATTTTTTTTTTTTTTTTATTTATTTGCGAGAGAGAGAGAATGAGAGACAGAGAGCATGAGAGGGAGGAGGGTCAGAAGCAGACTCCCTGCTGAGCAGGGAGCCCGATGCGGGACTCGATCCCAGGACTCCAGGATCATGACCTGAGCTGAAGGCAGTCGCTTAACCAACTGAGCCACCCAGGCGCCCTGCCCTCTTATTTCTAACCGATGTTTTATAGCAATGGTCTAATTTGGTCAAAATTCTGGGTCTGACTCCTAGCTGTATCTCAACTCTGTGACCTTGGACAAGTCACTCCTTCGAATCTCAGTTTCCTTAACCAAAAAAAGAAGAGAGATTAATATACATGGAATGAGATGATGTTTATAAAAATCGTTGAAAACCTGTGGAGCTCTATGCAAATGCACGGAACAGTAAATTTAAAAAGGTTAGCTTAAAATCAATTAAGTCAAAGGCAGGGAACAACTTTCGGTTAGGGAAAATTTATTTTGTTGTATTGAACCCCTTAATCCTTTCCCACTTAATTAGAATCTCCTGGGTGCTAAATTCTGAGATGAAATTAATTACTGGTTAATGCCTGAAATTCCACCTCAGAATGTGGTTGTCTCTGTTCAAATGCAAGTATACTTGAGCTGGCTATTAGTCATTTACACCTTAGTATAACTGAGAAGAGATTAAGAAGTTTATTTTAAGGGGTGTCTGGGTGGCTGGCTCTTAATTTAGGCTCAGGTCATGATCTCACAGTCCTGGGATTGAGCCCCGAGTCAGGCTCTGTGCTCAGTGGGGAGTCTACTTGAGGATTCTCTCTCTCCTTCTCCCTCTGCTCCTCCCCCTGTTCATGCACTCTTTCTAAAATAAATGGATATATATTTTTTTCCCTTAAGGAAGTTTATTTTAAGAAGGGACATAGGTTGAACACCCCTAATGGGAAGCGGAAGAGTTGGAAAATATATCCATATTCCCTTAAGCTGTAATTCTGAAATCTTCAAACCATAGGATTTTTTTGTAACTCATTTAGCAACAAAACCTGCCCTGAATGGATATGAGACTGTCTAGATTCCTTATTTTTCCCACTCAGAGTGATTGGATGTTCACATGCTTTGCTGCAGAATATAAGTGGGTTTGACTATAGGGTGTTTTTCCCAGGCTCTGCTGAGGATTTATTGTAGCATATAGCATATGCACAAAATAGAAAAAAGTTTCAATTCCAAAAAACGCCGGGCCCCAGTGATTTCATTGAACCTATGCAAATATTTTGTACTGGCTAGATTACTTCCATATGATTGTCTAACCCAACTGAGTCCTTTTAAAAGCTTGCCTATTAGCAAGAGAAATAAGCCAAACTGTACATAAAATTAATGTCCCCATGGAGTTATAAAGAACATAGTATTAGCTTTCAACATGCCCCATTTTACCTACTAGCATCTATTTACTTCTTTTGGGGGGTGAGGAGGGAGGGGTGAGGGGCAGAGGGAGTAGGGAAGAAAGAATCTCAATTAGACTCCCCACTGTGTGGGGAGCCCGACTTGGGGCTTGATCGCAAGACCCTGAGATCATGACCTGAGCTGAAATCAAGAGTCGGACGCTTAACTGACTGAGCCACCCAGGCACCCCATCATCTAGTTACTTATATTAGCCTTTTTATTGCATATCCTCAGTCCTTTGGCTTCTCTATATCTGTGTGTTCCAATTCGCAGTTTTTTGTTTTTACCTTCTAGACTTTGATTTATCTCTGAATTCTGTTTTCCCTGTGTCATTGGCCTGCCTGGATTGACAGCTTCATAATGACAATATCACTGGAGAGATCATGGGACTCTAATGCTGATGTAGAGAACTAGGCAGTGACCCTCACTGGGAGCCTGGCCCTGAAGCTAATCCCAAACATCACTAATTAGTACTAAGGGCACCGAAGTAAGTGTTTAGTGCCTTATGGCCTTGCTTCTCAACGTGTGGTTCCTGGACCAGTATTGGCTTCACCTGGGAGTTTGTGAGGAATGTAGAGTCTCAGGCCCCACCCCAGATGTTCTGAACCAGAATCTGCATTTCAATAAGATCTCAGGCTATGTTCACTCACATTAAAGTCTGAGAAACCCTGTTCTAGACTAGTGTCCCGACTATGCCTAGCCTGATCGCAAGCTGCTTGCTTTAGAAGTTAATTTCCATTAAGAAATTTCTAAATATTTGAAACAATAAAAAACATTTCTACATTAATTTATTTTTATGAGAAGAAGAAGCCTCTGTCTTTTTCTCAGAATCATCAGGCAAGTAAGACTTCTAAGAAAACTGTTCTTTTCTTTTTTTTTCTTTTTTCTTCTTTTCTTTTAAAAGTTGTATTTTCAGTGTCAACTACTCTTTTGTAAACTTTTGAACAGTAGAATTCTACCTCTCATGACATCACACTTGTAGGTTTTGATGAAGATCAATGATTAGTTTTTACTTTTTAATACCCAATTCACCAAAACCTTCATGTATATATAACATTCTACCTGTTCTTAAAAAGGTTTTAAGAAGGCATATACTCATCCCTCCCTTTCTTCTGCTTTGAATTACAGTTTGCCCAGAGGTACTCATAAGGAATATTTTATTTTATTTATTTTTAAAGATTTTATTTATTTATTTATTTATTTGGTGGGAGAGAGAGAGAGAGCATGCATGCACAAGCTAGGGGAGGGGTACAGGGAGAGGGAGAGAGAATCTCAAGCAGACTCCACACTGAGCGCAGAGCCCCACACCAGACCAGATCTCAGGACCCCAAGAACGTGACCTGAGCCAAAACCAGGAGTCTGCTGAGCCAACCAGGAGCCCCATAAGGAATATTTTAAAATAATAGTTTATTTTATTTTATTTTATTTTTATTTTTTTAGGATTTTATTTATTTATTTGACAGAGAGAGAGTTAGTGAGAGAGAGAACACAAGCAGGGGGAGTGGGAGAGGGAGAAGCAGGCTTCCCGCCAAGCAGGGAGCCCGATGCGGGGCTCAATCCCAGGACCCTGGGATCATGACAGCCGAAGGCAGATGCTTAATGGCTGAGCCACCCAGGCGCCCCAATAATAGTTTATTTTAAAAAACTGACACTTTCCCTGATTTACAAAGCCCCTTGATTAAAAAAATAATAATAACTCACCTTAAAATAATCAATATATCTCACAGCTAGTCCGTTTTAAAATCTCTAGATTATTATATATATATTTCTTCTCAACATTTACTATAGTCCCTTTTGCTGAATCATAGGTTCCTGCTCGGGTGGCATAATTTGTAAGCAAACCAGTAAACCCCAATTTATCATTTTTGGGTACAGTCTTGGGCTTTGCATGTAGGAGCATAAAAATCCAAAAGCTTCAGTGCCTTTCCTTAGGGGAACTTATGGTCTACAATGCAGACTGAAATGGCTGTGTCATGAGGAGAGTATAATACTTGTTATAAAAGCATACACACGATACCAGGAGACTCTGGAGAAAGGAGAGAACACATCTGGTTTGTGTGTGTGTGGCAGGGGGAGGCTAGGGGCACATCTAGTAAGTCTTTCATAAGCGTGAACGTTCACTACACAAACTTTTAACTTTTTTTATGATTAAAAATATAAGGAAATCCAGCCCTGCCTACGTGGTTGCTGCTGTTTTCTTTTTGTCTTCTACTTTCTGCCTTCTGTCTCCCAGGATGGCCCTCAGAAAAGGGGAGGGAGGGAGGGAGAGCGCGCACTGTTTGCTGATGGCTTTATCTGGGTGGCTCCCGAGACCCCAGGGGCTGGTGTGCCCCATCGCCTTCCTGACCCACCCGGCTGCTGTGTCTGCCGTGTAGACATGGTCTTTGCCATCAGGTGGCTTCTCCTGGCCTCCCCTGTCCCGCAAGTCGGAGACTCCCTGTAGCACAGTGCCCGTGCTGGTCTTCAAAGATGGAAGTCTTGACTTTCAAGAAGGAAGGAGATGAAACAGAAGGAAGCCAGGGGGTGTGGGAGGACACTGCAGACCCACAGGAGGAGGCCAAAGGCCACTGACCTGGACAACTTCAAATGGGGCAACTATGAAAATAAGACTCTTTATAGTCTTTCAGTTACTGGAGACCTATGATATATATTCCATTTATCATATAGATGAACATAATATCTTCGCTTGCCAGAGTAGTAACTAAATTTAGTCCCCCGGGGTGTGGGGGGCAAGGAGTCAGGAAACCTGACTTCCGGCTGAATATAAGCCATTGCCTGGCCAACATGAACATCCTGTCCATTCCTCTCATTGATGGTGTTTGTGTGCAAGCGATAACTCCTGACCATAACATCATCTACAAGTTCTTTGAATTTTCTGGCCAAAGCAATCTCCTTAAACCCAATGCAATATAGGAAAATGTTTGACGGTGAAACATAAACCTCTGGTAATAAATACAAGGGAAGCAGAATGCTTCATCAGTGAGGCTGCTTCCAGTTTATCATGGAATTCTTGAATGGCTGGTATCTATACAAGTGTTGTGTTTTTATTATTCATAGAAAAATAGACCCATTGAAATATTTGTGGAGGCCAATCTTAAGCTGTAGTTGTTTGTATGACACAGGAAAGTGAGTTTGCAAAACTGTAAAATAAAATACTTGCATCATCCCATTTTTAAACATTTTAAATGAAAACAGATTTGGGAATGGAAAATTTATATTTCCACAAAATATTGGAAATCCAAAGTCTAAACTGTTTGACTAGAAATTGTGAATCATAATAAAACCAATTCTCCCCCAAAACCTGACCTATTTGGTTTGGGCTATGCAGTATAATTATATATTTATACACCCCAGAATCCTGCCTGACAATTGAACATTCAGAGCAGAAGCATAAAAATCAGATTGGAAGCTAATAGAGAGTTCCTTTCTCTTTGCAAAAGTTTGCTGGGTCAGGCAGTGTGGGAAATTTTACAAGGCTCACACTCTCTTCTTATTCTAAGGAGAAGTAAATGGCTTCAGAGCCCTTGGGCATTCTTTGGGAGGAGTGTGGTCACAGACTTTCAAAAACTGGGCTTTTTTTCACCATGAACTTGTTTGTTAATCCTCTTCTAGTCTGTAAATACGCCCCTCCCCCTGTTTCCCTGAACAAATTATGAGCTAAAAAGCTGTTTAAGGAAAGATGCTTTACTCAGATAAAATGGAAAAAAACCCAACAACCCAGAAAACAAAAAACAAAACCCTAAGTGAGGCACTCAGTAAACATAATGGGGCAGTGGGGCTTCTAGGCAAGTCACCAAACCTTCCTGCACCTCAATTTTTCCATCCGTGAAATGGGGGTAGTAATACACATTCTGCTACCTCACAAATAATTCCTTGAGACTATTTCCATGAGGGACCAAGGAATCTTCTAGCAGAGAAGTGAGGGCCCTTCCAAAATGAACGCATGTGTGTTCATTCATTACACCAACACCGTACTGAGGGTCTTCATGACAGGTATGTGGACTGTTCTGGGGACATAACAGTGAGACGATGTACTGAACTATCTGAGCAAAGCAGAGTCAAGGCAGAATGTCTGTTGGCCTAACGTGTATGGACTTGTGCCTGATTCCTAGGGAGAGGCGCTGTGAGTCAGAAATAACTACGATTGTCTGAATATGATCTGCATGGTCCAGTGGGAGACCTGCTGTAGGATTCATGGGACAGGGCGTGGCCCTGACTTCTGGGGCATCAGTGCCTCCATCCATCGCAGAGATAGAAGCTCTTAACTGGGCTTTTGGGACTCAGGAGCCTCCACCACGGCCACAGGGAGCTGGAGTAAGAGAGACGTCTCTGTTCAGGCTGTTATAAGAAATATGTAGACTGAAGGGCTTAAACAGCATTTCTTTCTCACGCTGTGGAAGCTGCAAGTCCAAGATCAAGGTGCCAGCAGCTTTGGTTTCTGGTGTGGACCCTTTGCCTGCCTTGCAACTTTCTCACTGGGTTCTCACATGGTGGGGACTGACAGAGAGAGAGAGATCTGGTCTCTTTCTCTGCTTATTAAGGGCCCAAAGTCCACCATGGGGGCCCCTCCCTCATGATATCATTGAAGCCTAATTACCTCTCCAAGGCCTCACCTCCAAATCCCATCACACTGAGGATTAGAGCTTCAACACATGAATTCTGGGGGGACATAAACATTCAAATCCATAATAGGAGGGAAGTGGCAGGCGACCCCCAGAGCTACAAGCCCCTGAGATCCTCTGGATGGGATCCTGTTGTGAGAAACCACTGCGGGTGAGCTTTCCAGGGAATGGTGGTGGGGCCAAAACAGTGAATGAGCTAAGAGCCGGAGACACACTGTTCTTAATGTGTGGTGGCCGTTATTACTCCTGGGGCCGTGGCTGCGGCTGTCCTTACTAGGGCTGCCACTACTGCGAGTCCTGCTACTACACATACACGACGACCATGACGGCGACGTCTCTTTCGGCACAAGGAAACAATCTCCGCCGTAGTAGTAGTGACCGTACTGAACTTGAACCACAGCTGCGGAAAATAGGAGAAACAAAAATCAAACTAGTCTGTGAGAACTTGTCCTACAGAATTATATCAGATATCTCACTGGAAGTGATATGTGAAGCTCAGTCAGTATTTTCATGGTTGACACCGTTAATCGTGGCCTTTTTAAAAATAATAAATCACTGGGGCACCCGGGTGACTCAGTCGTTAGGCGTCTGCCTTCGGCTCGGGTCGTGGTCCCAGGGTCCTGGGATCGAGCCCCGCATCGGGCTGCCTGCTCCGCGTGAAACCTGCTTCTCCCTCTCCCGCTCCCCCTGCTTGTGTTCCTTCTCTCGCTGTCTCTCTCGCTGTCAAATAAATAAAATCTTAAAAATAAATCATTACTCTTTAAAAAAAATAATGATCATTACTCTTAAAAGGTCCAAAATGAATTCTTGATTTTTCCTGATTATCTTTTTTTGGGGGGGGAGGTGAATATGTTTTCATTCTTTTTTTTTTTTTTTAAGATTGTATTTATTTATTTGGGGGAGGGTCAGAGGGAGAAAGACTCCCCTCCGAGTGGAGAACCCGATGTGGGTCTCGATCCTAGGACTCCAAGATCATGACCTGAGCCGAAGGCAGTCGCTTACCTGTCCGAGCCACCCAGGCGCCCTGTTTTTGTTGTGTCTTTACTGCAGCATACATTTTCATCTACGTGAGAACATTGTTTTGGTCTATTTTCTTGATTGTCTGAAGTGGCTGGCTGGACTTCGTACAATCTGGACAGGATGACTGCTAGGATTGGACTGGGCTTCACTCATGGGGGTGCAGTTGGAGGATTACCTAGAACTCGGGCCACTGAGGACTGAGGAGGGGGATGTGCTGTTCAGGGATAAAGCCACGTGAGAGAGAACGGTAACCCTCCAAAAGTATGGAAAATTTCATTAACAGACTGATGCCCTGAATTCAGACATTAAAAAAAAGGGGGGGGATCAGTATTTACTATCTAGGCTCCGGATTACACTGGTTCTTTCAAAACTATCCCCTGGATTTTAAATGTTTGTAGTTCCCATAAACCATATTCGGTGTGAAGACTGGAGCTGGGTCATCCTAACTGACATTGTCTGTGAGAAAACATGACTGTATTCTCACATGTTGTTAAGGCATTTATCCTGCTATCTTGGAACCAGGGATTTTCTGTTTCTCTCTCCCACTGGCCAGGGGAGATCACCTCTGCATCTCTGGCATCCTAGCACCTCCTGGAAGAGAACTGGGGTTCTGTAAACGTTGGGTGAATGAATGCTCACCTATCTATTCTATCATCACATATATTCTGTTGTGTCTCGTTGCAGTTCAGATGCTCTGAATGAGTAATATTTAGGACACAAAATAGGCAGATTTGGTGATTCATCAGATGTGAGAAGAAAGAAAGAGTGAGAATGAGATCAATCAACCTCGGATGACACCTAAAGGTTTGGACTAAACAATCATAAGCACTTTCAGTGACATTCATTTAAATAGGAAGTAAGAGGTGAGTAGTATTTTGGGGAAGAACAATGAGGTTTATGATTTCTATCGACAGATAAGAAAACTGAAGTTTACAGAATTAAATCTCGTGCCTGAACCCAAACAACTAACAAGTGGCAGAGCAAGGATTCAAGCCCAGGCAGTTATGCAGCTGCCCTGACAGCTATTATTAGAACATTTCTTAATCTTAGGCCCTGCCTACCTGCCCAGGAGGAGGCACGCATTTCAGCCAAAGCAGGCTCACTGGAGAGACTGAAACGTCTATTCCTCCAGCACTGAGCACATCTGTGAGCCCAACCGGTTGCTGTGATCGAGACACGTCAAGACACACCAACATTATTAGTGTTAGGTGTTTTAAAATACCATCAATTTTTTTTTTTCAAAGCAAACATCTTGAGAAATTATTCCTAAATATCAAAGTGAAGAAAGCTATATTTAGTAAAGGTATTGATTAAAAATATTAGTAAAGAAAACGGAAATATCCCATGTATGCATGAATATATGTGTATGGGTGTTTGTGGGCTTGTTGCTCACTTTCTAATTTTATCATCAAATTTTCTTCGTTTATTTTATGGGGGAGAATTTCATGTTATAGGGTAAGAATTTATAAGTGCTTGAAAGACTTCCCAAACTAAAGGCAACTCCAAAGAATTTTAACAGCAACATTGGTCATTTCATTCTTTTTATCTGTAAACTGACAATATCATTTAATAATACTTAATTCAGAGGACTAAATGAGATAATATACTTAAAATGCCCAGAACAATTTCTGACACACAGTAGACACTTGGTAAACTTTAGCTCTTGTTATTGCTAATAGTTTTTATTTCCCTTTTCCACAACTATCTATTGAATACTGACTCTGTCCAAGCTCAAAATCCTGATGTGCTTAAAACATTTTCAGGAAAATAAAGGTTCAAAAAATTTATTCTGTGAACTTATGGTAAGAAAAGGGTTTTTTTTTTTTTTATAGATTTCATTTATTCATTTGAGAGAGAATGAGATAGAGAGAGCATGAGAGGGGGGAGGGTCAGAGGGAGAAGCAGACTCCCTGCCGAGCAGGGAGCCCGATGCGGGACTCGATCCCGGGACTCCAGGATCATGACCTGAGCCGAAGGCAGTTGCTTAACCAACTGAGCCACCCAGGCGCCATGGTAAGAAAAGGGTTTTAAAAAGTATTAACATTAGATGAAAAAGATGCTTTTTCTCTAAGCCATGTTTAAGATAAAATTTCTAATCAGGCATCGCCAATCACATGCCGTGACTGGATAAAAATTCACTTTAAATTTATATGTAATGACATACATTTCTTTAACAGGCTGTGAATCACATATTTATTTAAACAATAGAAAACTTTACAAATTCTTGTATTTAAGATATTACTTTTTAATATCCTTGCATTAAAATGAAAATGATTACTTTTTAATATTACTAGAAACCACCCTATCCCCAATTGTAAAGATATATTTCTTGTGTGATTTTATTATATGCTTAATAATAGTACCTGTGAGCTCAGATTTCTTTTGAATAAAATTGATTGGAAACAATATCTACCCTAAAGCATCTTTAATGTCATTATAGATGGGTAGGAGTAAATTAAGCGGTATTTAGGCACCAAAGTCTTTAATTTCATTGCATTTGAGTAGGAGTTAGACATTATGAGGTCCAATTAAAAAAGTCGCTAATGTTTTTACATCTGAGTAGGAGTAAATTAAACAAAATCACTCCTGAGCTGCTAATATCATTTTAATTGAATGTCATTCAGTTTCTCACTGCTGTTACAACACTATAGATAATGAGGCTGTTTCTACAACGCATCTGAGACTCTAGGGCTATGCTGCTGAAAATAAAGTTATAGGTTAGGAGATGAAAAGGCAAACACTGGGACGTGGAAGAAGAAGGCAGCCGATGTGTTGAAAGAGGTGACATCCTGTTTGATGACATGACCTACATATATTAAAACTACTGGATCAAGAAGCCTGAAAACCTGCGGGCTGCAAGTTGGATTGTTACTCTTGCAGAACTGGCTTTGGAAAACTACATCTTCCCCGATGATGAGATTTATAGATTCTGAAAGCTAGAAGCACTAATCCCATTGATTTAGCCACCATGAATTATTCATAGAGTTTGATTCAATGGAGAATTTGAAGTTGAGACAATAGTTAAGAAAGGCATCTAAAATAATAGAGTGATAACTTTAAGACAGTCAAAGTAATACAAACGTTAAATAAGGTTTCTTCTGTACCTAAGGTTATTATTTGACACCTTGAAAGATTTTAATAACTGGAGGAGGAAAAATTTTAAAAGGAAATCCAGATTTGGTGCATAAGCCATACAGCAATACTGCTATTAATAATATTATTATTATTTACATTAAAGTTTACCAAGTGTTGATTGGGGAAGCAGAAGATTTATTAATGAAAACTACTATTAATCCTTTCAAAAATTAAAAAAGAGTTATCAAAGAATGTTTATATACATAGTACATTTATACATTTATTTATTAATTTATTTTTAAAAAATATTTTATTATTTATTTGACAGAGAGAGACACAGTGAGAGAGGGAACACAAGCAGGGGGAGTGGGAGAGGGAGAAACGGGCTTTCCGCGGAGCGGGGAGCCTGATGTGGGGCTCCATCCCAGGACCCCGGGATCATGACCTGAGCCGAAGGCAGCCGCTTAACGACTGAGCCACCCAGGCGCCCCTACATTTATACATTTAAATATACATTTATGTACATTCACAAATTAATGGCTTATAATGTAAAACACCTGTTCCCTCTACTGCCCCATTCAAAAGTTGTTAATCGAACCATCCTAAATTGGGAACCGTCTGTATAAAGAGCAAATGACAAATGTCCTTTGGTAGATCAGGTAATTGTTCCCCGTTCTTTACACCCTCTCTATAAGAGGAGTGTGCGTTATCCACTCTGCCATGAGACTTGGCAAAGCCTCCAAGTAAAATAGGTGAGTCAACATCCTGGCCCTGTTGATATTAGGATTGGCCACCTGACTTGACTTGGCCGATGGAAAGTTAGCAGATCTGGTGAAAACAGAGGCTTTAAATATGCACTTGGCTTGGCCATCTGTGCTTCTTCATCTGTCTTGGACATAAGCATGTCCTGAGATGACTCTGGTCCCAGAATGAGAGATATGGAACAGCCTGTACTTGTGTAAGCCTGAAGCAGGGCTTCCCCAGCCAACCTGCGGGCACACAGGAGAAACGGGGGCTTGCAGTTTAAACCACTAGGTTTTCTGTGATCGTTTAGAATACTATGATGGAGGGCGCCTGGGTGGCTCAGGTCATGATACTGGGGTCCTGGGATCGAGCCCCACATCAGGCTCCCTGCACAGGGGGGAGTCTGCTTCTCCCTCTGCCCCTCCCCCCGCTCTCGCTCTCTCTTTCTCTCGCAAAAATAAATAAATAAAATCTTTAGAGGGGCGCCTGGGTGGCTCAGTTGGTTAAGCGACTGCCTTCGGCTCAGGTCATGATCCTGGAGTCCCGGGATCGAGTCCCGCATCGGGCTCCCTTCTCCGCGGGGAGTCTGCTTCTCCCTCTGACCTTCCTCTCTCTCATGCTCTCTCTCATTCTCTCTCTCAAATAAATAAAAAAAATCTTTAAAAAAAAAATCTTTAGAATATTATGAGGGAAATATAGTCACCAATAAAAGACTTTCAGAAATAAATCAAGGAAATGCTCAAAACCTCAACTGAAATGAGCAAAAAACCCAAGAATAGATTAACCTCTTTCCAGCTCTAATTCTCTTTCTTTTGCTCTCGCTCGCTCCTGCTCTCACACACAGACACAAAACGTAAAATGCCAATCAACGTATGGAAAAGTATTCAATTTTAGTAATAATCAAACTCAGATTAAAATATCAATGATCTATTCCGTAACTTCTCAACTTCTTACTGTAATACTCTAGATGGAATTACCGTTTCTTTTTCTCACAATAACCAATTACCTGGGCTTCCCTGACCCATTCTGATTGTTCAATAATCTATTCTCCATATTGCAGAAAGAGGGAAATTTTCAAAATTCAAATCCAATCATGTCACCTCCATGCTAACCCCCTGGTTATATCTTGACCTTATCTCAAACCACTCTTAAGTATTCTAGTCATTTCCTATAGTACATGTATCTGTAATTATATTTCAATTTGCATAATTATTTGATCATTATCTATCTCCTATACCAAATTACACACTCCAAGAGATCAGAAACTAGGTCTGTTTTGCTTGCCAGTGTATTCCTGGATAGGTATTTTGTCTAATTAATTAATGAACATTATTATTTTGCAGTTAATTGAGACTGATGAAGCAAAGTTAGCACTTCATGTTGGCAAAGCTACAATAAAGGGGTGCCTGGCTGGCTCAGCTGGTAGAGCATGTGACTCTTAATCTTGAGGTCTTGAGCTTGAGACCCACATTGGGCATAGAGTTTACTTAAATAATTAAGAAAAAAGAAGTTACGATAAAATAAGCACTCTCAGGAAATGCTGCTAGCAGTTTAAATTAGTATTACTCTTCCAGGCAGAAATTTTATAACATATACCAGGTTTATACTTTTCATGAACTTTGATCCAGTTACTTCACTTCTAGGAGTTTTATGTCTGTCTGTCTGTCTGTATGTATTTATTTATTTAAAGAGAGAGAAAAAGAGTGTGCGCGGGCATGCACAAGTTGGGGGCGAGGGGCAGAGGAAGAGGGAGAGGGAGATAGAGAATCTTAAGCAGGCTCCATGCCCAGTGCAGAGCCCGTGTGGGGCTTGATCTCATGACCCTGAGATCATGACCTGGGCCAAAATCAAGAGTCGGATGCTCAACTGAGCCACCCAGGTGCCCCTCAGTTTACTTTTTTTTTTTTTAAACAAAAGCTAGTTTACTCACTTGTGAGCTTTTAAATGCTTTCAAGCACGCTTTCTTCATTATTTTGTTTAGCTTTTCTAATTGTCCTCAGAGGAAAAGGTGGTCCAAATTAGATTAGTAGAATCCAAACATTGAAAATCATTTATGTTTTCTAGATGCACTGTTTTTCTCCATTTAAAAACCCCGCTATGTTATTAATATCCAGTATTTTTAATTTGTTCTATTCAGGACAACACTAATTATGGCAGAAAGTTAATTACTGGAAGACCATTCATTAGATGATGATTTTAGTTGTCTGTCTTTTTTTTTTTTTTTTTTTTTTTATTTAAAATTTTATTTTAATTAGCAAACCTGGGGGGAGGGGGGAGCCACATTAGGACTCAGAGACAAAGGTGGAGACCCAAAAATCAGCTGGTTTTTCCTTGTCAGGCCGGAGCAGAATTTCAACCCGACCACATCCATTCCAACTCTGGAGACAATTTACTCTTTAAATCCTGATCCAGGTACGTTGGTTGCAAACTGGCTTCACTTCATCCAAGGACCTAGCTCTAGGGCTTTCATGGCATCCTCAAGTTTGAGCATCCCTCGTTCCTGTCGCTGGCGGTGCCATTCGGCCATGGACTGGAGCATCCACTTGGCCCTGAGCTTATACAAGTAAGAGCCATAAACCACGATCTCCGTGAGCTCCGAGGATTCCAGAACCTTTAGCTCGAGCATGACTTTGCTCACTTGCTCGATGTACGGGATTCGAGATCCAGCTGGGCCAAACATAGTTTCCAAGA
>NC_138374.1:56114445-56156239 GCF_054177405.1 Leptonychotes weddellii
CCTCGTTCCTGTCGCTGGCGGTGCCATTCGGCCATGGACTGGAGCATCCACTTGGCCCTGAGCTTATACAAGTAAGAGCCATAAACCACGATCTCCGTGAGCTCCGAGGATTCCAGAACCTTTAGCTCGAGCATGACTTTGCTCACTTGCTCGATGTACGGGATTCGAGATCCAGCTGGGCCAAACATAGTTTCCAAGAGCTGCGTCTGGACCTGCAACGCCTCGGGATCTTTCAAGTCTTCGGGAGCTTTCACCCACGGTGGAATATCTTTTCGTTCTGGTAGCGTCCCCATCTGGACTGCCTCAAAACTAACCACGCTCCTTTAGTTGTCTGTCTTAAGGACGTATTTGGCCATCTTGATTGTCCTTATTCATTTCCAAGTTATCCACCAGCCATGTAAGTATACAAGTGAGATACACATTAGATGCTTTTATAGTGGCTAAGTCTATCCATTTTAACTAGTTAAAAAATATAGTTTCACCATTAGATGAAATTTTATTTATAAATATTCAATCATCCTATTTACTAGCTACATTGTATACATTTAAAAATAAAACTATAAAATCTGCTTTAAAGGCTATTAAATATGAAATCAAACCCACAATATGCTTAATAAACACTAATAAGCACCTACTGCATGCCAGGCAGTGTTCTGAGCAATGGACTTACAGTAGTGAATAAAACAGAATAAGAACCATAACAAAACCCAGTATCAACAACCAAAAAAAAAAACAAAGCAAACCCAAGAATCTTTGCAAAATAAAACTTTTCCTTTGGGCCAAATTCAGTGGTCCTTATCATTCTTCCTAATTTGATGAGCTTTGTTTTTCTTTGTGTGTTTGTCATATCCTACAAGCTCCTTTCCAACCTTAGATATGCATAGATTACTATGTACAACTATGTCAAACACTGTGGACTACTCTTCTTCCAGCCTTGGATGAACTGTTAAGAAGAGCCCATAACTTTTATCATCAATCTCAGAGAATAAATTCTTCTAATCATATTATCCCAAGGATGGGCTCATTTCCGTCATTGATTTGTCCAGCCAGTGTCACAATGGACATCTAGAGCCTCATTCAAAGGTAAGAGCTCTCCCTTCCTTGCGACCTGAGCCTCCTTCAAGTCAGCAAACCTGCGGCTGGGAGGTGGATGTGGTTCGATTCTTCCATTTATTTCTACCTGTTCTCCTGCTCTCCCCCTCACCTGATTGTTCCTGGCTCCTCCTGGGTTGGATAAGGAGCTGGAAGATGAAAAGGACTTGGCACACACATAATTTAGTGATGGTGCCTGCTGGGTATGCAATAGTCCCAGTGTAGTTTTCCTTCTCCCTTATTTCATGTTCTCATGGGTTCCTTGCAAGATATGCATGCCTGGAACCCTGTCTACATTTCCCATGGCATGAGAAAGTCCATTTTCCTGGCTTATCACTCAGAATTCCTGGACTTCCCGTGGTCCACCTCACTTGGCCACTTCATTCCTTGAGGAAGTCCTCTTGGGCAGGATTCAATCCAGCCGTGTGCTCATGCATTTTTGCTCTGCCATTGGTGTAGGTACAGTTTCCTTCCAATGCAGTCACACCATCCATTTACTCCCTAATCTCCAGGAGACACATTGGGCTTTTGAGTGGTTCTCTTGAAACTTTCCTTCTTACTTGGCTTAACTGAAGCACAAGCTCTTTCATCTTTCCCCTCATTGGGGGAGGGGGAGGGAATACACAGAAGACCAATAAATCTCCAAATAAATTCTCCTTCGTCCTTCATAACTTCAATCCTTTTATAGCCTTAGGTGGGGGCATGGGTTAGGGTTCTGCAAACTATTTTTAGCTACCCCTTTGGCAAATCCTTCCTAGATGGTCCAGCATCCAATTTGGAATGCCATGAGATTTGGCACTTATTGGCCATTAGGCATTATCCAAAATTAAGGCAGAAAGTGTCCTGTGTTAACATTCTTTTGCATTGACTATAAAGTATTTGTATTCTGGCACAGTGGGATGAAAAATATCACTAGTTATAGAAACTCATTGCACCTGCTTCTTTTTTTTTTCCCCTCTTTATCTTTTTTTTTTTTTCATAATTTCCCCTCTTTATCTTATAAGGGGAATGTCTTAGTTTATCTCTGGAAAGATAGATTTTTACTTATTTTAAAAAATAACCTGATGAACATCTTTGATTTAAAAAGGTGATTATAGCAGTTCTACAGGGAGAAGGGGAAACACAGTATGCTGATGTGTTGTGCTCAGTAGGTGAGAGGAATCCTTGAGTTTCCTGGGAAAGGGACAGAAGGGGCCTGGAAAGGGAACTCTGTGGGGAGTCTTGAAGCAGGGAGGGCCCATAAGCCTACTGGGAGGTCCTGGCCCAAGGAGAAAGGATGATTAATGACAGGGATGGTCAAGGGAATTTAAACACAAGGATGCCTACCACTAAGTGCTGAAGGGTTTAGTGCCAAGCCTCTTTTGTAAGTAGGCTACAGATAGTGACCTTGTGTTAAGAGGTGGCTTTGGAAGTTAAAGCAAAACAGGTCTTGTGTAATTTTGGGATGATGTTAAATACAGGAAACAAGACTCTCTAGTGAGACCAAGTGGGAGCAGGAAATCGAGTGAGAGTTGACCATGAGAAGTGAATCGTGGCGAGGACACTAATCTTCCCATAGTATGGGATGGGGGGATTGGGGCAGTTAAAATTTTTTTCATTATAGAAATTTTTTTTTAAAGATTTTTTATTTATTTATTTGACAGAGAGAGACACAGAGAGAGAGGGAACACAAGCCCGGGGAGTGGGAAAGGGAGAAGCAGGCTTCCCGTGGAGCAGGGAGCCTGATGTGGGGCTTGATCCCAGGACCCTGGGATCATGACCTGAGCCGAAGGCAGATGCTTAACGACTGAGCCACTCAGGCGCCCCTCATTATAGAAACTTTGAAAAACACTAAAAAATAGCAGTGAGAACTTGGTTACCTATCACTCAGTTTCAAAAGCCATTGAGACATTTTTAAATTTTTAGTATTTAAGGAAAAAGTGAGTTCATTAAGGATGAAGGACTTGTGACAAAAACAGGGAGTCCTTATCTGGGTTATAGTTGCAAAATGGGTGATTGGGAGGCTTCTTATAATGTTCTAGGAACAGCGGTGGAGTCAGTCCATTCACATATCAATAACTTTTTTTTAAAGAGTTTTATTTATTATTTGACAGAGAGATAGAGAGAGAGCACAAGTAGGCAGAGCGGCACGAAGAGGGAGAAGGAGAAGCAGATTCCCCATGGAGCAGAGAGCCCGATGCGGGTGGGATCATGACCTGAACTGAAGGCAGCTGCTTAACCGACTGAGCCACCCAGGCACCCCTATCAATAACTTTTCTAGCAGGAGATTTGTTACACCTGAAAGACTTCTCGCATGAAGAAGTAATTCCGACATCCCTTAATTTTATGCAGTACTAATAATTTATTTGAGAGAGATTGGTGTTTGTTTATTTTGTCAGATGTATTTGAGTTATGTGTATGTGTGCATTTGGCAAGGCATTAGAGTACACAGTAGTCTTAGAAAGTTGCTCAATTTTCTCCAGGTGCATAGATTCCTGGAAAGTCACTGTAACAGTTAGGATGATGTCAGTATCCTAAAATTGGTCAAAACAAAAAAATACATTTGTTATCTCATATACCAGGAAGTCCAAGGGCAGAATAGTTTCAGGATTAATTCAGTGGTTCTGAATGTTGTCAAAGCTCCAGGCTCCTTTCATCTCTTCACTGTGTTATGGCCAGTGTTTTGATTTTTCCTTATGTTTCCTTCATGTTTACAGGATGACTGCTGCAGATCCAGGCATCATATCCTCACGTGGCAGCACCCCCAGGAAGAAAGGGGAAGAATTTTTCCTCTCTTATGTCTTATTAGAGAAGACAGCCATTTGCAGATATACCCAGCAAATTTCCAACCAAAGCCCGTTGGCCGAGATTGAGTCACATTTTCGTGCCCTAGCTGCAAAGAAGGCTGGGAAAGAATCAAGTGTTTTAAAATTTATCTTAGATCGTAGGGTAGCTCAATTTTAACATCATCAGGAACCTCCATACTGTTTTCCAGAGTGGCTGTACCAGCTTGCATTCCCACCAACAGTGTAAGAGGGCTCCCCTTTCTCCTCATCCTCACCAATATTTGTTGCTTCCTGTTTTGTTAATTTTTGCCATTCTAACTGGTGTAAGGTGGTATCTCAGTGTGGTTTTAATTTGTATTTCCTTGATGGCTAGTGATGTGGAGCATTTTTTCATGTGTCTGTTAGCCATTTGTATGTCTTCTTTGGAGAAGTGTCTGTTCATGTCTTCTGCCCATTTTTTGACCGGGTTATTTATTTTTTGAGTGTTGAGTTTGAGAAGTTCTTTATAGATCTTGGATATCAGCCCTTTATCTGTAATGTCATTTGCAAATATCTTCTCCCATTCTGTGGGTTGCCTCTTAGTTTTGTTGACTGTTTCCTTTGCTGTGCAGAAGCTTTTTATCTTGATGAAGTCCTAAAAGTTCATTTTTGCTTTTGTTTCCCTTGCCTTTGGAGACCTGTCTTGAAAGAAGTTGCTGTGGGCGATGTCAAAGAGGTTACTGCCTATGTTCTCCTCTAGGATTTTGATAGATTCCTGTCTCACATTGAGGTCTTTCATCCATTTTGAGTTTAAAATTTATCTTAGGAAGTGGGCTCTGCCTAAGGAAAATGTAGGTTGGAAATGATTATTGGTAGGCAACCATTGGTGTCTGCCACCATTATTTAGGGAGTAAATATGATTAAATAATGGTATTTAATTCTGTTGCATGCTAATATTCTTAGCACAAAATGATGCCAACATGATGCTGAACATGGTGCCCTTAAAGCTACTATGCAAGGGCAGCAAGTCCCCAAGTAATGCATGGTAGAGTTTTAATGATTGTACCAGGGAAGGTCAAGGTGTAGAGGAACAAACCCAGGGCTAGGAGTCAGAAGACTAAAGATTTAGACCTGGCTTCGGCCCTTTCCAGCCTGACACTGGTGCAAATAAATCCAATCTTAAGTCTTGATGTTCTTATCTGTAATTATCTGTGGAAGAGAGGTATTTTTGGTCTGCCTTGAAGTGATTTCCCTTTATTTCAATAAGAGTGCCTCAACTTTTCCTTCAGTGCTTGCTATCTTGGTAGGTCCGTTTCCTGCCCAGCTCTGGCCACAGGATGGCAGGGAATCCCAGCTTGGCCAACTAAATCCTTCTCTTGATTCCAGCTTGATTCAGCTACTGCTCTTGTTCCCTGCTCTACTTTAGAGAGAAATGCCTCAGATGTCTTTTTTCCTCTTCTCCCATTTTCTCTTGAACCCTCTCCCACTGGTTATTTTTGCTCCCACCACATTATCTGAAGAGCTCTGGTTGCCAGCAGCCAACATATTGCTAAATTCAATAGTTAATTCTATCCTACTTGGCCTATGGCCCTCGTTTGGCACAGAGTCTCTTGAAACATTTTCTTTGTTTGGTTTTTAGATACAAGTCTCTTCTGGTTTACTTCCCATTCCTTTGCTGAATCTCCCTCATGTCTCTGACCTGTCAATACTTATGCCTCTACATGTATTCTGTGGGCGAATTCATCCAATCCTATGGCTTTAGATGCCACTTATGGAGTGACAACCACCATATTAATACCTTGGGATGGACCCTTCCCCTAAGTTCTGGATTTATATATCCAACTACTGCTCAGGATGTCCACGTGAATGTTTAGCAGCCATCTCAAATTAATCCGTCCCAAATAAAATTACTAATTCCCATTGCAATTTCCATGTCCACTACCTACCATATAACCTGTCCCACCTCATCATGATTAATACAAATTCCCCCTTCCCTTAGTGTCATTTTGACACCATCTCATTACTTTTCTTGCATTTTTTTCCTATGAGGTAGATTTTGAAAAATTAGAAAAATCTGATTATTTTATTTTAAGAGAGGGAAGGGGGAGAAGGGGGAGAGGAAGAGGGAGAGAGAGAATCTTAAGCAGGCTCCACATCCAGTGCAGAGCCCATGCCGGACTCAATCTCACAACCCTGGTATCATGACCTGAGCCAAAATCAAGAGTCAGACGCTTAAGTGATTGAGCCACCCAGGCACCCCTAGAATAATTTCATTAGTTTAAAAAGCTCTTTGGGAATTTTGATCAGAACTACATTGATTATATAACATAATTTGAAGAAAATGAGCATTCTTACAATAATGAGTTTTCCCTATTCCATTCACAAACCCAACACAGCTTGCCATTGGGATGCATTCCATTTTGATGGTCAAATTATTTGTCAAATAAAAATTCCTTAATACAATTACTGGATTTTCTTATATTAATGATCAAAATTTTGTTTGAATAGGGAGTAATACACACATTTGTCTTTTAAAAGAGTTTCTAAATGTAAATTACCATAATGGCCATTATATTTTTTTAAAAAGCAAGCAAATACTCAATGAGTAAATTTTGCTTCTTTTATATTTATATAATATCTCCTCATAATGTCAGTACTTTTTCATGCACCTTTGACTCCTCTTTCTATTTTTTGTCTATTTCCAGTCAAATTTCATGTCTCAAGGAACCATTCTGGAATATTACTAAAATATTTCTTCCATTTCCATTTCTGGTGCCACTAACCTAACCCAAACACTTGTTGTTTGCAAGCTTGGCTTAAACAATTATTAGTGCAGTTTTTCTAGTTGGTTCCCTACTTTCGTCTTTTTCTTTTCAGGCTGCCATCTTGTTCCCCCACTCTCTTATAGTCTTTATTTGTCCTTAACACTACTGACATGTTGGCTTTTATTTTTCTTTTTTAAGTTTTTAAGTTCCAGTTAGTTGAGGTACAGTTTCAGGTGTACAATATAGTGATTCAACACATACAATGCCCTGTGCTCATTATAACAAGTGCCCGATCACCTGTTTCACCCATCCCCCCACCTACCTCCCCTTTGGTAACCATCAGTTTGTTCTCTATAGTTAAGAGTCTGTTTCTTGGTTTGCATAGCTCTCTTTTTTTTCCCTTTTGCTAGTTTGTTTTGTTTCTTATATTCCACATATGAGTAAAATCATATGGTCTTTCTCTGACTTATTTCCCTTAGCATAATACTCCAGCTCTATCCATCCATGTCCTTGCAAATGGCAAGAGTTCATTCTTTTTGATGGCTTAATAATATTTCATTGGGTATATATACCACCTCATCTTTATCCATTCATCAATTGATTGGAACTTGGACTGTTCCCATAATTTGGCTATTGTAGATAATGCTGCTATAAACTTCAGGGTGCATGTATCCCTTTTAATTAGTACTTTTGTATTCTTTGGGTAAATACCTACTAGTGCAATTGCTGGATCATAGGGTAGTTCTATTTTTAACTTTTTGAGGAACCTCCCTGCTGTCTTTCAGAGTGGCTGCACTAGTTTGCATTCCCACCAACAGTGCATCCTTGCTAACACCTGTTGTTTCTTGTGTTGTTGATTTTAGCCATTCTGACAGGTGTGAGGTGATATCTCATTGTAGTTTTGGTTTGTATTTCCCTGATGATCAGTGATGTTGAACTTCTTTTCATGTGCCTATTGGCCATCAGTATGTCTTCGTTGGATAAATGTCCATTAATTTATTTTTAAATTTATTTATTTATTTATTTTAAAATATTTTATTTACTTATTTGACAGAGAGAGAAAGAGCACAAGCAGGGGGAGTGGTAGGCAGAGGGAGAAGGAGAAGCAGGCTGCCCGCTGAGCAGGGAGCCCAATGTGGGGCTCCATCCCAGGATCCTGGGATCATGACCTGAGCTCTAGGCAGCTGCCTAACGGACTGAGCCACCCAGGTGCCCCTTCTGCCCATTTTTTAAGTTGGATTATTCATATTTTGGGTGTTGAGTTTTATAAGTTATTTATATATTTTGGATTCTAACCCTTTATCGGATATGTCATTTACATATGTCATCTTCTCCCATTCTGTAAGTTGCCTTTTAGTTTTGTTGGTTGTTTCCTTTGCTGTGCAGAAGCTTTTTATTTTGATGTAGTTCCAATAGTTCATTTTTGCTTTTATTTCCCTTACCTCAGGAGACATAGCTAGGAAGAAGCTGCTATGGCCAATGTCAAAGGAGTTAGTGCCTGTGTTCTCTTCCAGGATTTTTATGATTTCAGGTCTCACATTTAGGTCTTTAGTGACATGCTGATTTTTAAATACTACTTTGTATTGATGTGCTCCCTCTCACTAAGGCTTTAGCCATTCAATAGCATGGAGTCCTAGCATCCAATTTCCACATCTAGAGTTAAGAACAAAGACAGCACACCAAAGATGGAGCTGTAGAAAACAGAAAAGAACCTGGGTGCTCGATGATATTGTTGAGCCCTGAGTCAGTTTAGCTAAAAATGTACAACTCACTAGACTTCTTCCTATCGAAGGTAACAATTTTCCTTACCAAATTGAGCTGGAATTTCCTGATATTTGTTGCTAAAATCACCCTACATAATATAAGATCGCACACTAATGCTGGTTGATGGACAAGACTGCATGGAAGGAGCCTTCCTCAGTAGGTTCCTAGCCTGAATTAAGAGCAGCTGGTAATCAACTCATGCCTCTCGTGGGCAATAAGATGAACAGAGGGTGTGAACAACTCTAACAAGGAAACTTTGGAAGCCCCCATGTCACACTGGCCAGAACTGGGTCATGGGTGTGAGGAACAGGATGATCATGATTGCAGTAGTGCCAGAGGGTCAACTACAATGACTACATTTGTACTTCATTGAATAGATAGTGATATGTATTTGTTGATTTTTTGCTTTTAAGACTCTTAAAATGTCTGATTTATAATTTCATAGCCTTTAAAGCTGGTAGCTTAGCGCTGTCGTTCCCCAACACGGCGGTTCATTCATTGAAATCACCTGAAGAACCTAAACAAACAAACAAAAAACAAGTGAGCAAACTCCCTTTCTCCCAAAAGATTCTGGTTTATAGATGGGATAGAGGGTCTAGGAATTTGTGTTTATAAAACATTTCTCAGGGTTTGGCAACTACTCCTTTGAAGTTATCTAGTCCAGTCATCTCTTTTGCACATTAGGAAACCTGAAAATGTGAGAGGTTCAAGTGACAAGGGTGCTTTTCCCACTTTTCCAGATTTGGTAAGCAGGTACCAGTGAACATATCATCCAGCTGCCAGAACAAAAACTCTCTCTGGTGTCAGAGTCATCCTTGGAAAGCCTCCATAATGGATTCAATTTGATCAAGAACAACACACACACACACACACACACACACACACCCGTTTTTCTTATTTTTTCCCTCTTTCTCTTACAAATAAGAGATAAACAATATCAGCTTAATTGCTTAATTAAGGGATCTGGCTAGACAGAGTCTAGTTAAAGGAGGTTTCATTTAAATCAGAGCAATAATGATTTAAGTTTTCTGCTAGAGAAAGAGAGAGCAAACAAATTGCTTTTATCTATACAAATTGAATTTGTCTCAGCAGCTTCCTCTTAGTTCTTCAAGAAGGACATGTAAGATTTTGCCAACTTAAAATATACCATAATTACTTATTTGGAACTAAGGTCATGTGGTTGTCATGCTTAATTGTGCAAATAGTGTGTCTTTTTTTTAGTCTCCCAAATTGTTGGCAGCATTTAAGAAAAAGAATTCTATAAACCTTCCTGTGATATTTATATTATTTTCCAATTTAAAAATTTCTTTTCCTTCACAATAAAAGATTGTTTAAACTTATCAAAATCACTTTGATTTTACACCTACAATTGGAATCCTAACATCTCGATTTTCGACACTTATAAATGCTTTAATAGATACATGGACAGTAATTTAGTTTGACTTAAATGTAATAATCAAGCCCATTTTTCTAGGCTGACAAGATTTCATTTCCTAATGATCTTTTATTGTAAATTTATTTGATTTCCTTTAATATATTATCTCATTTCTCATCGCCTTTCCTTTAGAAAAAATATGAATAATTTTGTATGGAATTATGAAGACTTGGCCTTGAGCTGACAGCTCTGGGAAGCACTGAATATCTCCACCCTTAAAACAAATTACGTAGTTTGATAACAAAGTCCCAAGAAGAAGGGAACATTAGTTTATCAAGAAGTTATTCTAAAAGATGCTGGAATTGTACTTCCAAGGGCTCATGTTCTCCTTGCAAGAATGGAAACCAAAATAATTAAGCCAATCTGACTCCTTTTCTATATCTCCAATTGCCTATTTGAGCTCTGAGTATCCCATAGTCAATTCACATTCAACATTGGGTTATAAAGCCAAACTTACCTTCTTTTCTCCAAAATGGCTTCTCCTCCTAGATTTGTATTTACATTACATTTACAGGAATGATACCACCATCCATTCAGTCAGTCAAGCTGAAAGTTTCCAAGACATTTTGGAGAGCTTGCACTCTCCAAAATAGTCACCTGTCACAACATCTTGACTTCCAGAAATTCCAAATCATTCTCAAAACTGTCCCCACTTCTTCATTCCTTCCGCTGTTGCCCTCATGATTCTTGTCTGGGTACTCACTGCAACCTCCTACTCGGTTTCCCTGCTTCCAGTCTCACCCCACACCACACATCAACTGTGCTAGTGCGAGGCTAATCCTGAAGGGAATACCCATCTGACTTAACCCCCTATCTGAATACTCTTCATCAGCTCCCTAGTGCCTGCAGGACTAATTCCATGATCCTCAAAAAGCCATATGAAACCTTTCAGGACCTGGTTCCAGCCTAGTTCTCCAATTCATCTCTTGTCACTCCTTCCCTAGATCTGCTCTCCTACCTCAAATTCCTCTCCATCTTTATATATATATATATATTTTTTTTTTTAAGATTTTATTTATTTATTTATTTTAGAGAGACAGAGAGCAAGAGCAAGTGGAGGGAAGGACAGAGGCAGAGGGAGAGAGAGAATCTCAAGCAGACTTCACCCTGAGCTTGGAGCCTGATGTGGGGCTTAGTCTCATGATCCTGAGATCATGACCTGAGCCTAACCAAGAGTTAGATGCATAACCGACTGAGCCATCAAGATATCCCTCTTCTCCATCTTTAGGGAGGAAACTCAAACACCCCCTCCTGTGATGATGCCCCAGCACAAGTAGTCTCAGTCCCCACCGCACTTCTATGTCCCCTGCTTGCCTCTGAGGTACTATTTACTCAATGCTGTAATCTGTCATGTCTCTCTCTCTCTCTCTCTCTCACCAGACTGTAAGATCCTCAAGAGGAAGTACTGTATTCCACTCATTGTTTTCTCAGTTCCTGGTGTGATGTTTGGCATAATAATTACATAATGGATATTCACTGAATGAAGAGTTGAATGACTGAATAAGCTCCAAAAGGCTGTTTAAATTATTTTCTTTGGCTGGATGTTTTACTGTTGTGTCTGTGAAGCATAACTGGAATTTGCTATTTATTATAATTATGTTTGTTGAAATGGCATTTGATCTGGGTGTCACAACTCCATAGTAGAAAAAAATGCCAAAATAAGATGGCAATTTAGAAACCTACAGTTGTAGTATAAATGTAGGCTATTGGCAATTTTAATACGTTTTTGAAGATCTTATTGCAAAACCATATTTTCTTTCCCTTCCCTGCCCCACCCCTTTTGTAAACACCATATACATTTGTGTTTGTTTATGTTGTAGAGAAGCCTTCTGTACTGGTTTTCCCCCCAACTTTATTGAGATATAATTGACAATAACACTATGTAAATTTGAGGTGTACAATGTGATGAATTGATACACATATATATTATGAAATGCTTATCACAATAAGGTTAGTTAATACATCCATCATCTTACATAGTTGTGTGCGTGTGTCTATATGTGTGGTGTGAGAATATTAAAGAGGTACTGTCTTAGCAAATTTTAAGTATACAATATGGTATTGTTAACTACCATATGGGGTTCTGCAATAACCCTTCCCTTCTGCAGAATCAGGTAAGCATCCCTTCCATTACGCCCAGGATGTGAGGCAACTTGAATAAACACACACAATTGAAATGCTGTAGGTATTTTTGTGAATGGAAAGAGAGCACCACTAAAATCTGCTTATTTACTTATATCCCATCTTGTTTAAAACAGACTTAAAACAGGGACGCCTGGGTGGCTCAGTTGGTTAAGCATCTGACTCTTGGTTTCGGCTCAGGTCTTGATCTCAGGGTTGTGAGATCCCACCTTGGGATCCACACTCAATATGGAGTCTCCTTGGGATTCTCTCTCTCCCTCTCCTTCTGTGCCCCCCCACCCCATGCACGCATTCTCTCTCTCAAATAAATAAATCTTTTTCTTTTTTTAAAAAGATTTTATTTATTTACTCATGAGAGACAGAGAGAGAGAGAGACAGAGGCAGAGGGAGAAGCAGGCTCCCCGCAGAGCAGGGAGCCCGATGCGGGACTCGATCCCAGGACCCTGGGATCATGACCCAAGCTGAAGGCAGACGCTTAACCAACTGAGCCACCCAGGCGTCCCTCTCAAATGAATAAATCTTAAAAAAAAAAGACTTAAAACATTTGATAGTGTTTAATATCATATACACTCTTACTAAAGTAAAGCAGAAAATGCCCTGAATTTAGAAGTAGTTTCTTTAAAATATAGGACAATCATGAAAAAGCCTAAAAACTACTTGCCCCTCATCAAGAAGCACCTTAATTTTATCTACAGTTATATCATAATCTTTTCCAGATCCACCCGATATTCAGCTGAATTTGGAGATTACCTAATACCCACTTAATAGCTGAGTATGAAGGTTGAGAGATTTCTAAAAATGATAAATAAAATCCTTATTTTCTTTGGTTTTCAATTTTTAGGGTTGCCTTAAGGAAATCTTACATTTGAAAAACCAAAAACAAAACTAGTTTAAATGTTATACTACAAATTAAAGAGTAGAAGAATTGTATACTTGAGAGATCCTAAAGGTTCAATATGGTTGTTTTGTATTTTTTAATTAAAATCTTTTATTTTTTTCACTGGCAATTTAAATATAAGATACATTAAATAATTCATAGAAGGACATAGTATATTATAAAAGTCTGGGTAATAACTGATATGGCAATAAAACTAATTTTTCTTCCTTTTAAAAAAAACAGCTCTCTGTTTCAAAAAGAAGATGGACGATGATTTTTTTTTTAATATTTTTATTATCTTGGTATTCAAGGCCCTTCACAGTGTAGTCCTAAGTAAACTTCCTTGCTGTCAGCACACCTGTTCTTGGGGAAACTCACTGCTCCCTTCTTTGTGGCTCTATGGGATCTAACCACTCATCTCTCAGAGCACTCATCACCTCAGTCAGAATTTTCTAAATGCCATTTGATTGTCCAGCTAGGCTGTAAGCTTCTTAAAATTCTTTTTTTTTTCTTTTTTAATTGTTATATACATGAAATGCACTAATATTTAGTGCACAGCCTGATGATTTCTTAAATTTCCACCCGGGTCAAGATACAGAACATTTCTAGCATCCCAGGTTGCGCCTTTGGGCCCCTTCTTAGTCAACACCCCACCCCCACTCTTCTGACTTCCAACACAATAGATTTTTTTTGGCTTGTTCTTGAACTTGATATAAATAGAATCATATTGGGTGTACCCTTTTGTATCTGACTTCTTTCTCTTAACATTATACCTTTCAGATACATCCATGTGGTTGAATGTAGCAATAATTTATTCTTGCAATTGTTGTATAGTATTATATTATATAAATATTCCAAACATACTGCAATTTATTCATCTATTCTACTGTTAATGGATATTTGTCTTTCTAATTTCTTGTTATTATGAAAAAGCTGCCACAGACATTTTTGCACATTTCTCTGGGTAGATGGGTGCTCTCATTTCTCTTAGGGACATAGATAGAAGTGGATGTATTCGGTCATAGCATAGGCATTTGTCTGGTTTTAGTAGCTTAGTAAATACTGACAAATAAGTTTCCGAAGTGTTTGTACCAGGTTTTTGCAGGCCTAACAGTTTCTGTCATCTTTATATCCTCAGGGTTTAATACAATATTTGGCACATAGTAGGTGTCCAGCAAACACTTGTTGAATGACTAGATGCTGAGATATAGCATAGGATCCTCTGGTTGTAAACAGTGGAACTTCCACCCACGTTGCCCCAGATCACCTTATCTCCTATGTGAAGCCATCACTTCATATAGCTCACAATTGTCTTTCAAATCTCTTGGAGGTACATCTACTTGGTGGACCCAAGTCATGTATGAGCCCTAGGTGCAAGGGCATCTGGGAAGTGTAGTTTTAATTTCCAGCCTTTGTAGTACAGGAAATGTGCCAGAGAGCTTAGAGACCATATGAGATGAGCCATTATGCAGATTCTGATACAGAAATGAAAGGTTGGGCTGGAAAACAAAATGAAAAAGACAGAAGCCAGGGCTTCTTTGGAGATCTAGATGGCAGAAACCAACTCACATTTCTTTGAAGGATATCATTCTTCCCTTGATGATAAAGATTCAAAATCTTGAAAAGGAGTGTCTGGTCAGCAAAGATCGGGTCACAAAGCCCATTTCTTGGGCAGGAGGGGATTGGACTGACAGTTCCACTAAAATGGCATATAAGAGAGAAGTAATTTGTCCAACTTTTTCGACCCAAAATGGGATGCTATTGCCAAGATGAAGGGAAATGTACTTTGGGGCAAAACCCCCGTGAATGCCCACTACAGGGTTAAATAAAATAAGGAGTGATAGTTTGAATATCAAATTACATTTCAGGCATTCTGCCTGAGAGCCAATATCCCCATGAATTATAGCAGTTAGAGACAAAAGGGACTTAGAAAGTTCATTGTAGTGGATGGAGCTAGAGTGAAATATGTCAGAGAACAGTAAACAACATACAATTTCCCTCATATATGAAATTTAGGAAACAAAACAGGTGAACATATGGGAAGGGAGAAAAAAGAGAGAGGGAAGCAACCATAAGAGACTCTAAATGAGAGAGAACAAACTGAAGGTGATGGAGGGAGGTGGGTGGGGGATGGGCTAGATGGGTGATGAGTATTAAGGAGGGCATTTGTTGTGATGAGCACTGGGTGTTATATGTAAGTGATGAATCACTGACCTACTCCTGAAACCAATATTATACTATATGTTAACTAACTAGATTTTATTTTTTTTAAAGATTTTATTTATTTATTTGACAGAGAGAGAGACAGCGAGAGAGGGAACACAAGCAGGGGGAGTGGGAGAGGGAGAAGCAGGCTTCCTGGCAGAGCAGGGAGCCCGATGCACGGCTCCATCCCAGGACCCTGGGATCATGACCTGAGCCGAAGGCAGACGCTTAACAGCTGAGCCACCCAGGCGCCCCTTAACTAACTAGATTTTAAATAAAAATTTGGAAGAAAAAAGAAAGAGAGGTCATTGTATGGGGTCAGGTATATTATAGTATAATTTACGTACTGTAAACTCACTTTTTTTAGATGTAGATAGAGCACCACAATCAAGATATGGAATATTTCTTTCACCCCAGAAAGTTGCCTCGTGTCCGTTTGTGATCAATTCTCTCCTTCATCCCTAGTCTCAACCCCAACCCCTGGCAGCCACTGATTTGATTTCTGCACCTATCGCTTTGCCTTTCCCAGAATATCCTATAAATGGAAATACACAGTTTGTAGCTTTTGAGTATGACTTCTTTCACTTAACCGGAGACCAATTTGTTCAATGGTGTGCAATCTCTTTCCCCCTCCATTAGGAACATTTTTTCCCCCCTAAACAAACTTTTATGCAGAAATTTAATACTTGAGACAGATAGAAACAGCTTACTTTTATGAATCATGATGAGGAGCCCCAGCCCAAGGTATCTTGTGATGAAGCAAGGACATTGTAATTTGCTCACAGAATTTTGTTTTTCCCATGCATTCCACAGTCACAATCAGTTCAGAATCTCTGTGTTTTTTCAAAGTAGGTTTCTGGTTGCAGAAATATTCACAGAGAAATTTCCATGGAGGAAACGTGACCTGGGAAAATCATTAAAAATGCTGCAAAATTTCTAGTCCTTACATTTTTGTTGAAGTATGGATTCTTACTTACTTAGTTGATTTTCTTTTTCTTTTTCTTTTTAATATTTTATTCATTTGAAAGAGAGAGAGAGCACAAGCAGGGGGAGTGGCAGGAAGAGGGAGACAGAGAAGCAGACTCCCCAACTGAGCAGGGAGCCCGATGTGGGGCTTGATCCCAGGACACTGAGATCATGACCTGAGCTGAAGGCAGATGCTTAACCGACTGAGCCACCCAGGCGCCCCTACTTAATTGATTTTCTTGCTAAAAATGTTCAGTTCAGGTCCTCTAGGTGTCAGTTGGCATCTCTTCCATCTTTTTTAACCTGCTTCTTATAAATGCCACCGTTAACCATGAGAATGGTGAGTGTCCATGTATTACTCCATCCAAACAAACGCGAAGGCAAGCTTCTGCAAGATGCGGCTTCCAGACCCATGTCGTTCCAAGTAGCAGTCATTAGCCACACATGACTACCGAGCATTTGGAAAGTAGCTAGTCCAAATTAAGATGTGCTGCAAGTATAAAGTACACACTGATTTGGTAGACTTTGTAAAAAAAAGAATATAAAAATGCCTTGTTAGTAATTTTTATATTGATTAAATTTTGAAGTGATCTCTTAAATCTACTGGGTTAACAAAATATTATTAAAATTAATTTTCTTTATGTCTTTTTGCTTTTTAAAGTGTGACTACAAGGAAATTGAAAATCACGCATGCAGCTCATTTTTGTGGCTTGCATTACATTTCTATGGCACGGCACTGACTCGACAGATTGCTGATTATGCGTTTTGCTAATCCTTCCCAAGAAAGACCTCAAGTCTATACATTTCCAGTCTGGATCTCAGAGAGCACGAGCGACTCAGACCACTTCCCAGTAAGTTTAAAATGGGAAATGTCAAAACTGGAGTTACATAAATGGTTTTGTATTTTCATGGTGCAAAATTTTATACTTGATAAATCAACACTCTTAGTATAAAAATACATTGCAATGTCATGTACCGTGCCAGCACTAAGACAAGTTTAGGATTTACAGAAAAGAGACCAGTGGAGGTAACGCGGTCCAGTTATGTAGCACAATTCGAAAGTTAGTAAAGGTACTTCTTTCCACCTCTTGATTTATTTCTGTAAATTGCATCTGTAATCTTATTTGGGATGACTTCAGAAGCCTAAATTGTGAATGTGAGCCCTGGGCCCAGTGGTCCACCTGCCACCGCACCCCCCGCCCCCACCCCATCTTTCTCACACATGTGCTACTGGATCTTTCTAATGTGCCGGGCTCTCTGCCACACACTTTCCAATATTACTCTGGAGCCTCCAAAGCCTGCAAAAAGGTGCCTTATTAGAAAGTGAAAGAAAGACTATTAATTCTACCCCAAACTCCTCTCAGCAGTGATGTCCTTTGAGGGGGTGGGGTGATGGAAGTTTGGGGCAGAAAGGAAAATAAATAGTAGAGGAAGGGAGTGACAAGAAATGAAAGCCCTGTCGCTTGTCTACATACAGCTCCGCTGTCCTCACCTGTGTGGCAGCCAGACTCACCCAGAAAGCTCTTTTCCTGATTGTTAGCTTCTGTGGATGCTCAACGGCTCCAAATTGGAGGCATTTAAAAAACTATTATCTGGAGGAGCCGGAGGAAAGCTATAGCTGGTCCTTCCGCGAGAGCACCACCTCCTAGCTGCAAATTACTCACTTTAAACCCTGCATTAGGCGGATGCAGCTTTGCCGACTTGGCTCTCGGGTCTTTATTCTCCTCCATGCATATGCCCTTTATGTCTGTAAAGTCGGGTTTTGTTTCGTGACTGTGTAAATCGGAGCCAAGGGAGTTTTCTTTTTTTTCTGTGACTGGAACCACGGTGAGGCAATCCAGCACTTTATACACTTCTGTGCTGTGTGGGCAGAAAACAAGGCAGAGGGAGCTCTTGAATGCACTTTTCACCGGTTTAAACAAGACCTTTGATTTCTCCCTCCTCTTAATCATTATTGGGCTGGAAGGGAAAGCAGGATTCACAGAGTTGTTAAAAAAAAACATATAGGATGCTTGGATTTTAACACTTCAGATTATGGCTGAAATGTTCACCCAGGACTCCTGGAATATGGTAGAACGCTGGGTGGTTTTTCCGTTCCCGCAGGTTTTCTGTCCTTTTCTAATGCACCTCTGTATGGTGGCTAATTATAAAAGCCAAGGAGGTATATTCTTCACAAAACCAGACTGGCTGGAAAGGCCTTCTCCTCTTATACATTTATTAACCAACAGTTAACTGAGCTTCTACTGTGTGCTAGGTCCTTGCCCTTTGGGGGGGGGAATGAGATGGGGACAGATGCAACACAGTTGCCAAGTGGCCCCCAGCTGCATCTTGAAGGACGGGTAGCTCTTGGCCAGGTGATGAAGGCGAGCAGGTAGGATTTTAAAGAATAGAGCTCTATTTTTTATTATTTTAGTTTATTTTTTTACTTTCAAGTTTTTATTTAAATTCCAGTTAGTTAACATGCAGTGTAATGTTAATTTCAGGCATAGAATTTAGTGATTCGTCACTTACAACACCCAGTGCTCATCACAAGGGCCCTCCTTAATCCCCGTCACCTATTTAACCCATCCCCCCTGCGCACCTGCCCTTAAAATAAACTTTATTTTTTAGAGTAGTTTTAGGTTCACAGCAAAAGTGAGTGTAAGGTAGAGAGATTTCCCATTTGCCCCTTATCCCACACACATAAACCTTCCCCATTATCACCATCCCCCACCAGAGTGGGGGGATTTGTTACATTTGTTACACTTGATGAACCTACATGGACACATCATTGTCATCCAGAGTCCATAGTTTACATTAGTTGTTGTACATTCTATGTGTTGAACAAATGTGCAATGCAATGGACCCATCATTTATGGTATCTTAGAGTGTTTTTCGGAATGTCATATATAATTGGAATCATATAGTATACAGTTTTTTCAGATTGGCTTCTTCCATGTCAAATGTGTATTTAAGGTTCCTTTGTGTCTTTTCACGGCTTGATAATTCATTTCCTTTTAGCACTGAATAGTATTTCACTGTCTGGATGGACCCCAATTTCTCATCCATTCACCCACCGAAGGACATCTTGGTTGCTTCCAAGTTTTGGCAGGGATAGGTATTTTAAGTAGATAGAGCAGAAGTTGTAAAGGCACAGAGCAATGAGTGCAAGGTCCTTTGGGAAACACATAAGTGGCATATAGAGTGTGGGGAGATGTTGCGTGCGCTGTGACCGAGGAAGCTCATCCTTCATTTGGAGCATTGTTCCAAAACCACAATGTGGATCTTACTGCTCTGGTGGCATTTCCATCATTACAGTGTGTCACCTTGTAGATCTTGCCTGGAAACAGAAACAGGAATGTCCTATTTACATATGATTCACACATTTATTTGGTTAATTTTATAATCTTACCTAAAACCCCAAAAGCTTCTATTAGGATGGTCTTAAGTTATGGACTGTGGTATGAAAATCAAGTCAAGGGATATAGTAACTTGTGGGTTTGAGTACAGTTTGGCCTTCTTATGAGTCAAGGGATTGTGTGGTTTTGGTTTTTGGTGAGAGCTTCACTGCGTGTTTTGGACGGGAGCCTGACTTCGGAGGGGGGTGGTGGTGGTGGCCGTCTAATTTAGCTGAACGCTGACGAGCCCCTCTGCATTTAGAAATAAACTACATAGGGCTCCTGGGTGGCTCAGTCGTTAAGCGTCTGCCTTCGGCTCAGGTCATGGTCCATGGGTCCTGGGATCGAGCCCCGCATCGGGCTCCCTGCGCTGCGGGAAGCCTGCTTCTGCCTCTCCCACTCCCCCTGCTTGTGCTCTCTCTGTCAAATAAATAAATAGAATCTTTTAAAAAAAAGAAAAAAACTAAATAATAAACGAGTCACTCTGAAAGGATAGTCTACAGCCTCATTAATAGGAAAACAATTACTGTTTCTGTTCAATACTTTATGAACGAAGTGCAGTTTACATGACAGATGTAATTATGCCTTTAGCATGTCTGTGATCAATCGGATCAATATTTCACTTGAAGAGTCTAAAGGCACCTCTTTTCCCCCCTGACAGACTTTATTTCCTTGTAACAAACACCGGTTGATCTTATAATATTGTCTCTTGAACACACTTCAGTTACTGGTAAACTCCGTCAGCATCTGTCCCTGAGAAACTCAAGCCTTCATAGCTTGGAGATGTAGCATTTTATTTCATTTGAGAAAGCTCTTCAGAATGTATAAGGTGTTACATTAATGCTAGATATCATTATTCTACTTTTTATTCCCTCACCACCTTTTTTTGGGACAACAAAGCAGCTTAATGTGGGGATTTCTGTCTCATACTATTGAACTATTAAGAAATCATGTCGTAAGGATATTCAATCTTTTGACTCAAAAATCCCAAACAGAGATGAATTTTAAATAAATAATCCTGCAGGATTAAAAAGTATCCTTGCCTCACTGCTTAGTCATTGTGTGTTATTTTCAATAGGGGAGGAAACTCAACTAAAATAAACAATCAATGTGGAAATCTAAATATACAACATTATGGAAGTTAACATTAAGAAAATATCTTGTTGGGGCACCTGGGTGGCTCAGGCAGTTAAGCGTCTGCCTTCGGCTCAGGTCATGATCCCGAGGTCCTGGGATCGAGCCCCACGTTGGGCTCCCTGCTCAGTGGGGAGTCTGCTTCTCCCTCTCCCTCTGCCCTTCCTCCTGCTCATGCTCTCTCTCTCTCTCAAATAAATAAATAAAAGCTTTAACAAAAATAAAATCTTCTAAAAAATATCTTGTTGGCTTTCATAATTAGCTAATATACAGAGGTATGTTAGAAAATATGTCTAAATATTTAACATTTGGAAATGCTTTAGTAACCAAATGTATGAGGAAATATTATGCTGATATTAATATGGTAGTTGGGTAGGTTGGTATAGAAAGATGGAAAGATGCTTATGACAGATCGTGTGAAAGAGCAGAATGTGGATTGACCTATGTACACAAACATAAAAAATAACAGACGTGTGGAAACAGAACTAGGACATTAGAATTTGGAGAGGGTTAGAGAGATGGAATTTACTGTGCTATTCTTTGACTGAAATGTTTCTTAATATTAATGTGCTACCTTATTAATGATTTTAAAACTAAAGCCCTGTAGTCCTTCAATCCAAAGAGTGTCAGAAAATTTCATTTTTAGGGCAAACTCGAAAAGAAACTATTTCTCATAAGGCCACCAAGGGCAGCATCACATTCAAAGCATATTCGTTAGATATTCTTGGTTTGTGGCTGAGGGTTATTATTACTTGCCCTCTAGTGGCTTAAAGTTGGAAACAGACAATTGTGGTTTAGTTTTTGTTGCTATTGCTAATGTCCCTGTTTTTGAAGATAATAATACGTAAAATACCTAAGGTAAGACCCTTATAAAGTCATAGTGTGGAATGTGACCAAAAAGCATAATGTCACTAGTCTCTCTTAAACTTGCCCTTTGCAGCTTACAGCTATTCGTAAGGTTCTGGAGGGCAGAGTGGTATAAGAGTAGCAAGCCTGGGCTTTGCAATGGAAAGAACTAGATAATTTGAGGTTCTGCCACACACCAGCTTGGGCATGTTCATTCCCTTGTTTTCCTCATCTACTAAGTGGGGATAATAATACTGCTTCATAATGTTCTTTGGATGATGAAATACTCATAGTAATGTGTCATGTAGCACAAGTATAAGGCATGTAATGTGCTATTATCGTTACTATTTTCCAGGACTGATTCCGGTGCTATCGGTGTTGATCTTGGTGCTGAGGATGAAGAAAGAAATGCAAGAAAAATTGGCCTTTATTTATTAAAAAATTTTTTTAAAAGATTTTATTTATTCATTTGAGACACAGAGATATATATATATAGAGAGAAAGCATGAGCAGGGAGAGAGGCAGAGGGAGAGGGAGAAGCAGGCTCCTCCCTGAGCCAGGAGCCCGATGTGGGGCTCGATCCCAGGACCCTGGGATCATGACCTGAGCCGAAGGCAGACGCTTAACCATCTGAGCCACCCAGGCGCCCTGAAAAATTGGCCTTTAAAGAGATTTCCACCTGCTTAAGAGACAAGACAGGTTTCCATGCAATAATTGGGAAAATACATAGTAAGTAAAGGCTAAAGGGTGACAAAACTATATATCATTGCTCCTAAGACAGAATTTATCATGTTTCATGTCCACGTTATTGAGATGCATCTAATAATTGATAATGACTTATTTAATAATTGGTAGCATCTTTTCATTTTTTAGTCGTGTATAAAATAATGGTGTATCTTGTAACTGATGGTGTCTCAGATTCAATGAAATATGGTAGCTAGTAGTAATATGTAACACAAAATATTTACCACAGGCTAGATAAAGAATGGAATTTGGCATTCCTGGGAGGAATGCAAAATTGTACAACCACTTTGGAAAACAGTTAATTCGTAAAAAGTTAAACATACATGTAACATGTGACTCCTCCATTTATTTATATAACATTCTAGAAAATGCAAACTAGTCTATAGAAACAGAAAGCAGATCAGTAGTTGCCTAGATAGGGACAAGGAGAGGCATGATGAAACTTTTTGAGGGTGATAAAAATTTTCATTATCTTGACTGGGGTGATGACTTCACAGGTGTATAGGTTTATTAAAACATCACACTGTATACTTTATGTACAGTTGCATCTATAGCACTTTAATAACATTGGTTTTATTTATTTATTTTTTAAAGATTCATTTATTTATTTTAGAGAGAGAAAGGGCAGAGGGAGAGGGAGTGAAAGAGAAAATCTCCAGCAGACTCCCCACTGAGCGTGGAGCCCAAGGTGGGCCTTGATCTCACAACCCTGAGTTCAAGACCTGAGTCAGACGCTTAACCAACTGAGCCACCCAGGCACCCCAAAATTGTTTTTAAAAAGAAAAAAAGAATGGAATGGGTTATAAAGATCATCAAACATAATCCTTAGGAGAAGTTCTGTGAATTTGGAAAATGGGAAAACCACTGGAGAAATCAGTGAGTCTTAAGGCAGTGAAATTTTAAAGGACTCCCAAGGCCAGACTTGAGCTAAGTTGCTAAATGAGAGTTGATTTACATAAGAAGTAAGGGGTAGGGATTCCAGGAAGAGAGATGCTGCCCTTGTGAGATCCTGCTTGGAAACGTTGTGGTCATTATCTGCGTGGCCACTCTGGCTATTTATTCCTTATTAGAACCTCTCCCATCTTTACTGTATTCCTTTAAAGGGAGGACCTGGCACAGCTTTTCTTTAGTGTGATTTCTTCTCATCCATTTTGCTTTTGAGTTCTAATTGCTTAAAGCAGAGTTTCTCAACCTTGGCACTATTGACATTTTGGGCAAGATAATTCTTTGTTGTGGGAGGCTTTGCTGGGCATTGTGGGATAGTTAGCATCATTCCTGGCCTCTACCCACCAGACGCTAGTAACACCTCCCCGTTGTGACAAACAAAAATGTCTCCAGACATTGCCAAGTGTCCCTGGGAGGGTGGGGGGCAAAATTACCCCAGTTAAGAACCACTGGCTGAGAGAAAGGAGCATATTCTTTTCGTGTGTGTGTGTGTGTGTGTGTGTGTGTGTTAAGGAAGAATATTCACAGACTTTAGGATTTTTTTTTTGAACAACTTTTCTATCTTGCTATGAAGTCTAGCTAGTAGACCACAATGATGCCATTGTGTGTAGGTTTAACAAGCAACTGCTCACTTGCCAGTTTGCTATCAATTCTGAAGTTTGATGGGGGTGGGGGGGTTGGTGCCTGGGGAGCATATTTTTTTCTTTTTCTTTTGAAATAATCTTATGTTCCCGTATATCTTCCTCCCAACTTCCTCTAATGTTGACATCTTACATAACTGTGATACATTTATCAAAACTAAGATCTTAGCAATGATAGATACAATATTATTAACTAAACTACAGACTTTATTTGGATTTGCTCAGTTTCCCCACAAACCTCCTTTTGCAGTTCCAGGATCCAATCCAGATTGCTCATTGCATTTAGAGAGAGCATAACTTATTTTTTAATGGAAAGAATATAATGTATTATTCCTGGAAAATTGCCGATTCTCAGATGATGACAGCGAGCAGAATTTTCTTTTCTTTTCTTTTTTTTTAAGACTTTATTTATTTACTTGACAGAGAGGGACACAGCAAGAGAGGGAACACAAGCAGGGGGAGTGGGAGAGGGAGAAGCAGGCTTCCCGCGGAGTGGGGAGCCCGATGCGGGGCTCGATCCCAGGACCCTGGGATCATGACCTGAGCCGAAGGCAGACGCTTAACAACTGAGCCACCCAGGCGCCCCTCGAGCAAAATTTTCTAAGCCATGACCTATCTACATCAGCACCCACTAAGCTAAAAAATTCCCTTATTTCCGCTTAAAGTAGAAAGTGGAATCAACACTTGCCAAGGCAAAAATAGCTATGACAGTTCATATTTTCTAAATATCAGAAAAAATAGCCTAAAGATGGCTTTTGTCTTGACTCTCAGTCTACTCCATCCTCATTTCGTAGTTTTTCTCTAAATGACAAATGCTAATGGAGTGAACCAAAAGTATAGTCCCAAATTGCTGTTTCATATTTAGGGCAAGCTGAGTGGTTCTCTTCCAATTCTTCCTGACAAATACGACATGAACACAAAGTGACATGGAAAAGCTGTAATCTATTGAACCTGGTAAATGTGAGTTGTAAGTAATTGCATTTCCTTCTTAGTCCCATTTGCTGCTCAACCATTTCTCATTATATGATCCCTTAAAGTCAACCTGATTCAGGAGCAGATCAATACTAGGGAAACCCTTTTGTATTCTTTCAGGGCATAAAATTTAAAAGATGCTTAAGTCAATATTCCTTTTAATAATGTGTCTTACGGAAATGCCTGGGTTCCCTCTTCTTGTTATATAATTAATTGAGCTGCCTGCTACCCACAAGGTATAATCATCCCCTCCCATAATTCTCCGTTGGCCTAATTGCCATTCTGTTTTCAGTTCTATTTGTCTTTAGATATTTCTTTTCCTCCCCAATAGTGTTCGGCATGCTTTGTACTTAGTTTTATTTTTCTGTGCTTTTGCTTCTAAATGTCAGCGTAATTTTTCTGCCTTATAATATTGGAGATGTCATAACCATCCATCAGCCCAATAGAAGAGCAGAAAAGATTAGATATCATTTATCTGTATTGGTTGTTCATTGTAATGACCCAGTGGACAACATGAACAGATAATCTGTTGCTTTGATGAAAACTATTTTTAAGCATGACAGCATCGAAATAGCTTTTGTGACATTGTTTTTAAAAATGACGGCTACCTAGTCATTATTACTGTAAGCAGACGTTCAGTGGTGTTCTCTGATGATTTCCCTACTTAAGCAACACAACAGTTTGGATCTTTTATTTCTGCTTTATGGGAAAAATTGAACTAAAATTTAAAAAATTTAAAATTTCAATTGACATTCAAATATAAAGACTATCCAATAACATTTCTTTTCTTTTTTTAAAAAAAAATTTTATTTATTTATTTGACAGAGAGAGAGAGAAAGAGGGAGCACAAGCAGGGGGAGCTGCAGACAGAGGGAGAAGCAGGCTCCCCACTGAGCAAGGAGCCTGACAGGGGGCTCAATCCCAGGACCCTGGGATCATGACCTGAGCCAAAGGCAGACGCTTAACCGACTGAGCCACCCAGGTGCCCTCCAATAACATTTCTTAATGTGAAATAATTTACTGTTTCCTAGAGAAAAGTAAAAGTACAATTAGCAGATAATTTTTCTAGGAAGCGTTAATACAGCTTGATTTTTTATTTTGCTGCTAGTGATTGTACTAACCATGTGGTTTGGAAGATAAAGTTAAAATTCATTTTTGATGGAATTTCCCAAGTGAAAAGCATGGTTCTGTGATTAATTCTTAAAATAATGTAATTTATCTGTACAAATAGGTGAGGTTTTATTTTATGTGTGTTTATATGTAAACTGAAAGGCCCCAGTATATTGACATATTTCTATGTTTATATACTGTTCCTAAAATGCTTTTGAAACTCAGTCAATATTCTATGACAGTATTTGTATTACTAGTACCACTAATAACCTGATTTAGATTTGTATATTATTACTGGCAATAGCAGAAATGTACTTTTACGACAGTGTGCCTTGGTTTGAGAACAGAAGCAAATGGAGTAAATGTTTCCCTTTGTTATAACAGCTTTTGTAAAAGCTGTCAGCTTCGGGGATGATTGAGATGATGACATAAACCGTGGTTAATGTATTGTAATACATTAAATAAGTTTATAATTGCACAAGTAACACTGACTAAAAAATTATTGTTGCAAAAGTGTCTGAACAATGCTGAAGTAAGTGGAATAAAGATAAAAGCATCCTTCTACCTTCTACTCATTTTGGTTTCCTCAGTTCCATTCTCTTCCTCAGAGGGTTGCTGAATAATGTGGTGCATATTGTTCTAGGCTGTTTTCCATGCACTCATGTACAAGTGTACACACACACACACACCCCTCTAGGATTGTGCTATGGATATTCTTTTTTTTTTTTAAAGATTTTATTTATTTGACAGAGACATAGCGTGAGAGGGAACACAAGCAGGGGGAGCGGGAGAGGGAGAAGCAGGCTTCCCGCCAAGCAGGGAGCTCGATGCGGGGCTAGATCCCAGGACCCCGGGATCATGACCTGAGCCGAAGGCAGACGCTCAACGACTGAGCCCCGCAGGCACCCCGTGCTATGGATATTCTTTAGACCGTTCTTCAGGTTGTGTTTTTCACCTAAAAATATGTTTTGAGCATCTTTTCACATATGTATACATAGTTCTTAAAAAAATGGTCATACCTGTTTTTAACTATGATATTGTTTTATGAAATAATATTTGCTCTTTCAGGTTATCCTCTGTTTTAGGAAGTCTCGTTCAGACACAGATAAATTAGAGGAAAAGCTCAATAGGAGTCTCAGCTAGTTAAATGGCTGATTTGGGCTGACCCCTTCCGACCGAATCCAAAGAAGGAACTCATCGCATGGTTAGAGAGGATGGGAGCCCCTGATTCGGGCCAAGTGCAGGTGGGAAATCTGGCTCTGACACCCAAGCAGGTCACCTCTCTAGGTTTCAGTTTCCCCATTTGAAAATGGGAGCTGGGGTGGATTGGGCCAGATTTGGTCCTGTTCCTCTTCAAATATTCCACTCTCTATTTCTGTTTTCTGAGCTAAACGCTGCATTTTTACAGGGGGTAATTCTTCCGGGATTAGTTATAATTGTGTGCTCATGACAGACCCCCAAAGTCTTAAGTAGGGACACTCAGGTCTATTTTTACCAATCATGGGCATATGCCTTTGTCCTTGAAAACACCGCTTGCAACGGCCTTTGACATCACCAAGGTATGATATGGCTAACCAACAGGGAGAGAAAGACCCAGCCTGCTCCTCTGCTGCCATCGAAGAAAGCTGCACTGGAAGACTTAGTTGTTATTACAACTTGTAATTACAGCCTTTTATTTATTTATTTTTTTAAGATTTTTATTTATTTATTTGACAGAGAGAGGCACAGTGAGAGAGGGAACACAAGCAGGGGGAGTGGGAGAGGGAGAAGCAGGCTTCCTGTGGAGCAGGGAGCCCGATGCGGGACTCCATTCCAGGACCCTGGGATCATGACCTGAGCCGAAGGCAGACGCTTAATGACTGAGCCACCCAGGAGCCCCTAATTACAGCCTTTTAAAAGAGGATTCTTGATATACCCTCCACTATCACTGGAAACCTGTTAGTTGACTTTAGAATTTACACTGCACAGATGATGCTTATCAACAGATGTTCTTTGGCCACATTTACTTTTAGAATGATATGTTCAAACACCCTAAAAATAATAATAGCAGCTAACATTAATGAGCACTTACTATGTGTTAGGAACTGTTCAAAGTACTTTAAAAGTCACTCACTGCAACCCTAGAAAATAGTTTACGGATGGGGAAATGGAGACTCAGAAAGGATAAGTAATCTGTCCAGAGGCGTAGAGTTGCAACTTAGTGATGCAACCGGAATGCAAATTCCTTCTCAAAGGAAGAAATTCGGGAGTTAACTGAATAGTTACATAGTTATAAAATGATTAAAAATTTAACCTGGCGGTGGTGACCGATCTGGTCACATGCAGATGGTAAGTGCGGGTGCTTCTCCCTTCTTACGATGACACCGTAAGGATTGTTGACTTGAAAGTAGCCCCCGTTTCTCAGGCACACTCATGGTGCGGTCTATTGTAGTTGGTTCTTTAAAAAATATATAAACAAAGCAATTCCTTATATTCTTCCTGCAGCTATAGATCATTCACACTGACTTTTGCAAAGCTCCTGCTCTGGTAGACAAGCCCTCGTGTTGGGATCTGCAAAGTTGATGATTAGCTGAAACAGTCTGGACTGCAGCCACGGGACATCTTGTAGTACAATCAAGCGCCACTTCATCATGCCTGGTGACAGGAGTTTCCCTGCTAAGTTTCCATCAGGAGCAAGGAGCCAGGGCACAGCTCAGCAGCTAATTAGACAAGGCAACATACAAGCCTAGTACATGCCAACTTCAATGGGCTGGAGAGGTGGATCTGTCAAATGGATCTGTCTTGCCCTCTGTGCTTTATATCCATTACTGCACCTGGTTGAACATTAACACTTGGAAATCTGCTGATTTTCTCCAATATCCTGGCCCATGCAGAGAAGGGGCTGAAAAGGAACTGTATGTCTTGAAGGTAGTCCCATGCTTCATTATCCTGAAAAGCATCAATCTTCAATTCATTGTTAAGGAAGCATCACAAGATGTGGCAATGTGGAGAGGATGGGTGGAAATGCAGTGTATGGACTTTTTAGTGTCTCGGCAACAATTTCTTCTCTTTCCTGTGATGTTTGTTTTGAAAAAAAGTCGAAGACTTTAAAAAAATGAAAAAAGTTTCCCAGTTGAGACAAAAGCCAAGAGATTGCAAGTGTTTCCTTCTCTCTTGTTTCTGTACCTCCTAAAAGATTTAGGTTAAAAAAGAAATTTTAGATATGTGTGCGTGTATTCTTAGGAAGTTGTCAAAATATAAAGGCAGATACTCCAAAAAGATTGTAAACAAATATCGAGAATATAATGGTCATATCAACACATATTTAAAGATGCACCAGCAGCAACAACAACAAGGCAAATATTTTATATTGGGTTGGGATATAATCCTGACCACTTAAACTATTAACCCTATACAGTATGTCGGTCTTAAAGATGTCAGTTCTTTTTTTTTTTTTTAAAGATTTTATTTATTTATTTGACAGAGAGAGAGAGACAGCGAGAGAGGGAACACAAGGAGGGGGAGTGGGAGAGGGAGAAGCAGGCTTCCCGCTGAGCAGAGAGCCCGATGCGGGGCTCAATCCCAGGACCCTGAGATTATGACCTGAGCCGAAGGCAGACGCTCAACTACTGAGCCACCCAGGCACCCCAAGATGTCAATTCTGTGTGGATGTGTTTTCATCAGAAAACTTTGTAAAGCCTCTACTCGCTGTGGCAGAAGAAGCAGAAGATTAGGAGACTTGCAGAATCATCTTATTCGATACTGTCACTTCGCAGATGAGAAAGCCAGAGGGGACATATCCATGATAATCCCCACGTGGACAGACCCACTGCCACTGTTCTTCCCTGCTGGGGGTCCACTGCTTTTTCGACAACACCATGCTGCCTGTCGGTCATTGGGAATTTGGGGGTAAAACCTCTTTTCAGAAGCGGAGATACTGGGGGTCAAATCTGCCTCAGAACCCCGAGGGCTGGAAACTGCGATGACAAGGGACTCCTCCAGCTTTCTACTTTGTCTGCCGATAGAAAATATTTCCTTGTGTATTTCCAAGAGAGTGAGGTATTGTCATCTTCTGATTGAGTAACTTCATGGAAAAAATGTATTCAGAGGTGAATCATGACGTGCTGTGTTTATTTGTATACTGCTCTTCTGTGGAGCCCAGGGGACCCTGGTAATCACAGAATGAAAAACAATGGGGTTCAAGAGGAGACCCTGATTTACTGCTAAGTGAACACTAAAAATAATAATAATAATATAATCACAATAATGTTTGTTGTTTTTGGCGCTATGGAGCTATGTGATGTGCCATCCAGGGGTGGACCCCCGAGTCTATGAGCAGTATGACTGACAAAGGATAGGCTTCTTTTTGCTCATATTCCACTTGGTGAATACATTCTCCAATCATCTAGTAGTGTTGTAGAATTGCTAATAGCTTATAACACACCACATGCTGAACAGCAGAACTGGAGACTTGGGTTCTAGATCTAGTTTCCTGATGGGCTAGCTGGGTTTCTGACCATCCCCAAACATGGAATCTCTTTGAGCCTCAGTTCCTTCAGATGTAAAATGAATGGATTAAAGTCAGCTTATGTCTAAGGGCATGCCAATGTCTAATGTTGAATGATTCTCTGATTTTAACAGTTTCAATATTACTGCTATGAAATATTCTTTGTTCTCACTTTTTAGTTGATTTGTTCAGTTGGGGTTCAACTCACTGCGGGCCCAACTGGCACCACTTCATCTCATATCCATAGAGGTGATTCCTCATAAGGACAGATTTTTTTTCTTTTTAATAGAAAAGTGTATTCATGGCAAGAGTTTATACATAGATAAGAGCTCATCAGTTGTCATAACTGAGAAAAAAATGTCTCAGAAATGTCTCAAAGTGTGTATGAAGCATTAACTTTATAAGGGAGGCATAGAGGTAAACAAACTCTATCTTTGCTGATCCCAAAGTTTTGTGCTGAATTTAGATTTAGTCAGAAGCGAGGGCTGGGAGTGGAGGACTGGCCCTGGAGGCTGAAGGCTGAGTGGGCGAGGTGGAGAGGGATGGAAAATAAAATCTAATGGGCAAGCCTGACTGATCTCAAGATCTGAAGGCAGAGCTTGCACACAAGGTTTTTGTTTTGTTTTGTTTTATTTTCTTTGTTTCTTTGCTTTTTGGCCCACACAGTGTTACTTGGAACAGTGTTTCTTAAAAAACAAACAAACAAACAAACAAACAAACAAAACCAAAAAACCCAACCAACCAACAAACAGCAACAACCACCACCAAACCAGACTGAGTGGCCAACATGGGAAAAGTCGAGATTTCTGGCTTCTCTTGAAACATCAGCCAGTTTGGCAGCCGTGGGTCCCGAATCCCAGCATGTCAGCAAATGGCTGGAGGTGCGCAGTGGCCACCACCTTTAGATGGGCTTATAATGCTTCTGTTTTCCTCAGTCCTCACCATGCCCTAGTGCCATTATTGAGGACTAGTGTCGTTGTCATTTATCATTGCCCTCAGAATGCTGTTTTCATGTAGCAGAGTTCAGGTAAAATCTATTTCTTCTATTCAGGTCTCCATTAAAAGCAGGAAAATAAAAGCAGACTGAGTGGAATGTGTGCTTCTTATACCCAGCCTGCTTATGGGTTGATGTTATATGTCTTTCTCCTGCAAATAACTGAGTTTTCAAGCCCTCTCCTAATGTCAGCTCTGCTCTCGACTTAAACAGCAGAGAAAAAAAAAATCCGGGTAAATTAGAGAAGAACAAAGTATACAATATTAGCCCACATCCTCTCCCTATCCCATTATATGTTCAATTTGATTGTTATTCCTTAAGCAGTTTGAAGCAATCAGGGCGAGAATTTTGAGGGTCTTCCCTATTTTGGAGCTTCCCTATTAGGGAGAAAATGCAGGGATGACACAGGCAAGACACTGATGTGGGAGTGGAGATTCTTCTTCTGACCTCTCTTGCCTGGAAGCCAATTCACCAAGGATGCCAAGGAATGCCCTGGTGTAGAATTTGCCAGAGCAGCTACCGTCTACAAGTCAGTTTGCTCTAATTATTTGTGGTTCTGTTTAACCTGGACATCTCTTCATAGAAATACCTGGGGTTTAAGGTTTGCCGTCTCAAATTCTGAGGGCATTGGGAAAACCTGGAAAGATTGTTGCAATAATCTTTATTAGTTACTTTTTAGGTTAGATTAATAATGGCTGGTCTGGAGTGATTTTTTTCACACCAGAAGGAACACTTGAACCATAAGTCTAATTAAATATTCAAGTCTTGAGCTATGCTTTTGTTCTTGCATGACCTTTTTAGTCTCACCTTTTATGTTCCTCTATTCTTTAATTAATGAGATTATGAAAATTTCAAAGGAACTATACAAATGTGGCACCATCAAAATGCTAGTATAGACATGAAATTGTATTATGAAATTGGGAATAAAGACAAGTCATAGTGCTTAAATTTGAAGTGCAGTTTTTTATCTCTTTTACTTTCAGCTGCTCATTTATTCCCTCCAGAGAAAACAAAATCTGGAGATATCAAGGGTGAAATTGTTAAATGACTGTAGAAATTGGCTTGTTTTCGGGGACCCTTGTATAGACATGGAAACTGTGTGTGTGTGTGTGTGTGTGTGTGTGTATGCACTCGTGCTGCTGGGAACTTGATGGAGTATTTAGGTAGGAAAATATCAAGCTCAAGACTCAGATAAACATGCCGACATTTCAGTGCTCACCCAGGGCTTAGCCCTCTTTGGTTGGGAAACAACATGAGAACAGCCTTTGTTTTTCTATTCCAGTTCATTACTGGTGGGACCTTAGCCAACAAGAAAACGCTGTCAGAACAGCTTCAGAATTCAGACAAAGAATCACGTCAGTTCTTATTTTAGACGAACTGGTTCGGCCATTCCTCCTTCAGAGAAGTAGGGTGGGTTTCCCCTGGTGAGCCTAATTGAAAGGACTTGCTTCCACTTGAAAGATGTGGTAAACATCTGGCAAAGTAAGGGGAGTTTGGAACTATGTAGAAATCTTGGAAGAGACCAGGAGCCAGAGGCCTAAGTAACTAGATTCAGGGCCAGGGTCACTGGTTTCATGCCTGACTTCTCCATTCATTTGACTTTGACCTTGGATGTGACTTGGTTATGTGTTTCCCCTCTGTTGAATGGGAATGATGAGATGATGAGTCACATTTGCCACTGGGACAATTAAAAGAACAACTAAAAGCACTTTACAAGCAAGGGTTTCCACAGGAGCCCAATTATGCTCAAATAGCTGGAAAAATTTTGGTAGTATACAAATTTCAAGGCAGTAACAATAAACCATAGATTTTGCTGCATAAGAAAACATACACTTCCATAATTTCAGGACAGTTGCAAACTTTTGTTATCAAAGGACATGCCACGGTAGAATAAGGAATGCAGAAGAGTAGGTAAGACCAAAGATACTGAAAAGGATTTCATTCACTCGTTAACCCAACATATATTTATTGAGCTGTTTCTGTTATCTATGAGCTGGATTGGAAATAGGAATTAAATGCATGCAGTCCTTGCCCTTATGAAGCTCACTGTCTAGTGGAGATGCAAAAAAGAAAATGGTCATAGTAAATTCTGGTCCTAGAGGTATGGGAGAGTAACCTCTGGTGTCTCAATTTTTACATCTGAAAATTGGAGATCATACCCATCCCTAGCATTCATTCCAGAATTAAATGAGTATTTCATATAGAGTACTTAGAGCAGTGCCCGAGAACAGTATTTATGGTAGTAGAGAATGGTTATTGCAAATGTATTTTTAAAAAATTTAGATTTTTGTATAATTAATCAAACTGGAGGAATTATTATTAACTGTGGGAAGAATTCCATAGATAGAGGTGGGTTTGAAAAAAAATGAAGAAATTAGACATTTCAACAGCCTCACACACAATGATAGCCTCACACACAATGATAGCCTCACACACAATGCCAGAGAGGCGTCATGGTGGGCTTTACACAAACAAACACGAAATAGAAGAAAGGGAGTAGGATTCTGGTCTTGGCTATGCTGCAACTTAACTGTGAAATCTTGGAAAACTCAACTTTATGAGCTTCAGTTTCTTCATCTATAAACTGGATTGGTAGTTTTATTTGAGGCCTAGTCCATTTCTAAATTTGATGACTCTCTATAATAAATCTTACTGAAGAGTAGTAGTCAACAAAATGCAGTGCTAGTGCTTATTTCTTTTAGGTGAGGACTAAGACATGAGCCAATGCTAATAAGTGTCATTTGTAGGTATAGAAGAATTAGTACAAATGAGGAAAAATAATAGCATTAATCCTTGATGGGAGGATTAAGGATATGTAAATATTTATATTTACATTGTATACTATTAAATACATACATATGTATTTAGTGTGTATGTGCTGACACCCACATATATATCACTGTTACAGATTACCATGGATAATGTTGCTTAAATTGGTAAGCAAATCAGACCACTGCTTAAGAATATGCTTGAGCAAAGTGGCAAGTAGGCATAGAAATCTTAAGTAGCTGAAAACCAACCTTTAAAAAAAAAGGCAAGACCCTATGCTGTCCTTAGGTAAGAAAAACCAGGGGCTCTCAAAATGCTGTTTCTGAACCGGGAGCATCAGCGTCACCTGGGAACTTGTTAGAAATGCAAATTATCAGGCCACACCTCAGACCTATTAAATAACCTCTGAGTGTGGAACCTAGCCAACTGTTTAACAAACGCTCCAAGGATTCTGATGGATGTTCAGGTCTGAGACTCACTGAATAGACTCTTGTCCAGATAAGTGCTAAAACCTGAGTAAGAAGTAGAAAGAGAAAATTAAGTTAGTGATTACTTAATTCATTAAGCATCTACTAGGTGTAAAACACTCTGCTTGCTTCTATAAGGAGATACTAAGATTTACTCTGGAATAAAATGAAACAATGTCATGATTGAGAGGGACATGGGAGCCTAGTGAAGAAAAGAGGATCAAAAGTTAAAATCTGAAGAGATTGCCTCTCCTCTTCCTCCAGCCAGTCATGGAATCCTGGGCACACCATCTCCAATCTCTGGATTACAGTTTCTTCTGGTGAACCAGAATCAGTGTTTCTTACCCAGGAATGAGGAGATGGTGGGCATAGCAGAATCATCCTGAAGATTTCACTCAAGACAAGAAAGCTCACCCCCACCTTATCTTTCAGAAAGTATTGTATCCTTCCCATAGGCTGGGGTAGGGAAAACAAAAAGAAAATGAGACAACTAGGTTAGATGACCTTGAAGTGACTGTGATCAGGATCCGGTGTGACCTCAGGAAAGCAAACTGGGTGGAGAGTTGTGGGTGAGGAGTTTTAAAGGACAGATGGAGTAGTCTGGGGAACGAGGCCATTTATAGATTGAGAATAAGCCCTACAGTTCTCAAGAATGGAGAAGCAGCCTCTCATGGCCCAGGTGCTTTGGCTTGGTGGTAACATGAATGAGAGCTGAGTACACAGAGTACTTTTCTTCCAAGGATTTGATCTTTATTGTTTCTTTCATTCTCTTGGCCTCTCCGTGAGATAGGCGTGGGTGGGTGCTATTTCCCCATCTCCTCATAAACAGGAACACTAGGAAAACCCGTGCCTTTGATTGGAGCAAGCTCCATCAGTCAACAAATATTTATTAAGTATCTGACATTATTTCCTGGCATCCCTCTTTTTAAAGGAATGTGTAGGGATGTCCCTTCATTTGGGGAATATGGAAGGAAACTCAATGAATTAAGGGGAAATTAAGGTTCTATTGCTTATCTAAAATCACTGTGTGAGATAGTAGGGACATGGACTTTTGCTACTAAGCACAGTTTATCACCATGACTCATTCCTGCCCTTCAAGGCAGCTCTCTGCAGCTTGTTAATGACCCACTGTGAGGTCGGAGTGGGGTAAGGTGAGACCTCCATTAACCAGGAAAGGTGGTTAAATCAAGTTTTCTTATTAACCGAAGTTTCAATTTAAAAAAAATCCAGGAATAATATAATAATGCAAACAGTTTTAGAACAGGCGGTAGGAGACCTTTGTGTAAGCCTTGTTTCTGCCGTCCAGTGGTACCCTGATGGGTGACATATCGCTTAGACTCCTTTGGCCTCAACTTTTCTCATCCGTAAAATGAGGGGGTAGTTCCAATTGATCTTTATGGCTCCTTTGAGCACTCTTTTGAGGTTTTATACTTTCTTTCTGATGGGCAGGAGCATCATTGTCCCAACATTAATTTGTATTCAAGCCAGCAGCAATAAATTGAGAAAGTGAGAGAAAATGGGCCCCGGTGTGCTCTGGAAATAAGCAAAAAACTTTGTGTTACTTTTTGAAAAAAAGAATTTGGTATCGGCTTGTTTTAATATATTTTCAGTGTTTAATATATTTTAGGATATTTGGTGTAGGTTCATTTTGATTTACTTGCAGAGAGATGTATATTTCATATACCTGCAAATCTAGTTATCTCCGAGTGGTAAGACAGCAGGTGATTTTAATTTTGCTCTTGTTTGTCACAACTATGTAATGAACATACATTACTTACATAAGAAGAAAAATAGTTAATAAAAAATGAGCATTGTGGAAATAGAACCAAAGAGGTTAAAAGCTGAAAAAGTTCATAGGACTAGTCCAAGCCACTCATTTTTGGATTGGAAAACTGAGGACCAGAGAGATACGTGACTTGCTCAAACTCTGAACCTGTTAGAAGCAGTCTTGGGACAACTGATCAAGCTTCTACTTCCTATGGCATACTTCATTGTATTTTTCCATTTGCTTCTTAAAAAAAATAATTGGACATTCTTGCTATTCAGATTCTCTTTAATCATGATTTGGTAAAAGCTCCGTGGAGGTGATCCGTTAGAATGCAGGCTTTACCAACAGACTGTGGCCGAAATTCATGGGTCGTGCGCTATGCCGAGAGTGGTCCTTATCTCGGTGTTGTGTGTCTCTGCTCTACTGTGCACGTTGCGGGAGTGTTTCGCAGAAAATGCCCTCATGACCATCAGAGAGATCATTAGAAACATGTTCAGGAGACTAAAGAGGCAGAGGAACAAGGCAGAAATGAGCCATGGAGGACAAAAGCCAAGGAGGAGAAGAGAGCAACTCCCTGAGCTTGCTACCGCAATGATGTCAGTATGCAGGATGCTGATGCTCATTCACAGTTAGCAGAGCCTGTGTGCAGACACTCACCGCTCTCTTGATATGGGCCTCATTAATTGTCCCCCCTTCATTCCAGTGATTTCAGAAAAAAAAGAAGGGGGACTTATTTTTGTCGGTTTGGAATTAACTGATTTGTAGAAATGATCTAACTGCATTATTACCCCAGATGAGAAGTTCTTCGGGGTAATGAATGACAAGAAATGTTCTACAGAATGAAGAATGTTTGCAAGTGGGTATGAAGGGGACTATCTTTATATGGAAACCAAGTTAGGTGAATACTTTTGATTTAAGCTGTGAACAAGTTTCCTCAAAAACAAGCCTATTTTTTCCCTAATCTTCATATATAATTTCTACTAATAAATATTTCTTATGCTTTACATTTGTGTGGAAGAATTGCCTCCTACACAAGCCCCACCTTCCAGCCGCGTCCAAACCTCTCACCACCAATGTTATCATTATACTCAGGATTCCAGCTGCCTTTGGTTATGAGGATTTCATGCAAATCTGAACCAAAGAGAGCAAAACTTAAAAAGCTGCCATTTTTTCCTTCCCATTTCCCCAAGTTAAATAACAGTTTATTCTGCAAGCTATCAAATCACTCCCACAAAATTGGCAATCCAATACAATTGACACATTCATGCTAATCCACCCAGAAGTAAATACACTGTGGTAAAATTGTGACATTTGCAAGGACCATGGCTCCCCAATTGCTGAAGAATTAACTAGGGATATAATGAGGGAGGGCCAAGTGTGATTCAGCATGGAGAGAAGAAGCCTTGCCATTCTATGTCTAATCCTCAAGCGGAAACTTTCTATACATTCGAGAACTTGAAAGAGAAGTGTGGATAACTTCGACATTCACTTTAAATAAAAATGTTGCACCACGTTTTCTTGGTTTCAACCTAAGGACTGCCGCTGTCTCTAAGAGATACTGGCTTTGGATTCTTTTTTTTTTTTTTTTTTTGGATGTAGCCACTACTAGAATATACTCAAACCCTTGCAGGAATGTTTGTCATGAAAGCATCATCCCTGGGGTCCAACATTTGTTGGATGTCCATCGAAAGAAAAGGGAATTCGTTGGCTTAGCTTTTGTTGGGTCTTGGAATGGGAGTAGGCAACCTGGGATTTGAGCCCCAGATTTACCCCGTGACTCATAAGGGCACTAGGAAGGACCACTTATTCAACACTGTACAAATTACTGGAGTTTTTATATGCATTTTTGCCTTACATTGACCTTGTGAGGCAGCAGAGGCACTGGTTAGTCATGCCTGTTTTGTAGGTGAGGAAGCCGAGGATCAGAAAGGTGGTTAGTTAATGGGTTTGTTATCTCCCAGCAGCTCCTTCCCTCACTTAGCAGACGAGCCCAGACGAGTCCAGAGAAGGCAGCTGCCTCACCTGCATCACACAGCAAGTCTGATGCTGGACAGGGCCTAATTTGTCTGGAATTTCCAGCCCATTGCTTAGGTCACTGGACCATGCTGTCTACGAGCGTCCAGCCTGGTTTGGGAGGTGGGCCACCTCACATTTTATCCCCAAGGCCAGGAAACTGTTCCTGAGCTCCAACTGGTGCAGAGTGAGCACAACAGGCATAGACAGGTAGTTGGGAGAGGAAATAAAATGCTAATGACGTTCTTTGCATTTATAAGAGCATCTCCCATCCCTATAAATGGACAGCTTGGACAGACGACTCTGGAGTCATAATAAATAAAGACTTGCCACCACTTTAATCTCTGATCCCAGGCCACCCACAGCTTTCAGGAAAATGCCTGACTGAGCAGACAGCTTCACAGACTCTAGCCCATGTCCGATCAGGAGGGGAAGAACATTCCGGAGGCGTGGGCCCTCCGGGAGAAGGCTAGTCTACTCCTAGACAGCTCCTAGATGGTACACAGGCAGCTTTGCCTAGAGAGCATCAGACAACCCAATGCCAGGGTGACGAGTCAAGGGAAACATTTTTTTTTCACTGGACACTTGAGTATAATGAAGTGAATTTTATTGAGCACATACTATGTGCGGGACTAAATTCAAATATCTAAGGAGGGCTAATAATCAGTGGGGCAAAACTTGACATGCTGAACTGTCTGGCTTCTCCCAAGATTTGAGCTTCATCAAAAAAATTAAATCACAGTGGGAAAAGAAATTTAGTTTTTGAAGGTAGGGAGAGAAGAGAGTGAAAGAACTGTAGTAAATTGTTATTGTTGTTACTCTTGTTAAAAGCACCATTTATAAATTGGAACTCACTTGGTTTAGGAACAAAAGGTGCATTTTGCGCAATTTAATTTGTTTAGAAAATGATCATTTTTTGTGTGCTCTCGGATACGAAATCCAAAAGTGAAAATTTCAGAGAGAGATGGGACAAAGAGCTTCTCCCAGAACAGTCTTCAGAAATAGGTATTTTTTTTGGATTTTTTTCTTTTTTTGCTCTTTTACTCTAAGAACTTAAATTATAAATGTATGTTCTTTTTTACAGTTACTAAATAAATATAACGAAAATTGTCGTGAGTAAAAAGTATGGTTGTTAGCAAAAACAGACAAAAAAAACCCAACAAAACCATGCATACACACACAAAACAAAGAAATTGAGAATCCCACTCATCCATCACATTAAAGCTATCCTGTGTTATTCTCTTATTTTCCTGCATTTCATATGCATTTGAGTTGTCCTCTACATAAGTATTGATTATCTAATGACTTAGTAATCTCTATGGTGTTTTCCCCCAATAAATTAGTTCTTATTTGACCTTAAGTCCCTATTGCCTTTAGTTGCCTTCAGGGGGACCTCTGTGTCCTCTGTTGACTTTAAACCTCCCATCTCCCCAGCAGGGAGGAGCTCAGCAGGGGGAGCCTTATGCTTCTCCAATTTCCACTTGTCAGATACAGGCCCAAAGTTTCCCTCAGTTCCCCTCTGGAGCTGTGGGAGGGCACGGGAGGAGGAGCCAAGAGGATTTAGAAATCCACACTAGGATCAGAGTTTAAACGTCTGGTTTCTGCTGCTCATTAATGAATGATGTATGATATTTGGTAGACATGGAAAATAGGGGATTTTTTAAAAAATGGAAGAAAAGATAATACAAAAGATAAAGAGAACCAAAGCTGTTCTATTTTACTGAGTTAAAGACTTTGACTCATGCATGTATGTATTTTACTCCTCTTCGTGTCTGCTCCCTTTTCAATGAATATTGAGTAAACATTTACTAGTATGTGCCAGGCCCAAGGATTTGGAAATGAATGACACAATCTTTGCAGTGTCTGGGCCAGCCGTTTCTCACGCATTGTTTCGTCTTTTTTTTTTTTTTTTAACAATGCTCTGGGTACATCTCTTTACCCCCATTTCACAGATGAAGGAACAGTCTTGCAAAGTGTAAGCAACTTGCCCAAGGTCACACAGTGAGTGAATGGATAACTTGGAATGGCTTGATGACCACGAAGTCCCTGCTCTGTCACCCTGGCCTTGGCTGGTACAGCCTCCCAAACATCTGATGCAAGACTGTAAGATTTTAGAAGAGCTCCAGAGAAGGGCGGTGGAGTGCAACAAGGATGAGAACATCCGAATAGGAGTGGAGGGGGAGAACGGGCCTGTTGTAGAGGCAGACAAAGGCCGAGGTAAACATGGTGAGTGGTATGTGTGTGTGTGTGTGTGCGTGCGTGCGTGTGTGTGTGTGTGTGTGTGCGTGTGGTGGGAGGAGCGGGGGGCCGGGGTGGGGAGGGAGGAGGGTGGAGTTGAGGGAGGTGGGGTTGGTGGGGGAGCCTGGCTAAGCAGGCAGTGCAGGCCAGCTTGGATGGGGGCTTGAAACCAGACCATAGAGTTTGAATCTGAAGCTAAGTTCTGAATCTGGGTTTTAAGCTCTCTAGCTATTGGAGGATGGCAGAGATTGGATTTTGGTGGGAAAAATCAGTCCCCAATGCAGCCATACCACAAGTAGAGAGAAATGAGATTGTTCCCTGACTATTTCAAGGTCCATCTATAGTCAGTCATTCTTAGATTCTTCTACAGTTTCAAAGTGATTGTTTCACTCAGGTCTTAATGTGACTTACGCATGCCTAAGAAATCCCCTTGGGAAGGATTTCAAAGGTCTCACATATAGGACCTCCTGTTGGTTGAGTCTAGAAAAAGGAACCAGACAAGAAAGTCACTTGTTTGCTGAGGACATACAATGTGCAAAACATTGTTCTAGGCATGGTGGGGAACAAGACATAATGCGGGAAAAATGTACCTAGCAAAACAGGGAAATCTTGAGACATGATGTCATAGTTATGCTGTGAAATACTTTCTGTTGATATGAATTAATATGGTTGGTGTCCACGAGACAAGGCAGAATTGCGAGTATCAGAATCCCCTGGATAGAAGGGGCACTGGAGTGGGCACACGTGTGTAAGTTGGGGCCTATGCATGAAACTTTTTGGTGAATTTGAAGTTCTGTTTTACAGAAAAGAAGTGGTGAAGGTGAAGAGGATCATGAGGAAGACCACAGGATTGATGTTGTCTGGGAAATGATGGGTCTGACCACTTACTGCCTTTTTCATTTGAACGTGAAAGGCCTGGAACTTGATGGTACCCGAAAAACATTAAGCCAGTTGCAAACCAATATCTCATTTACCACAAATCTTTTCTTCATGTTAATAAACTTTGGCTAGCAGGAATCCTTGGGGCAGGGAGTATATATCCCGAAAAGAAATATTGAAAAATTAGAGAAACATTCTTACTGCTAATGACTTGGTCAACTGAGAGTGGGTAATAGGCCTCATTTCTGTTTGTTATTAGGCATAACATGTTTTATTCCTTAGTGTAGAAAATATGAGCTTTTGATATCACTGCTGTAGTATAATTTACTCTCTGAGCCCTGTCTGAACTTAGTGATTCATCATTTTTCAAATTAGTAGGGACACGGGTAGGGTAATCTGAGGCTGTAATCAGTAAAACCTT
>NC_138374.1:56156339-56185878 GCF_054177405.1 Leptonychotes weddellii
CCCGCCCCGCCAAGTAAAAGACAAGATACTCAAGTGTCAAGCGCTTACGGGGTCATCCATCTTCTTCGGCCTTCCACCCACTGGGCTGGACCACATGCACCCACTGTTGGAGCCCCTTCTCTGCTCTCTTTTTGTCATTATGCTGTTGTCAATTCCACCGTTTATTCAGTGATTAATCATCATTTGGAAGGTTCTGCTGGGAGCTAACAGAAAGGGGAGTATTCCTGCAGGTGGTTTCTCTCTGATTAGTCAAAAGTGATAAAGACTTGCTGCTGGGGCTTTGTCATGAGGAGGGGAAGAAGGTGCCTTTTTTTTTCTTTTGCGGAAATGCATTGGAATTTTATAAACCTGGGAAATAAACTTTAATTGTACAAACATTAGAATACATCTTTTTAAAAGTGTTCTATAAGAGACACCGTTTTCAGTTAAATCACATTTAGGATCACAACTCTTTTATACTCTTATTCTGATTTTTTTTTTTTAACCTTAGGGCATCAAGGTGCACGTTTATCAACTTAAGTGCCTAAAAATAACTCCAAGGGAGATGAGATATCTGGTGGCTTACCAGTAATCATTTCTCACTGAAGTAATGTATTTAATATTTTTACCTTTGCAGCCACAAAGATGGATAATGTTGGTATTTAACTTGGTGCAGTACGGCTATTTTATATTATTTATTTAGGAATAGAATTTCCGACGATGAAGGTTTCAGTTTTACGGTTTAATGATGACTACTACTTCCATTAAAAAAAATAAAAAGCATTTAGAAGGATGCACGCTGGAAGGCTTTCCAAAGAGGCTCAGGCTCTGTCAGAGTGGGGGTGCCTGGTTTGTGGTGGCAAGGTGCGGCCAGGGCAGGAAGTTAGAGCGTCTCTGGGTGGTGAAGGGAAGTAGGAGAACAGGGAGGGTGGGGAGGAGCAGGGGAATGCAGTTCAGCCCACTTCCAGCCCGACCAGTCTCTCCACCAATTCTTACACATGTGATTTCTAAGTGAGTAGGCAGGGTTTCCAGAATGAGGAAAGTAGGACCTTCTGTGGACAGGGAGAAAGAGTATGAGTGTGCATGAACTTTTTTTCACTTCTCATGAATGTGAGAAGAAGGATGAGTGGACTCAGAGAGATTTACTTATTTCGGTCTTACTCCCATGGGCAAATTCAGAGATTCCCGGATACTGCTCTGTGGATTTATTCATTATTTTCATCTGCTCCTAATGTGGAGTTTCTCTCAACTGACATGTGTGGATGAAAGAGACTAAAGATGTCAAGATTTCAGAACCAAATATTCGTGTCTGGTATTTACTTTGACTAGCAAATTATCTCCTCCTCCCCAGGCTCCCTCTTCTTTGCTGGTGATTCAGGTTTTTCCTTGGATCTTTGCTCTCTTTGGTCTGAGGCTGAGCATGGTATTTGGAGCCCAGGAGTGATCCCTGAAGGCTGGCTGTGTGGGTGGAGGAAGCCCTGGTCACTTGAAGCACGCTGCTGGTGGGCATGGCTGGCGCATGCGTGAGAAGTGGGGAAGGGGTCCCTCCCCCAGGACAGCTGCCTCTTGGGCAGGGAGCTTGGACCAGTCCTGGGGCGATTTGCAATTCACCAGTTACTCTTTTAACAGGCCAGTTCCCTGGGGACTGGGAGCAGCTGTTGCCTGACAGGGAGATGGGCAAGAGTGACAGCTGAGCTTCCAGCCTGGGAGGTGGCTGGGAGTCCTGTGGTGGAGGAAGGGCTCTTGCAGAAGATGGCCCAAGAGTAAGGGATCCACATGGATGTGTGAGGGCCAGAGATGGATGTAGGGAGCAGCCCAAAGTCCTCTCCTGGGCAGAATCAGCAAAGTGCAGAACACAAGTCTCAGTGTCCCCTCCCGACCTTCCAGCTGTCCGCCTGCCACCCCCAAATCTAAGCCTGCTCTTGGAGCCTTTTTCTACCTTCAAGTGTAAGAGGCTGATGACAGCTGGAGTGTAATCTCTTCCAGGTGGAGATTGCTTTTGAATGGACATCATGACCTAGAGCAGTGGCTCCCAAGGTGTGGTCCTTGGGCCAGGAGAGTTAGCATTACTTGGAAATTTGTTAGAAAGGCAAATTTCTAAAAAAAAAATAAATAAATAAAAAAGAAAAGAATAGAAGAAAAAAGAAAAAGAAAATTAAAAAAAGAAAAAGAAAAGTGAAAAGAAAAAAGAAAAAGAAAATGAAAGGAAAAAAAAGGGGGCAAATTCCTGGACCCTACCACACACCTACTGAGGCAGAAACTCTGGGAGTCGGGACTCAGCAATCCAGTTTAACAAGCCCTCCAGGTGATTCTGATGGATGCTAAGGTTTGAGAATCACTGACCTACAGTGATTGTGCTCTCACCCAGTGGTATTCGGGGCATTTACCAGTGAATTGAGGCAAAAGAACACTAAGGACAACAGGGCCTCATGAGCCTCTCTTCTCTCTCCTCTCAGGACACAACCTATGCTACTCATAACTAAAGCCCTCCTACCCATGGGTCCTAAGCTGCTGAATTCAACAAAGTAAAAATAGCCTTTGGAATTTAATTAGCCTGAGTATTTCCACTGTGGACAGATACACTGTTGAAACGTTTGAGCAGATGTGGCTTCCCCTTCTTGTTCCTAGTGCTCAAGTTAGGCTCTCGAATTCTCCTGGAACAGAGCCATTGCCCTTTAGTGAGTGGTTGTCCAAGGCCTGGCTGAGGGAGAAAGGGCATCTACAAGCAAATGGTGCTAATAAAGAATGTTAAGGTATAGGAGATTCCCCAGTGTCTCCAAAGCAGCCCCCTGCTTTAGGAATGGCACCAAAGAACATTTGATGGCAGAGAATGGGACCTTCAGAAAGTTAGGATTGTGTCCAAAGTGTGGTCAGTATAGAGCAGTAGGTCCTTGGTAGATTCTTACTGAATTGAAAACCTCCTTAACTTCATCTCAAGAGCCTGTTTGTAACTCTTCATTCATATGTGTATCTCAACCTCCTTGAACCTAATTTTAATTTTGGTTTATATAGGATCTTGCAGTAACAAGTCCCAGATGAGGTAATGAATTTACTACTCACAGTGTAAAGGAATGTGTCCCTTTATTTATCCTAAAACGACCTCTTCCAAGTTTCAAGGGTGCTTATCTGAAATCTTAACTCTTAGATTTGGGTGTTGTCGCTTCCGACTTGGTCTGAGATATTCTCTTTGTGATTGAGCAAAGATGAGTCAGTAGCACGAATCAGCATTGCCATACCACGCCAGGCTAGAAACTCTTCAAGGAGAGGAATGCCACCTGACTCCATCCCAGGGCCTGGCTTACCTCTGCTAGAGTTGGTGGTCATCTCCATCATGTGCTTTAGGAACTCACAAAGACCCCACCACATTCCTCCTGAATCAGTGCTTAAAATTCTACCTGGAAACCCACTGCTTTGGGTAAAACATTTCCTTTTCAAGTATTTTCTATTACTGGATTTGACTTTCATGAAGGCAGGGAGCATGGCTCCAACATTTTTTATTAGCCATTCCGCCTGTCATAGAGCCTGAAATAATAGGCTTGCCATAACTCTTCACTTTTGTATGGACACATATTCTTACAAGTTATTCATTTACTCCTTAGTACGGATGGGAGGTGAGGGTGGAGACAAATGACTGAGGCACGTTCCTTGCCTTCATGAAAGCTAAGTCTGGTAGGAGAATGTACTTGTAAAGGAATTGCTTTGCCCAGAGAAATGAGTTTCCAATGGTAAAAGTTTAGGCATTTTTGATCTGGCCAACTGGGCCAGCCCGCCAGGAGTCATCTTCCTGCCTCACTCCTCCGCATGGTATCTAGAAGGGATCTCAACTTAGAGAAAAAGTTTTGTCCATTCTCTGAAAACCAGGAAGATCAGGGCAGCATGCGTGTTCTGGTTGGGGGGGCGGGGAGAGAAAAAGATATGCTGACATAACAGCTCACATTTACTCAGCATTTACTATGTGCCAGGAATTCTTCAGTGCACTTAATAGTTATCAACTCACTGGATTCTCACAATAACCTAGGAAGTAGGCACTCTTTTTTTTTTTTTTAAAGATTTTATTTATTTATTTGACAGAGAGAGACATGGTGAGAGAGGGAACACAAGCAGGGGGAGTGGGAGAGGGAGAAGCAGGCTTCCCGTGGAGCAGGGAGCCCGATGTGGGGCTCAATCCCAGGATCCTGGGATCATGACCTGAGTCGAAGGCAGACACTTAAGGACTGAGCCACCCAGGCGCCCTGGAAGTAGGCACTCTTAGTACCCCTATTTCAGGGAGGGGGAAATCGAGGCTCAGAGAAGTTAAGTAATTTGCTAAAGGAGACCCAAGAGCAGGAATTCAAATCTAGGCAGTTTGATTTCGAAGACTGGCTTGGAAAGAGTAAGCTGGGCTGCCTCCCTGCAGAGGAAAAGGGACACAGAAAGGCAACATCAGGGCGGAGGACCAACAACTTCTACTCCACCATTTTGCCGAGGATGAGCCCACTATGGCAGGTGGCAGCATTCCAGGGAACAAATATGGGATAGTGCCAGGATCCTGGGAGCAAATGCATGAAGCAGATGCAGGACCTCTCACAGACACAACCCTGCTTTGCCAGGTAGGGGAGGGAAAGGGTTATTTAGAGGCAGATCAAAAGGCCCCTAATAATTTGATCAGTTCTCTGTGGAAAGCACTTAGTTGCTATGGTAATGAGTACTCTATAAATATTAATAGAATAAGGCCAAACAGAATATTACCCCATTAACGCAGAGGCTCACGGAATTAGCCTTGAACATCATGGTCTAATGATGGACCACTCAGTCATTTGGTTTTAAATCCCACTGAACACATGCACTAGCTCCGGGCCTCATAGTGATTAGTAACAAAGGTCTGGAGTAAATGCTGTCATCTTGCTTTGGAAGGGCAGCGCACCTCTCCTCGAGTGCTGTGTACATCCTAGATGTGCACCGTTTCGATGTGTTTAGTGGTATTTAGTAGAAACAACTGTGATTCTGATTACTTGATATTGTATTTGGTCACAACTCATGGGATTTTAGCACTGAAGGACTACAGATAGATTCATCCAGTTTCGAGCAGAAAAGGGTCTTAGGGATCGGTTAGACTAGGAGTCTTGAACTCAAATGCTCCAGGGTTGAGGCAGGTAAGGTAAATGAGAGAGCAGCCTGTGCATAAGACAGGTGCTGCAACGTGCCTACCACTTGAACTCTTGTTTTAGATGCAAGGTGTTTGTTTACTCATTTTCCCTCTGTCTCGGGATTGAAGGTGATACAAAGGAATGCAATTAAAAAAATAAAGAATAGGATGAGGGGGAAATAATGATAAGTAAAATAAAACTAAGGATAAAGTTAATGAACCTAATGATTTAAAATTCTGTACAGTTCTGCACAAATCTCTGAGCTTCCTAACAGCCAGTGTAAAGAAAGGAACAGAACCAAATATTTAGAAGCCCACATTACTTTCGGTTCCGAAGCCTGAAAGCTCCCTTCTTTAAACTCTGTCCTTCTTTCCTTCTCTCTTGGTTCTCCTCCCATTTCCCTAACAATTCCTCCTGAGAAGCTTTTGTAAATAACTTTCCCTCACTGATCCCTTTGGGTTCATCCCTGCTTACCCACTGCTGAGGTTTCAACCACCAGTGGGCAAATGTTGAGGTTTCACCCACCAGTTCAGAGCTCTCTTCTACATTCTAGATCTATACATCCCAGTGGAGTTCCCTAGGACAGATAGTCTTCATGTCATCATATCCCCAACTGAATTTATCTCCTTCCTCAGCTCTACTCTTCACTCTTGGGTGGGCCCCTCCTCCTGGTCTAGTAAATTCCACTGCCAGCTCTAGCCATCAGGTTGCCCTGAGCAGACATCTGGGATTCATGTTTGAGTCTTTCCTGCTCTCATTCTGTATGCAGTTGAAGAGGACTACTAGTCTTGCATCTTCCATATCACTCAAATCTCCAGAGCCTTCATGTAAAGCCTACCTCCCATGCCTCAGTCACATGGAAATGACCAGTCATACAGAAAATGACTCTAAATGAGCTACACACTGTCTCCTTCATAAGGACTAGTCCTCTGCCAGGAACTTTTCTCCTATGGTGTCTTCTACTACATGTTTATTTTTAGTTACCCTGAACCTTTCTCGGCTTTCAGGAAGCCTTTCCTGAACCTCCTTCCCCAGGTTTAGTTTGGGAACCTTTCCTCCATGCTCCAAGAGCAGACATTGGCAGCCAAGGACCCCTGCATTATTCCAAGAAACTTTGGTTAAGGAACCCAGTGGCTTATGAAACTCCAGGTATAAATGAATTCAAGGACCAGGGGCTTAATAAGCATTGAAGAGTTGATTTCTCCTCCATTTGTCTGCTTTGATCTCTCTGTTGAATTCCTTTCCAGGCATGCTCTCCCACGTGGTGGCTCCTAGCAGCTTCATACCTATCTTAAAAAAAAAAAAATCCACAAATCTCCTCTTTGTTTTTTAACTCCCCATTTTTCTTCCAAAAAAGATGAAAATCCTTAACGTGGTATACAACGCACTACATAATAGCCTCTTCCTACTTCCGCAACCTCATTTGTTTTGTTGAGAAGTCAGTTGTCAAACTCTTTTTGTTCCTTTGAAGCAAAGTACCTTTCTTTCTGGCTGCTTTTGAGGATTTTCTCTTTGTCTTTGTTTTTAGCAGTTTTAGAACGATATACTGAAAGGTTTTGGTTGTTTGTTTTGGTATGTAACCTGTTCACTGTGCTTCTTGAGTCTGTGCTTTTATGTCTTGTGTCAATTCTGAATATTCCTTGGCTTATTTCTTCACACGTTTCTTCTGCCTTATTCTCTCTCCTCATCTTCTAGGAATCAATGACACATAAGTTAGAATTCTTCACTCTGTCCCATGTGTCTCATGAACTTTTATGTATATTCTAGGCTTTTCTTTTCTGTCCTTCATTCCAGATATTTTCTCCTGACCTGTCTTATTCACTTCTCTTCATCTTTGTCAAATTTCCTGTTTAAAACATCTGATGAGTTTTTAATTTCAGTTACTGTATTTTCAGTCCTAGAATGTCCATTTTTTTATAGATTCCAGTTCTCTGCTAAAATCCTCCATCCTGACCTCTCTTTTACTAAATATATCAATCACTGTCATTTAAAAGGCCCTATCTGATAATGTTGAGTTGGTATCATCAACAGGGTCTATTTCGTTGTCTATATATTTTTTCTCAGGTCTTGTCTCTTGATGCATCTGATAACTTTTGATTGAATGCTGAACATTTTTAATGAAAATCCCTCCAGAGAAGATTTAGTTTCTGGCAGACATTTAGAGTAGGAGTAGCTTGCATTAATCCAATTAGGGATTGAACTGGTTCCAGGCTGGGTTTCAGTCTTCATGAGGTCCAGTCAATTCCCCAATTGCCCTTATTCCTAAAAAGTAGTCCTGTAGGAGTCTGATCTGAGAGCCTGAGGTAATTACCAGATGCCCTTTTCCTCGGTGTTCCTGAACTCCAGTTTTTATCTCCCCTCCATTCCGAGCCTACTAATTGCTCTATTAACTCCCCAGCCTCTTCTCTGCTGTTTTCTGCTTAGCCCCTGTGCCTCTGAGTCCAGGCAGCTTCTGAGTCAGCAAATGCTTCAAGGGCAAGAGAGGTTCAAATGATCAGGCTCAGTCTTCCTTCTCTAGGCTTCTTTTTCTTACTTGTAATCTTGGTCCCTTATATCCTGGATGACTTGGTGGCCATGAACCTCAATTTCTGTACCCCAGTCCTATGAGACTATCACAGTCTACCTCTCTCCTATTGCTTTCTGCTTGGCTCCCAGCCTCTCTGCCTGAGCCGGGCCAATCTGCAAACCAGCAGATGCTCAGAGGGCAAAGGTAGGTAGAAGTGGGGCTTATCTCAAATGCACCCCTTTTCTCTGCCATCTCCCTCAAGTCTTCTGCTGTCGCCACACTCCAAGGCCTGCAAGCAGTTGTTTCTTCATATTACCCAGCTCTTCTTCTTGTCCTGGTGGGAAGGGTTTGTCTGCTCAGTCGATCTTTTGTTTATGGAGAAGCCCCCTAAAAGCCAAAGAACCCCACTCAATTCATTCAACAGCAACATTAACTGTTTGCTTCCAAGATCATTAAGTTAAATGTTTCAAGACTGTTTGCTTCCAAGATCATTAATCTCCTGGGGCTCTTTGTGAGAGTAAATGTGTTTTATAATTATGGTACCACTGCACAGGTTTTTAGGAGAGATTTTTGGGGGAAAAATTCTCATCTCTAATTAAGTGATTAATTAACTAGCTAACTAACTAACTAACCTCACCAGCTACCATTTGCTGAGGGAGGCATTTACCATGTCCCAGGGACTGTTCTAAGAGTTCTACATGAGTTATTTCATTTACTCCCCACAACGACTTTGAGAGATTATTATTCCCGGTCTTCAGATGAGAAAACTAATATACAGAGATATTCAGTGATTTCTGTAAGATTGCTCACTGCCTAAGTGGCAAAGCCAGGGTTTTAACCCAAAAAGTGAATCCAGAGTCCCTGTTCCTGACCACTAAATTATTTGCCTTCTCCTAACCGCCAAATTCGTACCTTTGCAGTGATGGCAAAGGCAAATGAGAAGTTCTGAAAGTATTTTGAATAATGACAATGTCTTAGGAATAAGTTTATGAACTCAGTACTGGAGACAAATCTTATTTAGATGCAAAGACTCAGTGATGTTTGTTATTATAAGCTGAATGTTTAATGGAAACACACAACACACATATATATGTATACACATATACATAAACGCATATATATATGTGTGTGTGTGTGTGTATATATATATATATATATGTATATATGGCAAAACCCTGTAATGTCTCTACTCAATGATTAATTTGTGGTGAATTTGCTAGATAGAATCAAATTTATATTCTATTATCTGTTTAAAAGAAACAAGAAAACATAGTCATTTAGACTGAACATTCAGGTCTTGTTGGTTTATTACAATCATGACTTTGAAAAGAAGTTCTATGCTTGGATTTTCTGAGCATATATATAACTCACATGCTTTTCTCATTACTGAGCAGGTTTTTTTCCTAGTCAGTATTACTTTAAGATCACAATTCACCATTTTAGGATGGTATAAGTTTTCTTGAAAGCTATTCTCCTTCTCAGAGACAAATCAAACATTGTAAATAAATCTAATAATAGCTGTCTATTTCCATAGTTTCAGCTCAATCTTCAGCATGATTTAAGTTCAAGTACTGAGGTCATCTCTAGAATTTTCCAGGACTATATTGACTTCAAATATTCTAGTCCATTGTCTTCATAAAAGTCAACCGTATTTTCTAATTTGGGGTTCAGAAAATCTGGGGACCATGGTTTTAATCTTTTTGTCCACCTTCTTGCAGAAGAAGATTTTTCTATATGAAAAATCCACGCTGTTCATCCCTGAGTAGCTAAGTACCTCAAAAGGTACTATATTTACTCTTAAGTATTTCCCATGTTGAGAGCTAAATTGTTTTTTTTTTGTCTTTAGCCTCTAAGTGGAACTGAGTCGTCATATATTAAAGTGGCTTTGTTTATAGGAATTGTCTCTGCAAGGAACCAAATACATTTCTTTCATTCTTGTAGTTCAGATAAACATGGGGTTTGTCTTTCTCCAAGATGGAGTCAATTATTGCATCAGGTTATCTATTACTGTGATTAAAGTGGCTTTGTTTATAGGAATTGTCTCTGCAAGGAACCAAATACATTTCTTTCATTCTTGTAGTTCAGATAAACATGGGGTTTGTCTTTCTCCAAGATGGAGTCAATTATTGCATCAGGTTATCTATTACTGTGTGTCAAATGGCCTGAAAACTTAGTGGCTTGAAACAATATCCAACATTTATTGTCTCACAGTTTCTGTGGGTCAGGAATTTGGAAGTGGCTTAGCTGGATGGGTCTGGGTCAGGGTTTCTTACGAGGGTTGAGTTCAGAGTGTTGTCCAGAGAGCACAAGTCATCTGAAGCCTGGACTGGGACTGGAGGGTTCAATTCTAAGATGGCTCACACTGGCAAGTAAGTGCTGGTTATAGGCAAGAGATTTAATTCCTTACCAAGTGGACCATGCCATAAGGCTACTAAAGTGTCTTTGTGACACAGTAGCTGGCTTCTCCCAGATAGAAGGATGTAAGAGAGAGTAAAGCAGGAACTCAAACATCTTTTATGGATCTTGGCTTGGACGTCATAAACCTTCATTCTCACAATATCCTATGAAATACAGAAGTCAGCCCTATTCATGGTGGGGGAGGACTCCACTAAGGCATGAACACCAAGAGGTGAGTATCATTGGGGGCATCTTGGAGACTGGCTTCCACAGTTATTCATTTAACAATTCCTATTGAGTATTCACTTGCCAGTGTGAAAGATTGGAAGAAATATCAAATGTAAGCCTGCCATCATATGCCTTTGCAGTCTAGAGAAAAAAACTAGCAGTAAAAGATAATGCATGTTAAATAAATAATGCTCATTTCAGGCAATGATATCTATTGAGAGGTGACCCTAACTTGGAAAATCAGTGAAGGCTTCAAGAGTACATGGGGTGGGTGTTAGAAAGATGGATGGGGTTGGGATATTTGGATGAGCAAGTGAAAAAAAGAAGCTCTGGTTCTTTCTACTTCCCTCTTTGAGCCGTTGTCCATTACTAAAACAAAATACCAAACTGTTTCAGGTAAGGTTATTAGGTACAAGCAAAGATGACAACTTTGGCCAATTCAAGAAAGGAAAATCAAATTATCAGGAGAATGCTGGGGTTTCTCCTAGGAGCCAAGGATGGGTGGATAACAAGATCTATAGAAAGCAAGTGTCATAGCAGCGCTGGGGATCTTAGTGGTGGAAGGCATAGTCAAGTTTTCTAAGACAAGACATCAAATGAATCTGCTTCATTGACCTTCCTTTTGAGTCCCCAGGAGAGAGTCTGGTTGGTCCAGCTGGTATCATGTGGCCACTCCAGTGGAGGAGATGAGAGAGCCTATGATTAGCTGTCTCCCAGAATCACAAGGAGTGAGGAAGGGCTGATTCCTCCAAGAGAGAGAGCCTAGAGAGACTGTGGGCCTTTTTTTAAACCCAAATAATACTCTATTTTTTAAAAATTTGTCTTTGCATTTTAAAGAAAATGGAAGTCTCAAACATTATCCTAATTTAAGGATAAGGATAAAGAAATTTAATTTCTTTATGTTGACAAGTGGTGTTGGGGGTATGCTACATTTCAGAGGGAAAAGAGCAGAACAATTGCCTTAGGCATTGAACTTTTTTCCCCCAGAAAGGCACCCAATTTATTTTGGGTTTCTGGTGTGTTTGGGTTTCTAATTAGTTTGCCTGAGATTTTCCAGAATGCTGTTCTCTGGAAATGACCAGTTATCCTTTCCTGCCAGAAGCAATAAGGTATCGAGAGAATTTCCCAACAATTTTTTCATGGTATTTCTCAATCTTTTTTTTTCCATTGTACTTACCAGTTTATAATTATTATTTATTATTATCTGTAATGATTAATCTGTTTACATATTTGAAGCTTCTGTCCTCATCACTGCCAAAATCATTACTAGCACTTATTATAAAACAAGATTTCTCAATCTCGGCCATATTGAAACTTTGAACAGAGTAATGCTTTGCTTTAGGGGGTTGTCCTGTGCGTTCCTGTGCATTGCAGGATGTTTACCAGCATCCTTGGCCTCTTCCCACTAAATGCCAGTAGTACTTTCCTAGCGTGACAACCAAAAAATGTCTCCAAATATACCGTGGGGGGCAAAATCACCCCAGCTGAGAGCCGCTCATGTATCTATAATTTATGTACAAAGGGATGCGTCAGTAGAAGTATGATGGTATTTCCAAATCTTTGTATCCTTGGGATTTTCTAATTCTTGAATGAATGTTGCCCATTCATTTATTCTGATTCATTCATTCACTCGTCTCTCCATTCACCAAACATTTATTGAGGGCTTATCATGGAAAGAGGTCAGAAGTGCTGCTAAGCAATCTACAATGCTCAGGGGGCCTGTGCTGGGCATTTTGAGGTTAAGGCTGACAAAAATATGAATTACCCTCAGTTTATTGTGCTCCAGAGAAGATGGTAATTCACACGGCCCATTTTGGGTCAAGCTTACTCTGTCCTGCGATGCCTTCCTGGTTCTTCCCTGCTTTTCTGCATCGTAACCACCCTTCACAACCAGTTCAGATCTGCCTTCTAGAAGCCTATGTGAGAGGGTGTGGATTTAAAGTTCTCTCCCCATAGCTTCCTTAATTCATCTGATATTTGTCATTGGCCTTTGCATCTACCACACTGCCTTGGCATTTTAGAAATCTTGTAAATACATGTGGGCTTCCAAATAATGTTTGGAAGAAGTTTATTACAGTGGAAAAAATTCTTAGATATGAATGTAGTTCTAATCCTACTTCTGCCAGCGGTCTAGCTTTGTCACCCTGGGCAGGTTGCTTAATTGCTGAGATTCACTTAATGTATAAAACGAGTATGGTTTTACCTGTTCCACAACTACCTTATAAGAATATTGAGGGTGTTCAGTCAAAAAATGGATAGCAGTATATTTGGTAAATTTAAAGCACTATACAAATGTAATATGCTGGCATTCTCCCCACTAAGAATAATGAGACAAACTTCTTGAGGCAGGGGCTGTATTTGACATATCTTTGTATCTCTATGGCCTACCATATGACTGCCTGTTTAGTAGGGAGCGCCACCATGATAGTTGGAGTTGCCAATATGGTGTCTTGTGATGTGGATCTCATTCATTATATAAACTTGTTATCTCTGATTATATACTAGTCAATAAATAGTTGTAGAGTTAAATTGAATTTCAGATAATCACCCAAGAAGTCTGTCTTATTGCTCATGCATATGTGTGCTGGCAGTTTCTGAAGCTATGGGTTGTAAATATTCTATATGAAACATATTTTAAGGACCTAATGGTGTCTCATGGATCTTTATTGAGAACTTTAAAGAATATTTTATTGTATATGGAACACATCAAATAAGGTGGAAGTGCTGGTAAGATTTCACTCTGAAGTCTATTAAGACTAAAAGCAATGAATTTTCAGCACTTGAATAGATTCTTTTGTTTTGTTTTATTATAAAAGAAACTGACAAATCCCCTAGAATATAGTAAGAGATTAATCTATCTAAAAGACTCATCTTTTCCAACTATTCCCTGAGTTTTAAAAATTGTTTTAACCAGTATACAAACTCAATTAACTAAAATTTGTCATTGCAAAAATCACAGTTGGTTTTGCCTTCCTGATATTGGCCTATTTCGTGGTGATGCTAAAATTGAACACCATAGTAACAAATTTGTTTTACTAAAAATATTGAGATAACACAAATAAGACATTAAGCAAACTCATGCATTAGCTGAGTTGACCTTTCTTGAAAAATAAATATTAAGGAAATATTTTAAGGGAGTTCCTTTTTTTCCCCTCAACTTAGGGTTCACTTCCAGTCAAATACTGCTTTTGTTTAAAAAGAATTAGGTTAATACCTGTTAAATGTGGCAGTAAAGTTTTACTACATATAATTAAGTTGTAAAACCGAATGGACTTTATGGGTATAATTTCCAATACAAGCTTTTATTTTTTAATGAAAAAATAGCTGACTATCTTATTGTATTAAATACTAAACTGGTTACTACACTGGTTACAGAGCTTTGAAAATATATAGTTTGTTTTTCTAAAGTGGAAAATTCAGAATGAGGTTTCTTTTAAGTCCATAAAAATATGTATTTTTAAAAAGTGTATTTAATTAGTGTGGCACAGAAATTTTCTCTATATAAATTCAGATTCAGAGGACAGTTACTGACTGTCTTCTGTGGGCCAAAGACATTGTGTTAGCTTCTTCCTCAGATGTCGTCACTTAATCTTCAAAGAGCCCAATGATGTCATCTTCATTAGAGAAAAGAAGATCTGAGGTGAAGAGACTTAACTAAGTTACAGAGTTTAAAAAGTGCCTAAGCTGGGATACAAACACAGATTTCCTTTTTGGGAAGTCAATATTCTCACAGTCCATGTATGCAGGATGTTGGTAGTATTGTAACTTTCTCCACGTCTTAATGTCTGTTGACCTAAGGCCGGGACAAGTAGTCTGTCTGTAATCTCTAAACTTCTTTGAAATTTCCCTGAACTTGGCAAAATAACAATTACTCATGGTATGCCTATTTGAAAATATTTGTTGGCTACTATTTAAGTCAAGAAGATGGGCTGAAATTGAGATTTTTATCAGTTGAAATGGATGAATTCCTTCCTAAGTTATTGTGCAAAGGACCAAGGTAAAATGCTCAGTGGCTGGCTTGAAACCAAAACCTCACTTCATTCAGTCTTTCTTTCATTCATTCATGTGCTTCTGTTTACATATGCAAATCCATCCGGTGCTGTCAAAAGGTGAAGTGAAAAAGAGGCCGTTTCACAAATCTAAAACTATTTCATGATTAGAAATCGGTGGAAAAAATGTTTTTTAAGTAACCGCCAATCCTTTGTGTCTGTGTTAAAACTGGCTAAGTGTGCAAAATAAAATGTCCTACGGGCCCTTAGACAAGGTTAGGGAAGGGGAAAGGGTAGTTAGGACAGAGTGATGAACCAGCTCTAGGGTGACACCATCATTTCAAACCCAAGGGGAGCAGGCAAAACCTGGTCCAGTCCAGCAGGAATTAGACCCAATGGTTTTCATCCAGGGGTCAGGGTTTTGACAGAGTTTCTTGACCAAGGCAAGTCTCAGCATCTAGTGGGTGTCCCAGTGGAATTAGGGAGGTTATGGTATGTATTGGTTATTTCTTATCCACTATCTATTCTGTCTTTCTTACACATGGTGACAGAAATTGGTACTTGTCTCTAATGTGCATTTCCCCATCTTCCAGAATTAGAATTCCCAAATATTAGCTAGGCACATGGGCAGCCAGAATTTACTTATCAGCCTCCCTTTCAGCTAGGTGTGGCCATGTGACCAATGGGATGAAAGCAGAGTGATCCATCAAGCTTTCGGGAAGTATTTTTAAAGTCTCCAGGCTTTCTTTCTTCTAGCTAGTTGGACTGCAGATGTGAAGGCTGGTGCAGCCGCAGCCATTACAGACTATGAAGTGCGTTATGAACTGAAAATTTGCTTCCCTCTCCCCTGCAAATTCACATGTTGAAACCCTAACACTCAATGTGAAGGTATTAGGAGGTGGGGCCTCTTAATTTGGGAGGTAATGAGGTTTAGATGATGTCATGAGGGTGGAGCCCCCACCATGGGATTAGTGTCCTTATAAGAAGAGGAAGAGAAACCTGAGCTTGCTTGCTTGCTTTCTGTCTTTCTTTGTTTGTTTCTCTCTCCACACAAAGAGGAAATCATATGAACATCCAGAGAGATGATGGCCATCTGCAAGCCAGGAATAGGATCCTCACCAAGAAATGAATCTGCAAGCACACTGATTTGGGCTTCCCAGCTTCCAGAACTGTGAGAAAAAAATGCCTGTTGTTTAAGTCGCCCAGCCAGTGGCTTTCTGTTATAGTGTCCTGAACTGAGTACAACAACATGGAAGTCCTATGAGGAGGATGGTAGGACTACAAGTAAAAGGGACCTGAGACCTGGTGATTCTGGAGCCACCAACCCAGTCCCGGACTGCCTACATTAATATGAATTTAATTCTAACTAATATACTAATAGAATCCCTATACTGTTGGGGGTGGCAATGCATCCAACAATAAAACTATGTTTTCTAGGCTTCCTTGAAGCTATATACAGCAATATCTATAAGTTCTGGCTTGAAAGAAAGTGGAAATTATGAAACAATTCTGGAAAGCTTCCTTAAAAAAAGTATAGACAGCTGGAGAAAGTTCCTTGTGTCTTTTCTCCTTCCTTCCAATGGCTCAAAATGTGGATGCAGCGGATGGGGGTCTAGGGACTATTTTGGACTATGAGAGCCCTTGGAAAGCAGAGTGAAAAGGTGTTCTTCTTCATCCTTTTCCAAAGTTTCTCGATGACTTTGTGTGAAGGCAACTTATCAGGGGGGCCACTTGCTTTTTTTTTGGACTTCTTTTACACAAAGAAATAAATCTTTTGGTTTTTAAGCCTCTTGATTCTGAGTTTTCTATTAGGTGCAGCCAAATCTAATCCTATCAGACAGAGCGGTTCATTAGAGTTAAGGAGAAGGTAAAGGAAACGTGGGTCAACCTCAGAAACCTGGATCTGGGGGCCTGTGTCTCAGCTCTAATTGGAAAACTGGAGTGAAGTAGCAACTTCCTGGCAACAAGATGGCTGACTAAGTCAAGTTCAGTGTTAGCGCTCTGGCCGGATGAATGGGTGTAGATCATCAGAGCCCTGATCGTTGATGGATAAAAGCACCTCTGTGCTGTCAGACCAGGCCCTCCCTGTGCTGGACACACTAGGTAGGCCCACAAGGGTCAGGCCTTCGGTGCCTGACATGGGCTGGGCAGAGGCAGAAGCAGGCAGGGGCTGACATAGCCCCTGCCTCCTTTAGAAGCGCTTAAGGCAGAACCAGGAGGCTGGACCTCTTCTCTTGGGGCTGTAAGCAGCTGGATGACGCCCTCCAACATCCAGGCTTGTGAGACTCAGCTTTGCTCCTGTCCCTCTTCCATGTGTGGGCCAGCTGTATCCCTACTGGTCCTCATTTTCCCTGCACTGAGCTCATTTACTCTCTGGGGATTCATTGGACTGTGAATACTCTAGACTCCAAAGTATGGGAAAACCAGAGACACAAACAACAGAAGCCTTACTGCTATAGGAGCCGAGAGGAGCGGCTTCCCTTCGGTTAGCATCACGTAAGACCCGACATATAGTTTCGTTGCTGGTGACATTTCGTAGTCAGAGACACTTTTAGGCAGTGACTCAAGGAGACAGCCTGCTGCGGAGCGAGGAGTTTGCAGGTCTGTGTGCTGGAGCTCAGAGCCTCCTGGGCCAGAAAGAGCTCTTAGCCCTGAGCTTTCACAGTCAAAGACTTAAGGTGGGGAGAAGCATGCTGTGAGAGGTGAAGTACCCTGCAGATGACTGTAATTGTACTGATGGAGGTAATAACAGCAGAATCACCCCTTTCCCCACTGTTACTGAGACCATGAGGTACGGACCCCCTTCGACACACCCACAGAGATGGCATGGTGCCCTCTCATTAATTCCTCCCCATCAAGTCTGCTTTTGGGATTCGTTTTAACCAAAGTTATTGTAGATTAGAAAAGGCTGGAGGATGGGTGCCTGGGTGGCTCAGTCAGTTGAGAGCATCCGACTCTTGGTTTCTGATCAGGTCATGATCTCATGGGTCCTGAGATCAAGCTCTGCATTGCGCTCTGAGCTCAGCACGGAGTCTGCTTGTCCCTATCCCTCTGCACCTCCCCCTGCTCTCTCTCTCTCAAATAAATAAATAAATAAAATCTTAAAAAAAAAAAAGACTGGAGGAATAAGAACATTTAGAATGACTTGTTCCAGAACCTATTTCTTTCCGGGGGTGACCTGCTCGGAATACTATTGTGAACAAAAATGACAGCTCAGCATACCTTCAAAATTAACCATGCAAATGATGGGATATACTAATTGTGTGTGCAATCCAATTTACATACTAATCACATATTCCATTTATGATTATTTACCCCATTTCCAAAAGGGTGTTCTACTGTTAATAGGTGTTACGTGAAGAAATGGTTGTAGAGTAATTTTGAGAAACGTGAAGTTAAAGCAAGTTGAGCTGGAAAATTGTTACTGGGTGTGTGAGTCTAGGGAGACAGAACCGTCCAAAGTCCTGGAGTGAGGTCTTCATTGCTCCCTGGAAGGAATTTGCTGGGATAGATAATAATTTTCTCTGCCCCCATTAGTCAGAGAACAGGTCTCTAACCTGGGATTGTCTGTTCAAATGCTTCATCCTAAGACATTCATCTGGGGAATGATGCAGTCAGAGGAGATGAAGTGACTCATGGTGGCCGGATTTCCAAGTCTTTCTGTGCCTACATCCTTTGTTTTCCAGCCTTCCATCTACTCTGGGGGCTACTTCATATTCCTCTATGACCCCCATTTCTCCTTAGGGTAGGCAGAGTTTGGCTTGCAGCCTGTAGCCGAAGACATTGACTAAAGCAGAACTGAAATGAGTTTCTTTACCACTGGGCTTCCAGGACCTGTAATGTGATGGTTTGCATTGTGATTCTCTAAAATGTGCTTCACTCCAGAAGCTCTGCCTTCACACCCCTTATCCTCTCCCCCACAATATCTTTTGGGGTTGGTGTTCCATGGAACACATGGATGGAAATGCTAATTTACTGCTTAGCTAAATTAGAAGACACCTTAGTGATAGGGAAGAGCTCATTTAACTACAAAAGGTGAACGGTGTTCTTGGTCTGTAGTAAATCCAGGAGCTCATAAAAGATTATGCTCTTATCGGGCTTCATAGTGAATTTTTCTCTAGGGGACCATCATTGGTCTCATGTACACTGCCTCCTCTACATATCCTCTGGGCTGGCAGTGAGATCCTGGGACTGCAGTGGATGCTTGTGGAACACTTTGTAGGAGCCAAAATACATCTTATTTTCATCCAACCCATTACATCTGTTAATGACTTAGGTCAACTGGGTAAACAATGTGGTCATTCATAATTAATTTTGCTGTTCATTATAGCCAATTATTTTAACCACTGGCTCATTTGTATTTTTATACAATCTGCAGTCTTCCAAGAACATACAAAAGCTTAATGGGTTGTATAATGTGTAATCCCTGATCCATGATTAACATACAGTTTAATGAGTACGATTCTAAGAAAGCTTGAAACTTTAGGTCCCGACTTCTTCTGCAAAACAAGGTGCTGGAATGAAAAGTTTGCAACAGTAATGGGTTTTGAATATTTTAAGTGGAAAGTTCTGCTCACCTCAATGAGACTTTCCTTGGAGGCCTTGAGCATCCCTTCCGTACACAGCCCTGCTGCCATGTTAGTGAGTAGGGGTTGTACTAGGAGCCTAATAACAATGCCAATTCCTGGTTTCTGGTCCTAGATAGTCTGATTCTGTAGGTCCAGGGTGGATGAGGCATGGGCTTTTCCAACGAATGTACCAGGAAATTTTGATACTGGGGTGGTGGATCACACTTTTAGAAATACTAGACTAAAAATGTTCTTTTGAGGTCTGAGTGTGCAGGGGGACTGGCTTTCCCAGCTGAGGAAGTTGGAGGCCAACAGATGTTCAGGGTCACCTGAGCATGGTGTTTATCTCTGGTTTCTCTCTCTGGAGGAGCATGTGGCCTCATTGAGGCTTAACTTGATCCATGAACCAGGAGAACCTATTTGTGAACATTCCCTGAATGCAGGCGTACAGATGATTAATAGGACGTTTTGTCTGGAATCCTCAATGTGGAAGGCTGGGGCAAAGCAAAAACGGGGTTTTTCAGGTTCAGCGAGATCTCATTTTCTGTGATGCTGTCTCCAGCCCTTGGCTGTGGACCCCCTTTAGCAGTTCAGCAGGCAGAAGGAGCTGTACTGAGCTATACTGTACCTGCTCCCATCTGTGTGGCTGCCGTATTTCCAATCATTTTCTGTATCTTTGGCTCAGGACACCAAGCACTTCATCCAGTCTGATAGGCAGGTGAATGTGTGTGTGCCTGAAATGCCATGGCATCCAATAATGGATATGGCTTTTATCTTACTCTAGTTCTCAACTGCATTGAAATGCCAGGGGAAAGGTGACAAGATCATTTATTCAATCCCTTAACAACTTCCGAGTGTTTGGCTTTGTTTCTTACTGGTGACTGAGCAGTTACTTAACCCTTGCAATTTTCTCAGCTGAAAGATAGCACAATAATAGTGTTTTCCCCTGTTAGGACTGTTGGTAAGATTAAATGAGATAAAGCATGTAAAGTATTTAACATGATTCCAGACATATGGGGCTCAAAAAATGTTAGTCATCTCTTTTCCTCTTTCTCCTTCTCTTGCTCTTTCTCTCCTCCCTCTCTCCTCCCTACTCCCTTCTCCTAAGTGACAAGCAGCTTTAGAATTTCTATTTAGAGAGAAGGCCTAGGTTTTGCAATCAGGTTGGAGGGTAAAGAGGAGTGGGCTTAAAAATTGTTTTAAGATTGAATTTGCCAAGTGCAGCTTCCCTTGGATTATGTGTTTATTTGGGATGGCTGAGGATAGAATACGGAAATCCAGAAGCTGTCCCTTAGCCCTACCAGGTACTATGCCAAGGACCTGGGGAGAGACAAAGCAAAGGAGACACTCTCTTTTCTCAAGGAATACGATCTAGGGAGACGTTTGTGGTTTGGTTAGCTACACTCTATATAAGGCAACTTATATTACTTATGTTAGAACAGGGGTGCCTTGGCCATGGGAGCACAGAGGAAGGAGCAATTAATTCTTGGACAACGTGTTATGACTATATTCAGAATCAGAAAAAAAAGAATCCCTGTCTGCTAAAAATAACAATACAGTCATGTATATGGTGCATCAAGTAGATTATTAGGGAGAATGTAAACAAAGGCAATACTGTATATATCAAAGTATATCTACAGGATCAGGAAGAAAATGGTAGCAGGAAAGATCTGAAGGGCTTCTTCCCTACAGCAGAGTTCCGATTTCACACACAAACCTTGTTAAGGGAGTTCTGGTCTTATAGAGAAGTAGTGAAGGTGAAGTTGAGAGATACCAGGGGAAACCAGTGTTTGCCTTTAGTTGTAGGCAATAAATTGTGTGGAAAATGCCAATTTCAAAATTCCTCCTTTTTACATGATTCAATATGAGTAAGACAGAATCATTGTTGTTGGCTATAAAATCCATCTCAAAGACTCAAAAGTCATTAATGTCCAATAATACTGATTTGTTCTCTGTTGAATCTGAGTCTTGTGGGTTCTATAAGTCTTTCCTTTAGCAGAAAATTCAATAATTTGTTATCACTGAAGGTAAAGTAGTCTCAAAAATGTTTAGTTAGGTTTTGGCGTTGTATACCTTTAGTCCATAAAATGTTGATTCTGTCCCCATAGTTCTTTATGGAGAATTATTTAAGTTTCTTGTTTCTGAAATTTACAACTTGACTGTGTTTTTGTTAGAGTTCTGGTGGGAATTCTCATCTATTTTTGGTCTTCACTTTATGGAAACATTTTCTATGTTAAAAATTGTAGAATGGAGAACCATAGGTCAAGAAGGCTGTGATACCACAATTTTTTCTAGTTTTTTTTTTTTAATGAAAATGAGACTGGCAACATCAAAACTTGACAGAATTTTTAAAAGATATGCTTCCTGGAAGTTTTCATTTGAAAAAAAAAGTGCCGATTTTCAGACACTATGCTCATATCTCAAACTATTCTTTATTGAACAACAAACACTGTGTTGTCTGCAGTAAAAAATCCCACGATATAATGATATTCACTGGGAAAAGCTCACCGAAATCGTAAGCATGAAGTTCTTCTGAGAGAACCAGAGGAAATTGCTTTTTTAATGGCCTCGAAATGCAAATAATAGAATGTAAGCTCATTAGTTTGAGAGACTATTTCAATTTAGATGCCAAGTTGAGTCTGTTTAAACTTGAGAGATTTTTAAGAGGATTGATAAAAAAGCTGCTTCTTTGAGACAGACCCTGTTGGTGTCAGCTTTGGCTGATGAGGGCACACTCAGTCTAACTCAGGTGGGTTCCAGGTTGCTGATTTCCTTCTGTCCATGCACTTAGGAATTAGGAGTACGTTTTGAGAAAATAGCATATTTGCAAAACAGAAGAGGTAAAATCGGAGGGAGCCAATGGCGTGTTTTGAAAAAGTTGCAAGTATTCATAAATGTTACGAGAGAGACCCGTCCTTGCCTCTCAGTCATATCTCCTTAATATTCTTTCCTTAGATTACACAGGTTGTCCCCTTTGGACTAAAGGCCTCTTTCTTCCCCACTGGACACCGGACAGAAGGGGAACCCAGCCAATCAGCTTCTCTCTCTTAAGATCTGAACCGAGGGACCTGGGGTGGAGAGTAGCAGGTGCTCAGCTGGAAAGCTGGAAGGTCCTGCAGCATCTGGGGCTTCGGGGACAGGCAGTGTCAGTGTGATGTTGAGCAGTGACAGGGAGCTGGGAAGCCCGGAGGATATCTAGAAAGGTGGACTCAGGGACCCCAGGGAAGGGAACTGCTCTGTCTTGGAAAGCAGATTTTGCAATCCCCTGATCTCTGGGACATGCTGGGGGGTAGCCAGTTTCTACTTGGCACTTAGGGTTTCGGGGAGGAGGCCCTGGCGTCCCCTCACTTGTGGCTGGTGGCTGTTTTGCAGGGCCCCGCATCTTCACGACCTCTTCTGCTGCAGTGTGTGCGTGGGGTGACCAGGCCTCTGTTATTCACAACTACCGAAGCCTGGTGCTTCGGCTTCTCCACTGAAAACATACTGTTTTATACATATTCATGACTTTTTTGGAAGTTATTTGCAGCATTGAAAGTGAAGGCAAGGTTGGCCTTTCAAAACCGAAAGAGAAAATTCTCTTCTGTTGGAATTAGGGAGGAGTCAACTCATTCAATGACCTTGCCGTGTAGTTTGCCAAAAGCAAATCAAGCCTGTCTGCCCTTGCGGGTGAGACCCAATCTGCTGTGTCAGTGGGAACCAGAGTCATATCCGCAACCGCCAGAGAACAGTTCAAGGCGTGGGATGATTACGTATGTGCTCTGTCGTGTGGCACTGAGTACGCATGCATTAGCTCTGAGGAGGAGAGGTCAGGACAGACTGGAGCCTTGGACATGATCGAGAGAGGCAGGAGGTGAGCTGCAATAGTGCTCCGCCTCCTGAGTGGGTAGCCTGCAGGGGTGGAACAGAGGGGCAAGTGCAGGGAAGTGGGAAGGAGCCTTGCGTGAGGATCTTACATGTGAGTGAGTGCTGAATGTCTCTGCAGGGGAGCCCCCAGCTTACCCCAGGCCTCTGGTCCACCTTGCGGGGCCTTGATCCCAGGACCCTGGGATCATGACCTGAGCCGAAGGCAGACGCCTAACTGACTGAGCCACCCAGGCACCCTACTTATTAAGAAATCTTAATTGGAAGCTCAGTGAACTAAATAGCTGAAAATGATTTGTTCTGGGTGGAAAGGAGGAGTGGGTCTGGGACTGTGCCCCCTGCCCTATTCCTGAGTAGCCTGCCCTGTCCACAGTACTTAGGTGCTCCTCTGGAAGCAGCTTGAGAACCCAAAGCAATAGGGAGGCATAGTCAGGTGTGGTGGCTAGGCTGGAGCACAGCTGGGCCAGAAGCTTCCTGCAGGGGAGCTGGAATGGGGAGAGAGCCAGGGAAGGAGCACCAAACAGGTGACTGGGAGAAGCTCAGGGGTGAGGTGCTGAGGGTCTCGGAGTGGGAGTGGGGATGGAAGTAGTGGCCTGTCCTGCTGCCCATGGCTTTCTCCAAACTATCATGGTCCTTTCTACTGCCCCTCGACTTTCATTTCTAGCACTGGTGCTCATAGTCTTCATTGGCATATCGAGGAAGGAGTTTCCAGCCTGTTCCTAAACCACACTCCCTATGGCGGAAATAAAGAAACGTTAATAGACGAGCAGTGCCAACTGCTTAATTCTCAGGGTTCACCTCACAGGTGTTCCTTCTAGAAGCATACCTGTCTCTCCTCTTCCAGATGTGAGCTGCCTTTTATGTATTTCTGACATTTTACGGTTTCCTGCTTAGGGAGAAAATGTGCTTTCCAGGGGGTTATATTAAATTGAATTGATTGTCAGGCAGCATTGAAGAGTTATGACAAAAAAGAAGACAGACCATATTCATCTCTCCAGCTCTTTATGTTCATGTACATTTTTTTTTTTTTGCTTCCAAATTAAGGTTCTATTGGTTTTGTCCAATTAGCCCAGTTTCCCATCCTAAAATACGGAGCCCCTTGACCTGATTTCCATGAGCGGTGATGTGACAATGACCCAGCCCCTGAGGGGGAGCACTGATGGACTCACCCATTTATCCACGTCCATATTCTTCATTAACCAAGCTGAGCGGATTGAAATATCTTAGCAACCAATCCGCACTTGCCCACATGAGGTAATTTGGTGAATGGGAAAATAACATTGGTCTGTAATGAAAGACTATTATGTGAGGCTCAGACAGTAAGTTCTTAAATGGGCAGATTTACTAGGTTCTTGTCATCAAGAACCTAGCTAAGGAAATCTACTTACTAAAAAGTAGAAAAGGATAAAACAAAACAAAAACAAAAAAACAAAAACAAAACAAAACAAAAAACAAACCCCAAACCCTGACCTTTTAAGATGGTCATTATTTGCTCTTCAAATATCAAAATTCCCTCGTGAAATTAAAAGGGGGGAAAACAGCAAACTGGGGCAAATACTTCTATTTTTTTTAAAAGATTTTATTTATTTATTTGTCAGAGAGAGAAAGAGAGCACAAGCAGGGGGAGCGGCAGAGGGAGAGGGAGAAGCAGGTTCCCCGCCAAGCAAGGAACCCAAAGTGGAGCTCGATCCCAGGACCCAGGTATCATGACCTGAGCTGAAGGCAGACGCTTAACCGAGTGAGCCACCCAGGTGTCCCTGGACCAAATACTTCTAAGTAAATATTCTGAAACACAATTCTGATTGTGCTGATCCTCTGCTCAAAAACTATCCATAAGATAAATTCAGGCTTCTCTCTGGCTTGGCTCAGGCCTGCCTTGCCAGCCTCAACTCCACCTGTTGCCTCCAGGCCTCCCACAGACAATCACCATTTCTGAGGCAGAGCTCCAAGTCTCACCTCCGTGCCTTTGCTCTTGCTATTGTAAGCCTTGGGCCTCTAGACAGCCTTCACTGCCATCCTGCTGGAATCCTACAGAAACTCCACGGCCTGGTTTACAGCCGCTATTCCCTCTTGGGAAGACTCTCCCTCAGCATTCCTGGAAGAGGTGCCCTCTTTCCTTTACCCTCCTTTAGAGGTTTAAACTGAGCTCATAGGACATTTCCTCTCTTCCCCTTTTTTCCCCCCAAAGAGTCATTTATTAATTTCAGAGAGAGAGAGAAAGAGAGAGAGTGCCTACGTTTGGTGGGGGGGACAGAAGGAGAGAATCTCAAGCAGACTCCCCGCTGAGCACAGAGCCTGATGCGGGGCTCGATCTCATGACCCTGAGATCATGACCTGAGCTGAAATCAAGAGTCAGGCACTTAACCGACTGAGCCACCCAGGTGTCCCCTACCATTTTTTCTTTTTAGAGATCTTTGGATGCATGACTTGTAAACTCTAGGCATGACTTGTTTTCCTTTATGGTGAAGATGGATAGGTTGATAAATAGTGAGGAAAACATGGGCTTTAGTACCAGGCTGATCCAAGTTTAAATTTTAGCTTCACCCCTTAATGTCTGGGTTTAGGCAAATTCTGTTTCTGCTCTGTGCCTCTACGTCATCTGCTTATTGGGATCATGTTAATTACCTTCTAGTGTGATTGAGAAGCTGTGAGAGATCAGGAATATGACGTTCAAGCCTGGTGTCTGACTTCTAGTAGATGCTGACTGAATGCTAGTTTGCCTTTTATGTACCCTGCATCATTTAGTATAGTTCCCAGCAGTGTTAAGGTACTCAGTAACATTTTCCAAATTGAATTAAATTGAATAGGGGTTAGACTTGGGACCTTGCCAGCAACATTAACTCTTTTCAGGCCTTCTTAGTGCATCTATTTTTTAAAATTTTTCTTTAAATTCCAGTTAGATAACATACATGTAATATTAGTTTCAGGTGTACAATATAGAGATTCAACACTTCCATACATCACCCCCTATTTCACTCATCCCCCCAACCCCTCCCCTCTGATGACCTTCAGTTTGTTCTCTATAGTTAAGTGTCTGTTTCTTGGTTTGCCTCTCTCTCCCTCTTTTTTTTTTTTTTTGCCCCTTTGCTCTTTCGTTTTGTTTCTTAAGTTCCACATATAAGTGAAATCATATGGTATTTGTCTTTCTCTGACTGACTTATTTCACTTAGCACTATACTCTCTAGCTCCATCCACATTGTTGTAAATGGCACGATTTCATTTTTAATGGCTATGTAATATTCCACTGAAAAAAATACAACATCTTCTTTATCTATTCATCTGTTGATGGACACGTGGGCTGTTTCCATAATTTGAAATTCTTTTGCATGTTGCTTAGCGCATCTAAGTAATAATTTGTAAAATAGACCAGAAAGCAAAACACTATGTTTTACCTTTTTTAGTAAGGTGAAGGCCCATTTACTAGGGTGCAGCTGCCAAACAGAAAACATGATGAGGCCATTTTTCTCTTGCATCCTCCTGTCTCAGTCCTAGAGGTTGGGCTCTTTTCTGGAGACAAATGTTGCTGGCTTATAAGCCTCTCTGATAGAGAACCCATGAATGGTTATGTCCGATGGTGGTGGTTAGAGCCAGAAAGACATGGAGAACAGGCTCTGGTCTGTGTGTGGGCTCTGGGGTGGTATAAAGCCTCCTGGCTCAGTGACCCTGGCTTCCCGACCTTGCCCAGATGGCTAAGCATTGCACTTCATAAAACCTTGATAGGGCTTCTCTAGAGCATCTAGGCCCAGGGATTGTGAAGCGCCTGACCCACACCTAGAGAGTAACTTTCTTCAGAAGGTTCTGACATTTTATTGTTAGCTTTTTCTATACTGAGACTTCAGAATCTAAGTGCATACTTGTCTTGGATAGATTTTTCTGATTTTAAAAAAGTACTATTTGTTCACTGTATACCATTTGACAAGTACAGAAAGAGCACAATGGCATACCTAAATTTTACCAGAGTTTTTATTTTCAAAAATACATACTGCAAATGGTGTTTTATAGACTATACTTGCATCTAAAAATTTTATTATGTTCATTTTCCTATACAGTTTCTACAACACCAAGTTAATAGCTGCCTAGTATTTCATCACATAAAGGTTCTGAGTTTTACTTAATTTATTAGGATTGGAAATTTTTAATAATACTGAAATAAATATGCATGTCTATATCTATAAATCTATGTCATTATAACATCTATATCTATATTCTTTTTGGGTAAATTCCTAGAAAAAGGATTGCTAGATTAAGGGTATGTTTAAATGTGGCCAAATTGCCATGATCCCAGGGTGCTGGAATCGAGTCCTGCATCAGGCTCCTTGGTCAGGGGGGAGCCCGCTTCTCCCTTTGCCTGAAGCTCTCCCTGCTTGTGTGCATGCTCTCTCTCTCTGACAAATAAATAAATAAAATCTTTAAATGTGGCCAGATTGCAGCATTTGTACCAATTTTCACTGTTATTCTGTTTGACAGGTTATTTCCAATTTTGTTACTATTGTCAGTAATACTGTGAAAACTTCTTTGGCATGATATTTTGCACATTTAATGTTTTCTTAGGTTAGAATCCTTAGAAATACAATTGCAGTACCAAAGATATAAAATTTTTAAAGCTTTCCTCCACATTGCCAAATTTTCTTCTAGAAAGGTTGTTCACTCTTACCTCCAGTGATTAGAATTCCATATAGTTCTCAAGATGCTTGCCAGGATGCAACTTATTAAAAAAGTCTTTGCTAACTGGATAGTCCCAGGACAGTAGTTCTGTATTTTGTTTCTTTGGTGGTTAATGAAACTTTTTTGTTGTTGTTTTCAGTCTTAAGATTAATATAGTAGCTCAGCTTTACAAGTGTGTTTTATGTGTTGTTTTCAGTCTTAAGATTAATATAGTAGCTCAGCTTTACAAGTAGTTAAAAAATAGAATTAGACCACACAACTTCTATTTTGGCTGACTTAGTTAGCTTTGATACCATGAATCAGTGACTATATTGATTACTACCTGTGGGACTCCTGCCACAGAGAGGTTGTGGCAGATGAGGAAAAGTGAGTTTCTGTCTCTAAGTAAAGTTGACCTGCTGGAGAGATAATGCAGGTATATACAAATAGGTCATTTAAAATGGGAAATCTTGTATATTTTATGTATTTAATATTTATAATATCTAAAAGAATATGTGAAAAATGTTTGATCAAAGGATCTGAGACTACCAACAACAAATTGCATAGATCCAATAAGACCATTAAGACAGAGATTAAAGAATGGAATTTACCTTAAGCTTGAAAAAAAGAAAAAGAAATTGCTAATTACAATGTATGAAACTTAACTCCAAGCTTGTGGGCAGCCAGAGGGAAATGTGAAGGGTCAACATAGCTGTCATTAGGTAATAAAAGGATGTGTGCAAGTTTTTTATAAAGATGAAATCTTTACAGTACTGTTCTAGCAGAAGAATTCTCACATAGGTCTTTCTATAAGAAGCATTGAACCACATAATCAACAGTGTCTTTGAGAGAATTTTATTGAAAATTCAGCCTCCACATGACTATTTCTTACAGTAAAAACAACAAAAAAGAAGACATAACACTACATTGCGGTCCTTAGTTTTTCTAAGAGAGAAGTAAGATGTATGCCTTTCTGATAATCTGATTTAGTACAGGAATAGAACCTTGAGAATCTAGAATCAGAATCACCAGCATAAATCTTTGGTCAACCCACTTCAAAGTCTGTTGTTTCACTGTACCAATCATTGAAGATGACTGAAGATGACAAAAAAAAAAAAAAGAGATCATTAATGCCCATCAATACAAAGTATAGGTATTCAGTTTCTGATCAAAATTAGTTTTCTGTGTTTCATTTATTCATTTATGCATTCAAAAAATGTTTAATGAGTTCAAGATACTGAGCTAAGGACTGTTCTACAGGAGATCATAATTTGGGAGGAGATAAACAGCTCAAACATAAGGTGGTGTAACAATTATAATAGCAATGAATGCAAATTGCAGAGTAAAAGTAAGTCTGTGTATCTATGTATGTGATGTCAGTAAATGTTTCTGAGTGGGAGTGACATTCATTTGATTGAGGTTTGCAAAGCTGAATAGGAATTCATCAGATAGAAAAAGTGAGAAAGGCCTTCCCGCAAAAGCAAAGATATATAAAAGTACAAGGAGTGTTGGAAGAAGATAAGTAGACTACTGGGGTCAGGGTATAGGGTGTAAGGGTGGGTGTGGGGAATGTAGGGTTTGCAAGGCCAGATTGGGTAGGCTTTATCTTCTAGACCTGGGCAGTCCAATTAGATAGTCAGCAGTCATATGAAGCTATGTTTAAACTAATTAGAATTCAACATAATTAAAAATCCATTTCCTCAGTGACACTAGCCACATTTCCAGTGCTCAGTAGCCACAAGTGGCTAGTGGCAGCCATATTGGAGAGCACAGATATAGAAATTTCCATCCTTGCATCAAGTTCTATTGTATAGCACTTCTATGGACAATGGACTGCTTGAAAGACTTAAGTAGAGAAGTGATGTGACCAGATCAGTGTTTTAGAAATAGATTGAATTGAGGCGGAGCAAGATGGCGGAGGAGTAGGAGACCTAGATTTCGTCTCCTCTCAGGAATTCAGCTGGATAGGGATCAAACCATTCTGAACACCTACTAACTCAACAGGAGATCGAAGAAAAGAAGAGCAGCAACTCTCTGAACAGAAAAACGACCACTTTCTGGAAGGTAGGACGTGCGGAGAAGTGAATCCAAGGCGATATTCGGGAGGATAGACGGCGGGAGAGGGGGACTCCGTCGGCCGCTTCTGGCAAGTGATAGAGCTGCGGAGCACAAAATCGGAACTTTTAGAAGTCTGCTCTGCTGAGGGACGTCACTCCGGTGGCTAAGTGGGGGGTGGAACCC
>NC_138374.1:56186378-56202793 GCF_054177405.1 Leptonychotes weddellii
CTGTGTGTTATGCACAAACAGTGAATCATGGAACACTACATCTAAAACTAATGATGTAATGTATGGGGATTAACATAACAATAAAAAATTAAAAAAAAAAAGAAATAGATTGAATTGGGAAAGGAGGTTTTGAAGGTCAAGTTGAGAGAAGATGAGTGACAATGTTAATGGAGAAATGGGTTCAATCCAAGACATTTGGAAGGTAGAAGTAACATGACCAATTAGGTGGATGAGGATGAATAGTTAAGTAAAAATGATATTTTATGGCTGGATGGAGAATGAAAGTGATACCACTCATGCAAACAGGGAATAGAGGAGGAAGTGTGTTGGAAAAAAATAACAAGTTGAGGGTTGGGCATGTTGTAGCTGAAGTACTTATGGGACCTCCACATGAACAGGCAGTTTAATGCTCACAAAAGAGGACACCTCTTGCAGAGAAATGTGGGAGTCCTCAGTATATAAGTATGTTCACTGTATAAAATCATAATAGCTAACAAGGATATAGGACTTAGAGCGCCAGGCACTGTTCCAAGTGTTTTGCATATAGTTTAGCTCCTGTAATCTCCCCTATAACTACATGAGGTTGGACTTACTATTATTAATCCCATTTTATAGGACAAGGAAATTGAGACACAAAGAGGTTATATAATTTATTGCCCAAGCTCACACTAGTAAGTGAGGGAGTTGCGATTTGAACTCAGACAAATTAGTTAATAAAAAAATCCATACACAATGAATAATGTGACAAGCTACAAAGGCAGGTGAACTTGAATAATTATAGGGGAAATCCCATGAAGTTCTAGAAATTAAATCACATTTAATTGCATAATAAAGGCAACTTTTACAGAAAGCATGAGGTAGAATAATTTGGAGCTGATTAAAAATTTTAGAACCTATGACTGCTGGTTATGTAGTATTGGTTGAAGCCATGGGAGTCAACATGTTTGCCAAGGAAGAATGTGAAGGTGGGGAGGAAAGAGGATCTAGAACAGAACCCTGGAGAACACTGATATTCAAGAGGTGTTGGAGGGTCAGCAAATGAGACCAAGAACCAGGAGGGAATGACATGTTAGAAGCCAATGGAACAAAACATCTGTCAAAGAGGAAAGGCCAATGAGAAGAGTTCAGTTATAATAAAGCTTGAAAAGGTTTTCCATGACTTTCCTAAGCTCCTGCTTGTTGGCCTTTGTCAGAATCCTTTCCATGTTACAGAAGGTGCTGGAGCCAGAAGGTAGAGTGAGAAATGCACAGAACGTGAAGAGTGTAGACAAGTCTTCCAGAAATTTGATGGTGAGGAGAAAAAAAGATGGGTTCTAGGCACAGAAAGTCTTAAACATTAATGTGTAAATAGAAAAGGGCCCCTCCATCTCTCTGAAGAAATGGGCTGCTGGAGCTCCTGTACCTTTTCTCAAAAAACAGCTTCATAGTCGCTCAAATGCTCGAACAAGGACTTCATTGAAACCATGGAGTCTTGAAACTTAAAGACGGTCCAGGCAATATATAATTATCTTACATTCAGCATTCATGCTTTAACTTGTGAGAAATGACAAGGAAGATCATGATGTACCAATTTGGCACTTTGCTGATGTGGGGATTTTAACTGTGCATGCTGAGGCTACTGAGAGGGTGTCCACCACTTAACTGGTTGGTGGACCTACAATTCAGCCCAACATCCATCCCCACCTCACCTGCTACCCCCTCTCACCTCCCTCATCATGTGAAGTCTTTAAATGTTGTTTCTTTATGAACAAATGGTCATCAAATAAGATAAAATTTGAAAATCCAAATGGAATTTAGGAAACAGCCAGGAAACCAAACCTGCTTTCATGATTTTGACCTTCTGCAAGTTATGGGACTATATCCTTCATAGATGTCAAAGGTCCCTGGACCAACTATGTAGGGTGACTGTGTATCCTGGCCTGCCTGGGATATTCTTGGTTGACTTTTGTTGAGCTGGCATAATACTTAATAGTGTTTTCTTTCCCTTTCAAAAAAGTCCTCGTTTGTATGATAAATTATAAGGTCATGATACACACAAGCAATATTACAATGAATTCAGTTGATTATGAGGAAGGAGGAGGAGTGGATGGTGGTACCAGGGAAGGCTTTGTAGATGCAGCCTTGAAAAATGACAGATTTTCAACAAGGCAGAGGAGGGAGGGAAGGCATTCCTGCTGGGACGTGATGAAAGTATGGAAGTGCTTGCCTCACAGAAGACAGATTATCTTGAATTCTCCCTCAAACCACATTCCTATAAAAACCATATTCCTATAAAGAAGTTAAACTGAAAAGCAGAATGCAACCAGTATCCTCTTGAGACCACTGCCTTATTTTCACCTGTCTAGTTCTGATTATTTTAAAGGTGTTTGTTAATATTTGTACTATTTTAAAAGTCATTTTCTGTGGGGAATACTATTGGGCAGTAATACTGCATCATGATGCCACCCAAATCAACTTCTTCAGCCCATTCTTAGATTCTAATCTTTCAGAAGTTGTAGAAATTACAGCTTCCCTGGCTAGCTAAAGAGGGTTTGGAAAGAGGAAATAAACTTCATTTAAATCATAGAGTGTTTGCAGGTTTCCTTCTCCATTGTAATTATGAGAATTACATTTAGTATTTATGTAACAGATATTCACATCTTGTTGGGAAAACAACTCCCTTCACAGAAGGTGAAAAAAATACTGCAAATATTTCATTATGCCAGTTGCTTATTCTTTCTAAAACCCCAACAGTATCATTTTCTTCAAAATTAATCCTGATTATCACTAAATGTTCTTTACTTAGTTGATTCCCAACGGCTTGACCCTGCTTTTTTTGTTTTGTTTTGTTTTTTGTTTGTTTGTTTTTTCCCTTGGTCTTTGTGCATTTGTATGTATGAGGGTTTAGATACACTAATAAATTTTGAATCTTTTTGGATGAGGATATTTGCAAAATCATTGTCAGAAATCCTGTTAGTGCAGAATATCTGGGGATATCTCAGTGCACAAAGAGTCATTATAACAAATATGATTATATGTGGGAAATTGGATCTAGACCTGCAGTACAAAGAAAGCCAAAAAATCTTGTGCGAAGGTGACACTGGACTAAAAATAGGCTCAGTTCTATCATTTCCATAAATCTGTTAACTCTAATTTTCATGACATATTGGTATCATTTACCAGATGTATGAGAACATCAGAAGCACTCCTGATACACTACATATAAGACCTCAATTCTATTTGGGATGGCAATGTGCCTTGCCTAAAAACAAACAGAAACTACATTTCCCAGATTCCCTTGTAGGCGAAAGGAGTATCCATGTGACCTCATTCCGACCAATGAGATACAAGTGAAAGTCACCTGGTGGAGCATCTAGGAAAAGCCATTCTTTTCTTGTTAGAGGAGACATACTCAGCTAGTAAACGTTTTTGCCCTATGCCTTTCCCTTTCTTCCTGCCTGGACTGCAGATGTGATGACAGAGGTAGTGCTGTCATCTTGGACTATGAAGCAGTAAGCATGAAGATATACAAAGGATGGCTCAGTGAAAATACAGGAGTCTGATGACACTGTGGGTTTCTATGTCTGTCCTGAAATGTCTTCCGGTGGAATTTCTGTTGTATGAGGAAGATAAACCTTTATTCGTTCAAGCCACCACTTATTGAGTACTGTGTTATGGATATTCAAACCTATTTGTCACTGATAAATTCTGATTCATAAATCAGGGAATACCCTAATTTTAGTAATATTTTATTCTTGTGGTTCCCTCCTCCCTGAAAAGCATTCACAGCATCTGGGGACACTTGTGAGGATTAAATAAGTAAGTACAAGTGAGGTGCTTGAAATAGTGACTGATGTTCAGTAAATATAGACTACTGTTAGATTAAGTGGGCACAAGTTCTAAGGAAAACCTCACTCCCTTCTCAGTATTTTAATCTAGGAGAAATTAAGTAAAGTGAATCTTAGGATTGCTACAATGTTTCTACTGGTAGCAGCAGATAACCTGTTTTAAATTATAACTTCATTATTTCATGCCCATTTTTTTTCAGCAATTGATTTAGGATGACCCATAGCAGGAGAACATGCAATAAAACAATCAAATAAAAATAAAAATATGTGTCAGTGGAAATTAATAATAAAATAGGAAGTAAGAATGGTGAAAAAAAATAATAGATCTGAACACCATTCAACCCAGTAACACATTAGTGGATAAGTTGTAAATTTAAGCTAGAGGTTCCTGGTGACCACAGTGAAAAAGGAGAATCATTCAGTAGCATTAATTCAATATAGATACTTATTAAGTGTCTATTAGGTACCAGGCATTGTGCAAGGCTCTAAGGATATTAAGTTAAAAAACAACAACAACAACAACAACAAAAACCCAGATATGTTCTCTGTGCCATGGAGCTCTAGTCAATAGGAAAAAAAGAAATGAATTAAATAATCACACACACGGTTTTCAGTGTGGACAAGAAGAAAAATGTATGTTCTTTAGGAAAGCAGCAATTTTCTCAGCACATCCCTCTAGATAAATTTTTTCCTGGGGAGTACTTCCAACGCAGCCTTGACGGTGAAGCATGAGCATGAGGCTGTCATGGCCTTGGTTCCAAATGGAGCCATTTTCTCCTTCTCTGCTACTAGATTCATGCTTTTTCAGTTGGGAAGAAGGATTTTAAATATAACCATCAGCCTTTCCCTAACTGCAAGTCTGTTCTGATTACTTGATAAATACTAAAATTTCAGACATTCTGATTCATTATATGACACCCTGGGAGAAAACAAAACTACTGGCAAAAAATTTTTATGTTAGATGCATTTAAGGTTTTGTTGATATGAAGTAAAACAAACCTCTTTGGTTTTATTCAAATTTATTTTTATAAGCCTTTTAAGTAAAGCTTCTGAGAAACATGTTCTGTAAGAAATGAGGGCTTTCCCAGGCCAGAGAGGTTTGCCATTGCCTGAGTTAAGACCAAATGGAACTTAATCTATCTTTTTTATCTGGCATCATCAAGATTGAAGTATGACATATGTTTTCTAGATGACACAAGTTGACTCCATCAAGGACCAGGACTTCACATTTGAGAAAGAAACATGTCTAAAATGCCTTTTTGAGAGATGCATGAATCATGATAAACATTTGCTTTGCTACCAGTGAATGCAATTCTGTTTTTAGGTTGTTGCTTTTTCCTGAAGGTCGGAACTGTCCTTCTCCCACTGCTCTTGTGTCTACTTCTTTTAAGAACATTCTAGGGCCCCTGGCTGGCTCAGTTGGTAGAACATGTGACCCTTGATCTCAGGGTCATGGGTTCAAGCCCCATGTTTGGTGGGGAGCATACTTAAAAAAAATTTTTTTTTAAAGACCACCTCATAGTTTGCTGCTACTTCTAACTTGCTTAAGACTGTGAAACAATCATGTTTCCTAGAATTGTGTGTCATGTAAGATCCAACAAGCTCTGAAGGAAGGCCCAGGCTTTGTTTTCCTTTGAAGGTTCTAAGACACCACTTGTTTACTTCTAAATTTAAGGTAATTTTCCAGAAGGATGGGGTTTCTACAGGTCGTACCTCCAGGTGCTAGTGTTAAGTGCATCTGGAGGAACATGTTTAAGAGTCAGTGCGAAGGGCTAGGTTCCATTTCACATGATGGGTGTGAGTCTTGGCTCATTGTGGCAAACGTTGGTGAGTAAACTTTGGTTTACTGCAGAAGATGCAAAAGTGTTGGCAGGAGCTAAAGGCAGCACCAGATCATGGACAACAAACCAAGCGGGGAATAGTTATGGAGCACTAGTTATGTGTAGGGTTCAGTGTTGGTTCTGTGATCTGGGATAAATTTTGTCATCAAGTAGGATCTTTGGTAGCATGTGTATTGTAACTGCAAGGGAAAAAGCAGCTCAACATGACCCTTGCCCAAAAGGGACATGCAAATTCATGAAGTTCATATTCTTTAAGCAAATGAAAAACATGAAGTAATTATGAACTCCAGGAAAGAAAAAATAACAAAAATGTAATCATAGTATACAGCGTGGCTTAACATCAAATAGTATTTACTTAGTCATAATAACTAAAATACTCAAAATGGATTAACCCCAAATTACAGTGCGGCTAATTGGGAGGATGAGAGAGGTGAGGATATTGGGAGAGAGGTGCCTATAATTGATGAATTAAGAGGTAACAGTATATTTATGTTATGTCACAATTTGGGGTAAATTAGAGGAAAAAAATCACTAAAATAAATGTAGTTCCATCGGGTGAGGTGGGAATGGTAAGGAACTGCTTTTCTTAGTGATAAACATTTTAGACTGTTTTTGAACTTTTTAAGCTAAAAAATTAATTGAAAATCACATTCTGGACAGAACAAAAAATGGATTGAAAGCAAAAGATCAAGAGGGAATGATTCCTTGGGAGCGACAGTTGACAAAGCAAATTACAGAATATACTCAATGAGAATCAGATGAAACACGGGAGATAAAAGGCTCAGGACTGAGAGGTCCCTGGGAGGCATTCAGAGGAGAAAGGCTGCAAGCAGGAAGTCCACACACTCACAGCTGCTTCTAGGCCCCGGTGCTCACCCAGGAACAAAGCCACTTCTGTCTGAGGAAACCACAGTGAGGCAAGGCAGGGAGCAAAGAGCCTTTAATTGGGGTGGTGAATGAATGGCCCCATGAACTCCAAATGCCTCCAGCAGGCTGGGGCACGCTTTTCCTCTCCTCTCTTCTTTGCCCACCAACTGACGGCCTCACTCTTTCGCTCTTGCGGGCTTTTCCACAGGCATTGTCCGTCTCTTGGCTTTTCCCTCTGTTCTGGGCCCTGAGCCGTCTTTTTGCCTCTTTGCTGTTCCACCCTGAGCATCCTGCAGACCAATGTCCCAGGTCCTCACCTCACTCTCCTCTCCATCAAATGCTTCCATCTGGGTTCCGTTTCCTCAGAATCAGCTTGGTGACTGGTCAATTAATCTGATAATCTGTTCATAAAATTGGTGGTAAAACAGAAGGCCGAATCAGCCTACCATGTTAATCCTCTCTTAACATTTCCAACTTAATAGTGGTTTTTGGAGCTTCAGCTCAGAATTATTTATTTGGGAAAGTTGACAGTCAGCATCCAGAGAGGAGGGACTTGGGGTGGACATCTCCTGTTTCTCTGAAATTGTTCTATGTAAGAAGCATCTGTGCATAAGGCCAGATTTGATGCCCCCAGTTAAGGTTTTTGGGTATTGACCTTTCTCCCACTGTTACCTGGTTACCATGAAAATTCATTCGGTTCTGCACTATTCAGTGCTTGTTCATAGGTAAGTTTTCTAAGACTGGTCACATGTGTGGCCTTTGTTTTTTTTTTTTAACTGGCCCATGACCTCTTGAGGGCTGGCATCCTGTTGTCAACTGATATGATGTCTTTATTATCCTTTATTATCTACATACGTCCTCATTAACTCATTTCAGAGGCCTTGACTAAAATGTTAGCAGAACCCTTTGGTAAGAAACTTGATCTGGTTATGAGACACAGTGTGGATAGGAAGGAAGACACCAGCCTGTTCTGTTCTAAAGAGAGCTGAGAGAAACAAAGAGGACCCTCTTGGAGCTAAAGGGAAGGAGGCAGACCAAGGAGGCAAAGAACTGTGGTGCTCCCCAGCAGGGAGGGTCTTCTCCAATGTGGGGGACACATTGTGTTTCTAGGAGGTCAGGAACCCACATTTGGGGACTCAGTCATTTTAGAATATTCTTCTTTGCTTTGATTGTCCAAGTGGGGTTCATGAGAGGGATAAAGTATTGGGAAATGACCTGTTACACCTGTAATTCTCAACATCTCATTACATACACAGGGCAGAGTTGTTATAACACTGGACAAATCCACCCAAATATTTTTTGGCCTGTGTTTTGGTTTGTCTGGTGATTTCAAAATGCCAGAAATGGTGAAGGCTAGCCTCCTTAGATGACCCAGGTTTTAAAATATTTACCTGCAAGGAAGAGCTCTGAGTGGATTGGAGATAGCTAGGAATGGCAATTACAGAAACTGGTCTTTAAAATAAATAAATAAATGAAAATAAACATTATTGTATTTTAAAATATGAAAGGATGAAATATGCTCTCTTTTTATATAAAGTGTAGAAAAACAAAAAGAAGAAAATAAAAAAGGCCATATGAAATGGTGAAATTTTTCTCTTAATATTTATTTTTTTTATTTGAGAGAGAGGGACAAAGCTCATGTATGCTAGCAGGGGGAGGGGGCGAGAGAATCCACAAGCAGACTCCCCACTGAGTGTGGAGCCTGACGTGGATGACATGACCCTGAGATCATGACCTGAGTCGAAACCAAGAACCAGCAACTGACTCAGCCACTCAGGTACCCCTGAAATGGTGAAATTTAAAGGGTTAAAGGAAACACTTTGTTAAACATTGTCAGGCATTTATATTTAAAGATACAGATATAATATACATATATTCATATGTATTTTTATGTATATGCACATGCATTTTAAACCATCAATGGGATTATACAGTATGTATTGTTATAGAATTTGCTCTTCTACTCAGTACATTTATAGCCATCTTTCTATGTCAATAAATAGTTATTTATTTTATCATTTCTCAAGTCTGAAGCACATTCTGTTGTGTAAATATGCCAAAATTTAACTAACTCCCTACTATTGGGTATTTGAGTTGTTTCTAGGTTTTAATTATTCTAAGTAATGCATCATTTCACATTATTGAAATTTTGAGTTTTTGTTATTATGCCAAATAGTATGCTTATTATTTTTTCACTGCTATTTAAAGTCACCAAGAAACTTTCAGCTCTTGTTGGCAGGAGAGGAATAGGTCCAAAGAACTAAAGATAAAGAAGGAGTGGGGTTTAAGCTGGAAGAAAGTGACCTGAAGCTACAAAAGCTAGGGTATCCTATTAATAGAATAATAAGCAATTCAATGTTTAAGAAAAATAAGAAGATTTGGGGGCACCTGGATGGCTCAGTTGGTTAAGCATCCAACTCTTGATTTCAGTTCAGGTCATGATCTCACGGTTGTGAGATCAAGCTGCGTGTGGGCTCCGGGCTGGGTATAGAACTTGCTTGAGATTTTCTCTCTCCCTCTGCCCCTCCTCTCCTCCCCTGTCTCTCTCCCTCTCTAAAAAGGAAGAAAAAGAAAAAGATTTCTACTAATTTAACAAATGAAAAGATGCTTACATTTTATTTATTTATTTATTTATTTATTTATTAAGATTTTATTTATTTATTTGACAGAGAGACACAGCGAGAGAGGGAACCCAAGCAGGATGAGTAGAAGATTGAGAAGCAGGCTTCCCACAGAGCAGGGAGCCTGATGTGGGGCTCGATCCCAGGACCCCGGGATCATGACCTGACCCAAAGGCGGACACTTAAGGACTGAGCCACCCAGGCGCCCCTATTTATTTATTTTTTTTAAAGATTTTTATTTATTTATTTGTGAGAGAGAGAGAGAACGTGAGCGAGTGCGTGCACAAGGGGGGGGGCGGCAGACAGAGGGATAAGCTGGCTCCCCACTGAGCAAGGAGCCCAATTTGGGACTGGATCCCAGGACCCCAGGATCATGACCTGTGCTGAAGGCAGACACTCAACCAACTGAGCCATCCAGGCATCCTAAGATGCTTACATTTTAAAAAGCCATCTTCTTTTTGTTTTAATTTCCCACAGTTTTAAAAGAAGATATCACCAATTCTGAATGTTCTAAAAATAGAAAGCACAGGTGAGTAGTAAATGTTTTCTCATTCCTTTCCATTTCTCTTATGAAAGCCTGAACGCTATTTCAATTACCTCCAAATCCTCAACAAGTGGCAGCTTCCAGAGAAGCAAGCAAGATCCATGGGAAACGTTTAAAGCCTTTAAAACTTAAGCTGAAGTGTGAATTTATTAAGAAAGGCGAACAAAAACAACAAACACGAGGGGTGCCTGGGTGGCTCAGTTGTTTAAGCGACTGCCTTCGGCTCAGGTCATGATCCTGGAGTCTCGGGATCGAGTCCCCCATCGGGCTCCCTGCTCGGCGGGGAGTCTGCCTCTCCCTCTGACTCTCCCCCTCTCATGCTCTCTCTATCACTATCTCTCTCAATAAATAAATAAAAATCTTTAAACAACAGCAACAACAACAGCAAACATGAATCAGTTCTCAAATTGGGTATACAGTCCACGAAACTCTACAATCACACTGCCCAGAATGGTAGCCACCAGCCACATGTGGCTATTGAACCCTTGAGATGTAGTTAGGATAACTGGGAATGTAATTTTTTATTTAATTTTAATAATTTAAATTTAAAAACCAAATCAGTGTATTTTCCTATAAATATTATTTTGGTAGGGCTACGTTTCACTACCTACTGCATTGGGTCAGACATTTTTCATAGTGCAGGTATTGGGTACATGTGTCGTGCTTAGTGTCACACATGATATATAATCAAGTAGTTGGTGTCAATAGATTGCTGCAGTTCAAATTTTTTTTCTATGCTTTGATGTAAAACAATAATGTGTTTATTTGGATGTTGTATGCAGATAGCATGAGTTACAGTAATACTCATAAATTGAAATGCTTATTTAATTGTAATATAACTCAGTTTTTTTTCTAGTTAAAATAAATGTGAATGAACTTTAAATTAAAAATGAAAATGTACTACTGATGGAGAGTCAAGTGGAAATGCAGAAATAGTAAACGACAGAGGAAAAAAGATACTGAAAGAAGGTATGTTGTGTATTTCACAGTGAATGGCGGTTGCAATTTGCTGTGGCAGAGGAAGGTAAAAAATCTGTTTTTTTGTGACAGAATTTATTTTTTAACATAATGAGGTGGACAATTTATGAAACTTTTGGCAAATGCATAGTGAATTTTATAAGAAGTTTCCTCTTTACAGTTAAAAAAAAAATTGATGAGAGGAGGCACCTAAAATCAGACTTTAATGTCCAATAAATTATTTAAAAATGAGGTTTTAAAAAATTATTTATTTATTTATTTTATGTAAATAGCTTCCACACCCAGCATGGAACCCAATTCCGGACTTGAACTCATGACCCTGAGATCAAGACCTGAGCTGAGATCAAGAGTCAGGCATCCAATCGACTGAGTCCCCCAAGTGCTCCTAAAAAATGAGTTTAAGATGATCTGAGCTATAACTTTAGCCAGCTCATAAAACTACTTGCACTCTTGCACACTTAATAATGCACACCACACACACATGATTTAGATGGAGAAATGGTAAAATAAGTTATTATTGCAGTGATGGAAATTTTGATAGGAAATTATAAGGAAAAGACTAAAAAAGATAGTTTACAAAATGTGAAAAATCTTCAATTAGGGCACCAAAATAACTGCCCAAACATGACCGTTCTAACAATATAAAATATCAATTGATTCAAAATTGTAAAAATTGTAAAAACTTTTCTTTACTTTTAGGTACCTTGAGAGACTTTGCCCGATTAATACTTTAGTTATATTATCTCTCAAAGAAATACTGTCAATTTGTGACCTAAAATCAAACTCATGATGTACATAGTTTTTGAATCTTTTACAATTGTTGAAGAACAGTTTCAGCTAGATTTGAAAAAATTACTTTTTGTCATAATGGATGGTGCTTCAACTGTATCAGATCAAAAATTCAAATTTACTGGAATTTTAAAACAAGTGACTGATGTTTCCTTTATATGACATGTATGATATATAGAAAACCTTTGTGCTCATTCTGCTAAAACAAAACCTGTGACAGTGCTATGCATATAGTTGTTAAAATCCTTTAATGTACATATGCAAATGCTATGAATCATCAGCAGTTTATGGAACTGTTGAAAGAAAGAGTAGACAATGAATTTAATGATCTTGTGTTCTTTGCCAGGGCTCATTGGTTGAGTTATGGAAGAGTTTTACAGTCCTACTATATAGTCAACTCTGATTTTCTTGGAACAGAAGATGCAAATGACAGTATAATTTACATTTTCCAAGTGATATCACACTGCATATGAGTGAGTTAAATTTGAAACTAGCTCCAAGGAAAGGGAAAAACTTATTTGTGACCTAGCTAGGCAGAACAATTATGTCAAAATGGAAACTTTTCCTAATACAAATTAATAATAATGATTTTATACATTTTTATAACATGAATCAATATGAAGAGCATTTTCATGAAAATTGGCTGCCAACAGTACAAGGGAAATTTGAATACTTTGTTGATATTGATAAATTTAGAATTGTATTTCAATTTATTAAATATGTTTTTGAGTTTCATGTTAATAATCATGAGTGGACACAGGAGAGGTGAATTTACTTAACTTGGATAGATGTAGTTTTAAAACTGATATGCTTTTGCTTCAAAGTCAAATCAAATTTTCTTTAAAAAAGAACCAGTTTTGGGGTACCTGGCTGGCTTGGTCAGTAGAGCATGCAATTCTTGATCTCGAGGTTGTGAGTTTGACCCCCATGTTGGGTGTAGAGATTACTTAAAAATAAGAAAATCTTAAAAAAAAAAAGAATCAGTTTTGTCAATTTGGATGTGAATATTAAAGGGAGTTGATTTTTGGATAATTGATTAATGGTTGGAAAACTTTTAAGTATGTTTAGAACAACTTGGGAAAGGGATTTATTTTTTAACTGTAAATTTTATGAAAGCATTTCTGAGCATATACATTGAGATAGTCTGTAAATATAAAATTATCTATACTGGATTTTGAAGACTTAGTGAAAATACAAGAATGTAAAAATCTCAATAATAATTTTTATGTTGATTACATGTTGAAATTACATTATTTTGAACATGCTGGCTTAAATAAATTTTATTAAAATTGATTTCACCTATTTCTTTTTTAGCCTTTTTATTGTGGTAACTAGCAAATTTAAAATTACACGTGTTGCTTGCATTACATTTCTGTTGCGTAGGACTTGCTACAAAGTTCTAGCATTATGGATTTTGTCAAATAGTTCCAAAACCCCAAAGGTATCAGTATCAGTATACCCAGTATACCTAAATCAAGGCCAATTGTCATGAAATGGCAAGTTGTTTGTAAGCCACTGACCTACTCACATCCTCTCCCCATTGTAAACTAGCGGGTATGTTTGTGAGTCTGTGGCCAGTCTGTGGTTCTGGAACTAAATTTCCTTGAGAACTTTGCCTGTCCATGGAGGAACTGCACCAGTGATCTTGGACTGGTTATCACCTACGTCAATCAACTGAGGTAAACCCTGACTGGGAGGATGACCAGAAATCAAATCCCATAGGATTTGTCAGTCAGTATTTGATATGTTCACCTGTGCCTGAAAACAAATGGATTCATGGTGCCAAGGCCTCTGTGAGATAAGCCAACAGCTGAAGTCATTGTCTGAGTTCCTGAGAACTGGTTAAGAAGAGATTGCCACAGAGGAAAAAATAATCTGGAAGTCTCCTCCTATGTCCCCTACCCACCTTTCCTATACTGTTTCCATGTCTGCATTGATGGTAGTTTCGGGGTATTTGTGATAGTAATGCCCTGTGATATAAAAAAGCAATTACTGGACTTAAATCAGAAGATTCAGATGAGAGGTCCTATTTGTGGTTTACTAAATAATGACTTTGGGTAAAACACATAGTCTCAGTTTTCTGTTCTGGATAAGATCCGATGATCTAGGAGACATCTTCTAGAACCAAAGTTTTGTGTTTCTAAGTTGTTCTGGCTGTAGCTAAGACATGAAGCCCAAACAAGGTAAATGCACTTAAAATCCCAATACCATTCTGAGAATGGGGATCAAAAAGCCACGATTTTCTTTCTTTTTCATCTGAGGAAGACAACTGTGGAATAGTATCTTTGTGCAATATTCTATTTACAGAAAGTCACTATTACATTGTTGTAGAATTTCAAGCAGCTGCTTAATTTTTTTTTTTAAGTAGGCTTCACGCCCAGCACAGAGCCCAAGGCGGGGCTTGAGCTCACAACCCTGAGATCAAGACCTTAGCTGAGATCAAGAATCAGAAGTCCAACCGATTGAGCCACCAGGTGCCCCGAGCTGCTTAATGTTTTTGTCTTAGCAGGAAGAAAGTAGCAAGAAGGAAGATTTAAGAATGCTGTTACATTTCTAATTTTGCTCTTATAATAAGCGGGGGACCCTAAAAATGAAAAGCTGTGTATATAATAGCATGACAGAAAAAAATGGCCAAGGAATCCTTTCTTCTTCTCAGTTGACAAAGCCTTCAAATATTAGTCTGAACTAACTTTTAGTGGTATTAGAAGTGGAAACTAGCTCGGGTGCCTGGGTGGCTCAGTCGTTAAGCATCTGCCTTCGGCTCAGGTCATGATCCCAGGGTCCTGGGATCGAGTCCCACATTGGGCTCCCTGCTCGGCGGGAAGCCTGCTTCTCCCTCTCCCACTCCCGCTGCTTGTGTTCCTGCTCTCGCTATCTCTCTCTCTCTCTGTCAAATAAATAAATAAAATCTTAAAAAAAAAAAACAAAAGAAGTGGAAACTAGCTCTCCAGGGTAGATAATTTTTATGCTAATTTCCTGCACCTCAATGTACACAGTTATTATAGGGCATGCGAATGATCCATTCACCGAATGAAGAAAAATTATTCCAAATGATTATTGATGAGTTAATCAAGATAACCATGTCAACTTTCTTTATCCATTAGTGGTAACATCTACAGTATTTCACAATCATAATAAGAGCCAAATGCTAATGGGCGAGGTAATCAAACCTTAATGAAGAACAGTGAAAAATTTGCTTTTTAAACTAGTTTACACTTTTCCTAATCACTGAAGTGGTCAGTTAGTCCCACGATTCTTCATATTTCATAATGTATGCTTGCAAATTTTTTCTTCATTGAAAAATAGTTGGATTTTCCTAATGTAAGGAAGAGTGGAAATAAATGGAGAGGGATTCCTCTTTTTAAATGAATGCATATTTTAAAAGTTATTCATATTACAACGGTGGCCTAAAATGGGGGAAATCTCCATTCAGTTAAAAACTCACAATTATACTCTTATCCTTTTCCTCCTGTCTTTATCCTTTCACTCAAATTTGGTAATATTATTATTATAAGCTCAGGTAAGTTTGGACTTGCAGCTTTATTATAATTATTTATTATATGTTGTGGTTTAAATTTATATTTATTGATTGATTCTGACACCCCATGTACTGTCATGTTGATCTGAGAACCTGCCACCCGCAGCCCACTTTTGAAAAAAGCCATTTAAAATCCTTATACTTTATATCATATGACCTTATTACCCCGGCACCATTAACAAAATACCCTAGGGAGTAGCAACTGACTCAAAGATACTCATATATCTATACTTGGCCTGTGACCCATCAGATAGCTTGACACAACAGCTCTGCCTCAAAAGATACACTACCGGATATGGACAGGGTACCACAATCAGCTTCTTTGGGCATCTGACTGTGAGAGATAACAAGAGATATAAGAGACAGTGGAGTGGTACAGAGAGAAAGCAGTGCACAAGATCCATGAGGAGAAGTTTTCAATAAACCAAAGCCATGAGGCAGATTTGGAGTAGGGAGTCAGGAGCCAGCAGGAGAAGCAAATCTTTAAGCCAGGAGTCTGGCAGTGTGGGTCTTCTGATGGCACCACTCTGACAGCAGCTGTTGGGTCAAGAGAGTTATTACTGGATGATGAGATCTAGTGTTGCATCCTGAGGGAACTTCAGATTCTCTGTAGAATTTGGTGATGCCTGTGGTTTTCAAAATGTTGCCCATGATTTCCTAGAGATCCAAGAAGCTATGTGGGGGCCTCCACAAGGGAAGAGGGAGTGCTAAATGGACAAGACCCTTCCCCACCTCCAGCATCAGCCGCAATAGTGCTCTTTGTTCTGTTCTGAATATTTTTTTCCACATGAAATTTCTGAAGGAAGGAAACATCTGAAGGAAGAGCTCTACTACAGTTAAAAGTTATTTAAAAATCATGTCTTTTCAAAGATTCACAATTTGCAAATTACAGAAAATCCACTTTAACTTTTGTGGAACATCATCCTAAAATACGAGACTAAGAGGCTTATTTTTATCCTTCCAGAGTCTTCTCCCCCATGCATTTGTTTTAAACCACAAACATTTTGTGATGAAATGTCAATTGCATACATCTATAACTCTTTTGTCATTTTGTTCTGCCAGGTAATTTTACGAATTTATTTATTCATTTGACAGAGAGAGAGATAGCGAGAGAGAAAGCATACATAAGCAGGGGGAGCAGCAGGCAGAGAGAGGAAGAAGCAGGCTCCCCGCTGAGCAAGGAGCCCAATGCAGGACTTGATCCCAGGACGCTGGGATCATGACCTGAGCTAAAGGCAGATGCTTAATGGACTGAGCCACGCAGGTGCCCCTCTACCAGGTAATTTTTTTTTTTTTACATATTTTTTTTTATTCTTATGTTAATCCCCATACATTACATCATTAGTTCTAGATGAAGTGTTCCATGATTCATTGTTCGTGCACAACACCCAGTGCTCCATGCAGAACGTG
>NC_138374.1:56203293-56227047 GCF_054177405.1 Leptonychotes weddellii
GTTCATGTCTTCTGCCCATTTCTTGATTGGATTCTTTGTTCTTTGGGTGTTGAGTTTGATGAGTTCTTTATAGATTTTGGATACTAGCCCTTTATCTGATATGTCATTTGCAAATATCTTCTCCCATTCTGTCGTCTACCAGGTAATTTTTAAAGCTACTACGTCATTTACTCTTCAGTGTGACTTGGCGGTAATTCCCAAACCTGGCTGATGATGAGAATCATCTAGAAAACTTTATAAATAGCAGATCCCTGGGCCTTACCTTTCATTTACGTGCATACCTTTGCTTGTAAGCTCCTGGGGAAATCTGTATTTCTAAAGCTCCCCAGATAATTCTGATTCTCAATCAAGTTTTAGCACTACTAAGTTAGACCAAATAGGTACCATTTGCATAATGGGGGATGGGGTTGGGGAGAGAAATAGGCAGGTCAGATAAAGTGTGATTCTAATAGAAAAAAAATTCTCCTAATTCACAATTTGATCTAGAATTGGTCTGGGGGGCATTCATCTAGTAGAAGTGTTCTTATTCTGTGCTCTTAAAACTAGTAGTTTGTGAGTTAAATTAAAAAGTTAGAGCAAGGAATAATAATACTGGCATACACTTTCATTATCATTTAAACTTAAAATGTTATAAATGTACACTCTTAGGCAATCTTCCGTGCAGGGTCATGGCCTCATCTTTGATTGTATGTCCTTGCTTATGTAGTTTTCTGTCATCTTTCTTGCATAAACTTCATCTATTTTTCAAGTTTCATTATCCCTAAAGTGGGTTCTTTAAGGAATTTATAGACATTAGCAAAGCTGTGTGATGAGTAAAGAATTCTTTCAGAATCTGTAATTTTATGAAAAACTTCTAAAATTTTACACTTATCAATTCAAACAAATAAATTTTTATAGAAACAATACTCTTTTTGCACTCATAGTGTACTCACATGGGTTTATATAATACTTGATTAAATTTCAAAAGTCAAGGAACAAATAGAACCAGCATGAATAGATTTGAGAACAATTACAATTGACTCTCAGTAAGTAGACAACTTAATTGGAAGTGCATGCTGCAGAGTTGTCTGGAGTTCCAAGTATCCAGCATATTCTGGTCATCAGTCAGTTTTTATTGAGGAAATGGAGATCATTAGTTAATTTGGTGGGCTGGTTAAGTAGAGGTTGGTTAAAACAACTTCTACAGTAGTTCTCCCTTATTCACAGGGGATATGTTCCAAGACCCTCAGTGGATGCCTGAAACTGAGGTTGTATGAACCCTATCTATACTATGTTTTCTCCTATACGTATGTGCTTATGATAGTTTAATTTATAAATTAGGCACAGTAAGATATTAACAACAGTAACTAATAATAAAATAGGACCATTATAATGATATGCTATAATAATAGTTACATGAATGTGGTCTCTCTCTCTCTCCAGATATCTTATTGTACTGGACTCACCCTTCTTCTTGTGATGATGTGAGATGATAAAATGCCCACGTGATGAGGTGGAATGAGGTGAACGATGTAGGCATGGTGATGTAATGTTAGGCTACTGGTGACCTTCTGGTAATATCTCAGAAGGAGGATCATCTGCTTCTGGACCTTGGTTGATGGCGGGGTCACTGAAACTACAGAAAGTGAATCTGCGGATAAGGGGGACTTCTGTGTTGTACATTGTGCTGTAGATATATGGAATAAGGCTTTATGGAGTTAAAGTTAAATGGATACTGGATTTTAACTATTTACTTTATGAAATATGCTTCCCTTTAAGGCCTCAAGCTCTGTTTCTGACATACTAAATTTATTTATTGATATATATATATATTTACTAAGTACAAAACTGTGATAACAGCCAATGACTTGGACAGATTTCTCCTCTGTGGCTTAGCTAGAATTATGTTTTATTATATTGAAAATATACTTTATGCAGTCTGGTGAAGTCAAAGCTCAGAAGTAATTGAGAGAATGGGAGAAAGCCAATCTGAGGTTGTAAAATAAATGGATTTTTAGAAAACAGCAATGCCATTTATTATTTTAAATTAGTCTACACTAACCTAAGAGTTTTGTTTCTAATAAAGAGTCTCAATGACTTGATGGTCACATATCAATTGTTGGTATGTAAACTGTTGAAGAATGAAGAAGCAGGTCTTATACTTAACACTCAATAAATATTTAATGAATGAAGATTAAAGAATGTGGGTGCTTCCAGAGTGTTGAAAAGTTATTCTTAATCTTCATCTCTTTAATTTATAAAATGTTAATTTGTTTACTAAATTAGATTTCTTAAAATGGTTTCCTGGCCTTCTTTCAGAGTTGTGGCACCTGGTGTTTTATTTTCCTGGAAAGCACATTATGACATATGGTGGAGTGATTAATAAGAGCATGAATTCTGGAGTCAAATGGAGTTCATATCACAGTTCTACCACTTACTCATTGAAATATTGGGCATGGAACCTTGACCTCACTTTGGGAGTAATAATAATTCATATTTCATAGGCTTCTTATGAGGATTAAAAGTGATAGATAATATTTGTTAATAATAGATCATTTAAAAAAAAAAAGCCTGCTGGGTTTTATTGTATTTGTGTTTAATTTGTAGAACAATTGTGGGAAAATTTATCTGAACAACACTGAGACTTCTGACCTACAAACAAGTTATAACCCTCCATTTATTTGTCTTCTTTAATTTCTTTCCATGATGTTTTATATTTTTTAATATACATGATTGGTTTTTGAATGTTAAACCAACCTTGCTTTCCTGGGATAAACTCCAGTAGTTTTTGTCTGGATTTGGTATCAGAGTAATATTAGTCTTGCAGAATAAATTAAGATGTAGTCCCTCATCTTCAATTTTCTGTAAGAGTTTATGTAAAATTGGTATAATTTCTTCCTTAAATGTTTGATAGAATTCACTAGTGAAGCTACCTGGGCCTGAAGTTTTCTCTGTGAGAAAAGCTTAAACTACAAATTTAATTTTTAAATAGTTTTAGGGATTTTCTGATTATTTTTCTTGAGTAAGTTATGGGAGTTTGTATCTTTCAAGGAATTTTGTGCAATTTTATTGTTGAATTTGTAGGCATAAAATTGTTCAAGCTATTCCCTTACTATCTTTTTAGTGTCTGTAAAGTCTGTAGTGATGTCACTTTTCTCATTCCTGACATTGATGATTTGTGTCTTTCTTTTTTTTCCTTATCAGTCAGGCAGGAGATTTATAAATGTTATTGATTTTTCTCAAAGAACTAGCTTTCATTGTTTGTTTTCTACTTCATTTAATTCTGTTCTGATTTTATTTCTTTCTGTTTAATTTAGGTTTAATTGTTGTTTTTTCTAGCTCTTTAATGTGAAAACTTAGTTTATTGATTTAAGACCTTTTAAAATTACTAATTTGGGCATTTTATGCACTATGTTTCCTCCTAAGTACTGTGTTATCAGTAGTCCACAAATTTTGTTGTGTTTTTCATTTGCATGTAATTGAAAATATGTTATATATTTTTCCTTGTGATTTCTTCTTTGACTCATGAGATATTTAAAGGGAGTTCTTTAGTTTTCAAATATCTGGGAATTTCCAAGAGAGCTTTCTGTTATTAATTTCAAATGTAATTCCATTATGGTCAGAGATTATACTTTGAATACTTGAATCCTTTAAAATTTATTGAAACCCCTGTATGGTCCAAATATGATGTATCTTGGTAAACGTTCCATAGGCACTTGAAAAATATGTATGTTCAGGGCACCTGCGTGGTTCAGTTGGTTAAGAGTCCGACTTGCTTTCTGCTCAGGTCATGAGCTCAGGGTCCTGGGATTGAGCCCTGCGTTGGGCTCCATATTCTATGGGGAATGTGCTTGAGATTCTCTCTATATATATATACCCCTCCACCCATGTGCTTTCTCCTCTCTCTTTCTCAAATAAATAAATAAATCTTAAAAAAAAAAGAAAAACATGTATGTTCTTCTGTGTTATGGAAATTTCTACAAATGTCAATTATGTCATGTTGGTTCATAGTCTTGTCAGTCTTACATATCAGAGGTCTAGAGGTCAGTAAACATTCTCTGTAAAGGGCCAGGTAGTAAATATTTTCATTTTCGTGAGCCATACATTCCCTGTTACAGCTACTGATCTCTGGAGTTGTAGCATGAAAATATATAAATGGATGTTGCTGTATTTGACCCACCATGAAATGGATTTGATCCAAAGACTCATTTGCTGACACCTATTCTATATCCTTACTGATTTTTAGTCTACTTGTTCTATCAATTACTGAGTTATGGGTGTTTAGGTCCAGCTATAATTGCAGATTTCTTCTTTAAGTTGTACCAGCTTTTGTTTCATATAATTTGAAACTCTGTTATTAGATGCATAAATGTTTAGGATTATTATATCTTCTTGATGAATTAACTCCTTTATAATTAGGAAAGACCATCTTTATCCCTCGTAATATTCTTTGGTCTGAAATTTACTTTGTCTATTGTGAATATAGCCACTCCAGCTTCCTTTTAATTAGTGTAAGCATGGTATATTTTTCCCCACACTTTCTCAGAGCATCTGTTCTTAGGTCAGGCTCATTTCCTCCTCTGCCAGGAGGTGAGCCACCTGTGTCTGCCTGGAGACAAGCCTGAGGTTGTCCACTTCTACCAGTGCCTGGTTGGGTAGGTCTGATTTACTTAGATGAATTAGGAAACCACTGTGGCTGCCCATTTAATTCACACTTCCAAGACTAGCTTTAATCTGCAAAAATATCCAGATAGACTCCAGTGTTTATATTTCCAACCACTAAAAATTTGGGAGAAAAGAGAGGTGTTTTTAACTGGCTTGCTCAAAGTCCTATAGTAGTATGGTGTGGAGAAAAGGGATATTGCTTGGATACCAGCTTTTGTTGTCCCATAAAGTGCTGACTCTGAACACTGTACTGGCCCCACAGATTGTTTAGCAAGAAGCAGAGCATCTTAATGCTGCCCATTTAGAAGTAGCAAAAATTTTAAAATGCTGCTTTCTATTAACAAGCAATTTTTACAAATGTTTTGTTTATCAGGTAAGACAAGCAGCATTTCCCTATCCCCACATTATACTCTATCACTGTCCCATTCCTATCTCTGACTTTCACCACACTCAAAGCTGACTCTGAGATCCGCGAAGGATGGGAGGCACAATAACCACTCAGGGAGGAGGTGACCCTGAGGAAAGCGGTAAAGAGGGGTGGGGTTCATCGTCCCTGGTAAGAAGAAACACCAGAAAGTTTAATGTTTTTTGTAGTCATGTTAAAATGAAGAACCCTTTAATCTGAAAGCCAAAACAGCTCTGTCAGATATGTCACATGTCTTCAAGGGCAAGCTGGCTGGACAACCTTCCCTGTATTATGGTTAGGTCCAATCACTTGGCTCCAAAGTCACATCTTAGAGCCTGGGTGATCTTGTTTACCTGACATTTCCTAGCGATGATTCTAAAAACTATTTTGGGACAAAACAGATCAAATGTCCAAAGATGGTGACAAGGCCCTGAACCTTCTGGAGAGAACTAATAGCACCAACTCAGGTCTCTCCCCGTGACCTGCTCCCTGACAGGCAACCATAACTTATGCCTTAGATATTTATTAAAGGACCTATTGAGGTCCATTTCTTCATACACCTCTGTGGAATTTCTAAGAATTTGTGCAACTTATAAAATTACAGGAATTCTCATCTGGGTGCTTCACCTCAGCCTCATCACATAAGTGGCCATTCTAGGTTTTGTGTTTCTACTTCTTGCAGATTATTTAAATATCTAGCTGTGTAGAAATTTAAATATCTCTTAATGAGGCAATCTGTATGAACTTCTAAGCAGAGACTTTGGTTCAGTGTTAACTACTTCTCAATTACAAATGAAGTGAAAGGTTTGCAAATGACTGGCTCCATGGAAGATGTCAGCTTTAAATCCCTAAAAAGAAAAGTCCTCCAAGCTTGTCCAAGGCCAAGTGCACCCCACACCTTTATAGCTGAGGGATCTCAACTTGTTCAATACGCTTAAAGAGAAAGTAGTGAAATATGAGTTGACAAGAGGAGAACATCCACAAAGGGGGAAGGAGCACAGAGAGAAATCAGTCAGAACCTCAGAGGAAGGAGCTGTGCTGGGTGTCACACTGTGTTAAGTGTTAACTAGCTCTTACTCTGACATTACGAATCTGATATGATTTGGAAAGACAGTAGGGCAAAATGGACAGAAAATTTATTCTAGCCTAACATTCTTCTTATTTCATATAGCAAGCAGCTTATTATCAAAGTTTATTTCTCCTCAAACATAGTTTCTATATGGCCAGTTGGTTTTGTTTTGCCCCATGGCCCCTGCCTGGCTCTTACCCTATGCTGCTACCTGGAACTCAGGGACCAAAGGAAAGAGAATGATGGTCCCAGTAAATAATAGTAAGTCGATTCCAGTAAAACAGTTCAAAGAAGGGTCTTGTGAAAATGGATCCATAGAGGATTCATTTTTATATGAGAAAAGTATCATGCATAGGATAGGTGTTGGCTACTTGTGTTTTCCAGAAACAAATAGCTTAATAGGGCTATTAAAAGGCAATGCTGAACTCAACCCCTTATTGAGGTCAGGATCAGGGAGGTGAGACATTTGTAAAGAGTGGAAGGAAGATCATACTGTCTAAGACTATAGAATGCTCTTTCTCTCCTTTCAGAGCTGTAAGCTACTGCTCTTTGTTGGTACGGGTAGGGGAGTGGGTGTTTGCAGGCAGTTTCAGGGGGTCAAGGAAGCTCCAAGGGAGAGAAGCAAGAAAAGCTGATGAGAGCCATGCAGGGAAGAGACATGATGAGATACTGGAGGATCTCTGCTTTTTCTTTTAGTGTATCCTGCATTAGAGAGCTGACAGGGACTTAGGACAGAAGTCCAAATCAGGAATCAAGTGTGTAGATTTGACTCAAACTTTGCCTGTGTCAAATCTCTTAGGAATGGGAGATATAAATATATATAAAATTATATTTATTAATGATTTGTTAATTATATCTAATTATATACACTTAAATTAATTTAAATACGTATTTAAATTAAATATATATATATACATTTAATGGAAGAAATCCATCCCATATAATCAGGAGACAGAACACCAATAGATGAGAGCCCCCAGCATAAGGGAACTCTTAAAGTACTCCTAAATCTAAATTCCCTCCCTTCCACCCCCGCTGAGACTCAGCCCCAGCAAAATAGCAAGGTGCAAAGGTGTTGACTGTAGGCAGTTAACAAGTCCACTAGTGTTTCTACATTACTCACTCTTAGTCACCAGGCATTCACTAAGCGTCCACTGTGAGCATGAACAAGACGATGGGCTGTTAGTTTGTGTCATTCCCTTATGTGCCTGCCCTCTTCAGCTGCTCCTGCTTCCAACATCTATGTCATGTTCTTGTAGCTCCTGACAATGCAACTGGGTTGGGTACTAACAAAGAAGGCCAGAATGAGCTCAAGGGTATTGCATTATTGCTGGAAGAGTGTTCCCATTAATAAAAGCGGGCATTGTGTAATGTCATTCACATATTACTGTACAAGAGATGATGCAATGTAATACTGGCCCTTGATTCACCCAGAGCTTAATGGGAGAAATGAGACTGGTCATTTCAAATCCTTGAATTTTTACCACTGAGAATCATAAAATATTAGAGCTGGAAGGGACTTTAGGGAATATCTCACCCAACCTCCTTTGTTTTACCAATGGGGAGTCTAAGGTTTATGTTATTCTTCATTGACTCTACCAACTGGAATCTGTCCAAAGTGCCTGCTTCCACTCACAACTGCAATGTTTGAAAACAGATTGGGTCCTGTGCCATCTGCTACCCCCCTGTCCCTTGGTAGGCTGGAAGACTAAGAATCTAGAATAGTTCCAAGGTGTCTAATGTACTTCATCTACATTATAGTATGCTGGTTCCAGAAATTCTCTCCCTGAGGGTAGAGTGATGTGGGATAAAGGTAGGGAAAATAAAAATAATTCTTGTTTTCTTATAATTTCATCTGATTCATCGCCGCATCAAGGTGAGCCTTCTAATCTTAGATCTTAGATCTCTAGGGCATGGGCCCAGCCTTCCTTGTTTGATACAGAACTATGAAGGTTGTCCAGCTTTGGTAGCAATCTCAAAGGTATGTTTGTGTTGGATGATTTAAAAAATGACATAGTCTTCATTGGAGCTTGCACCTGTGTGTTTGTCTACCTTCTGCCACATCTCCTTAATAGGGGAAGCAGGTAGGGATAGTCTTCCATTTAGAATGAGTTCAGGCTACATAGTCTATACAGCATCAAGATGTGGATGATGTAGTTCTCAAGTCACTTTTTGCCTTAATTATTTGTGTAATTGTGAGATGGGTTACAAGAAGCTTCCCTAAGAATTATTCTTGACTTTGGCAGGCTTTGTTCAATGGAAACATGTTTGGCTTTGTGTAAATTGGCCTAAGAGAAAAGTCATGGACAACATCATTTTTCTCTAGAAAAGTTTTCAACTAAGGAGTACTGTAAATATATTGGCTACACAGAATCAAATGAATCTATTGACCCAGGGTTGGCCATTACCTGCTTACAAGTGACTTGTAGCCAAAGACATATTTGCCTATGATCAAGATGCTTAGCAGGACTTCTGAGAATACCACAAGGGAGACTGGAAATTAGCAGAGTTTGCTTCTGTTTTTGGGAAGGCCCTCCTATGTTTACATAATACAAAGCTTTGGAAATAGAAAATCCTGGCCAGAAAGTTAGAGGCCAAGAGAAGAAATAGAAATTAAATGAAATGCTTCCTCTTGCTTCCCCCTCAATTCTGTAAAAATAGACATAGACTTCCTTTTCCACTTACAGAGGGAAGAGCACTGCTTTGCAGTTACAGCTGAGTTGTGAGGTTGAGGTAATCTGAGTGTTGACAGCTCTGAATTATGGTCTCCCTGAGTTGAAACCCCATCCCGAAGAGGGTCTTTGGATTGGAAAATAGTGTGACCTCCTGGGCTGTGCATCAGAGTAGGAGGCACTCGACTTAATGCCAGAACATAATTTTTTGGCAAGCCACAGAATTTAGCTAGACTCCTCTACTCACCAGAAGTTGGGTGTTGAAACTCATCCCTGCCACTCACCACAGAGAGAGTAAAGACAATCAGAATGGTCTTCTGAAGGATCTATAGGTTCAAGAGAGAAGATGAATTTTTATTTCATTCATTCACTTACTTAATAAACATTTATTCAACCCCTGCCTCTCCTAATCTGTACAGTTTGCCATGTTTGTGGAGAATGGAATATGAAATGACCAAGTCTTGGCCCTTCATGATCTTTCATGTTAGTCAGGGAGATTAAGATAGACCGACAAATAATGGTAATAAAAAGTGGAATGTAACAAGCCCCTGCAGAAAGATAGGAATGAAAAGTTACAGGAATTCAGAGATGAGAAAGATCTGGCTGAGCTGGGGAGAGCAGGGAAGCCTTCATGGTGGAGAAGAAAGCAGGCATGGTGAAGAGAAGCATGCCAGGTGGTGAATATCACCACCTGGTGATATTAAGACATTAAGGCCAAAAAGCATGGGAGTATGTTTAGGACATAGTGAGTCCTCCAGCTGGAGGCAATGTAGAGGGTGAGATGAGAGTAATAGAAGGGAAGGTTTTAAATGCCAGGCAAGAGGTCTGGACTGCAAGGCAAGAGAGCAATGAAGAACCGCTGCAGAAATGAACCATGCTGTAGAAAAATTTATCTGGCAGGTGAGTTTAGGAGTGAAAGACAGAAAGGAGGAGGTGATTCAGGAAACTATTACAACAGTCCAGACCACAGAAAATGAAAACCTGAATGGGGGACAGGGAGGGAGAGAGAGAGAGAGAAGCAGTGAAAACAAAAGGAGAAGGCACATATAGGAGACAGTGTGGGATAAAATGGTAATTGATTAGACGTGGGGCAGTTAAGACAGAATACACTGTCAATGATGGCTTTGAGGATTTTTAGCTTGGTTGCAATTCCTCCTGGGTTATGATCAAATCATTTCTGTTTGGTAGGAAGGCTTAAGAGAAAACTGATTGTCATATGTTGAGGACTCCTACCTGGCAGAAATAACAATCTTCAAAGAAATAGTTCCATAATACCTGAAGAACAGCTTCAAAGAATGCACTGAGAACCACACTGTAGAGGGGCTTTCCTAAGGGTGATGGATACAGAGGAGGTACAAGGCAGAAGACCAGCCCTCAGAGAACTTACAGTAGGGAGGCAAGAATAATGCAAAGACATAACACAGCCGAATGGTGGAGTGCAGGCTGTGAATTATACAGACATTTAGAAGAGAAGGAGAGCAGTGGAGGGGTGAGGCTTTGCGGAGGAAATGGAACATGAGGTATTGTTATGGCTGGGATTTGGGAGGGTGGAAGACAGCTGGCAGGAGAGAAAAGCAAACAAAGGCAGAGTTTCAGGAGGGGACTGTTGCGTTTATGGGGAAGCAAAGAGGCTGAACTGGACATCTCTTCTTGCAGAACTTAGAAAAGTTTCCAAAGTTGGTTCTCTGGGAGGTATGAAGGGTACACCAGAAAGGAGATACCAGCTCAGTGTACTACTTATATCAATGGTGAACAATATTTGCATAGTTATAATGTGAACACTGCTATTAACTGAACGATGTTATAATATTGCTATTTTGGGGTGATGAGAGAAGGAAAGCTGAATATGTATATATAAAATAACAAAGTTCCTATCTTTTTTGGCAGGAAACCAATAAATAATGATTAACATTAATAAATTAAGAAATAGCATGGTAAGCATATTGCTTCTCAATATAGCAGTGCCTATGAGAAGCAAGAGCTCAATGGGTTGAAGGTGGTTGCCTCTGGGGAGCAAGACAGGGCTGAAGTGAGTTGGAGGACTGCTAATTGTCATACTATGTGAATTTAAAAACCATGCAAGTATAGTCTGACAGTTTTGGACAAAAAGAAAAATTAAAATTTCATTGCCTGATACTTGTTCAGGGGAACAGTCTAGTGGGCGATGATTTGAGTGACTAATGGGACACTTGGATCCATTTTGCTACCTTTGATGGAGACTCCAGAGTGGCTTTCAGGGAGCCTTTTTATCAGGAAATAGCAAGGTGCTAATAAAAATGATAAATATGAGAAAATGATAACATTCAATCTATCTTAGTTCTTATACTCATGGCCTGGGCCTTGAGTTCCTAATTCTCTTGTCTGCTCCCAATTCTCTGGCCTGAATTTGATTGTTTATCCTAGATGGTCCATCCCCTCAGGAAAAAAAAAAGTGGAACAGAGCACATAAAGTACCACAAGCAGATAATCTGCCTTTCTGGGGATCCCCCAAGTTGGGGGAACCTATTTCAGTGAGCACTGGCTCCACGAAAGAGTGACTCTTCTCTCTCCAGACTAAGAACAATCAACAGAGTTCTCGATTTATTTTGAACGTATCCTCTTCCAGTTTCTTTCTTCCTCTCTACTCAACTCCCCTCCGAAAAAGAGAAAGAAAGGCCTTTAACCTCTCCAGATCTGGGAGAGACAATCACAGAGGTCCTGCACAGTGGCATTCTTGGAAATTCATATCTTGTTCTGCACCTGTATTTGGAGGTTTCCAAATCATTCTTTATTTTGGAGATTTCAAAACTAAAGCATGGAGTTCTGTCAGAGCTGAATTATCAGTCCCAGGAGGACATCTGTAAAAGATGTTCTAGCACGTCCTGGTCCTCATCATTCCCTGGCAACCCTTTCCTTTAACAAGTCCCTGCTCTCAATACTAAGTTTCTGCTGAGAAAAGCAAAAGATGGCCTTTTCCTTTTTTCTCTCCCTCTTCCTTCTGCTTGCAGCAACACAGCTCCAAGCCCGTGCTCTGGGGCTTTAGAGTTTACAAAGGACCTTTGTCTCAATCGGAGCCCTCAGAAATGGGGCCTCTGATAGGCTGGCATGTTACTCGTGAGAGCCCCAGGCCAAATTGCTTTATCTGGCTTTTTCATAGCCAACAATCAGTGATAAATGGGACATAAATATTCAGTAATAACTAATAAAAGCCCACACTTCTTTCTCAGTCTTTGGGAACCCCCATTTCTGAATGCTATCCACTTTTATCTCAGAGAGGTGCCAAGAGTTTAGGAACCAAACTGGTATTGGAGGCTGGGTCTTACCCAGGGGCATTTTGCTGGCTCTCCTGTGTCATCCTGTGCCTCTCCTCACCTGTACTTGAGGTTTGGTGGAATTAGGACAGAATTTTCCCGTCTGCCCCCGGATGACAAGCATTTTTGCTTTGTTCTGTTTTCTAGTTCTTCAGCTGAGTGAGTGAAGGAAGGAGCGCCAAGGGTCTCAGCAGAAGAGTCCATTGCCAGAGGCCGGCAGCCCTGAAGAAGGGCAGCCAACAGATAGGGAATGGGGAGCTAAAAGAGGGAAGTGTCCCGGTTAGTGAGGCAGATTCTTCCTTGTTGTGTCTTTTTCGTCTTTTGAGATGGGTTCAGTGCCCAGAGCAGAACAGTGGGAGCAGAGCAAGAACCGTGGGCACTTCCAGAAATATCCTCATTCATTTCTGGCTGCTGCATATCCACTCACTAAGCATGCCCATAGAGGGAGCCTCAGGAGGAAGCTTCAGGGGCCACAGGGAGGTGCAGCCTGGGTCCTGGCCACCAGCAGCTGCACCCTGCTGTGAAGGCCACCAACAGAGGGAATGGGAAAGAGAGACAGAATTGCCCTAGCAGACCTTCTTCTAAACTATGGATCTGCAAGTCAGTGGGTACTTTTCTGGTTTTCTCCCTGGACCATTCAATAGGTAGGTCTTTTCAGGCCAGGCTGACCCTTGCTCAGTGTGCCTGCTCTGGGATAATTTAATGATGACTAAAGTTCATTTTGCCTGCTGCTCCTGTCCCCCCCAAGAAGAGAGGAACAATTCACAAGCCATATTTTTTCAATATGGTGTTTTCCTTGTCCTGGCTGATTATCAGACGGTGCCTCTCTTTTCTGACCACCTTGAGAGTCCTTCAATATGGGACCTGTAAGATGCCAGTTTTGGAATGAACTTTATTAATTGCAATCTTCTGGGAACATTCCAAATGACCTTTTACTCCATCACCCAGAGTGGAACACATAAACCTTTGGATCATATCTTTTCCTCTTTCTCTCAGCCCAGATTCCTAGCGGTCCGTATTCTTACTTGGGAGAAGCTTTCTGCTCCCTTAAAGGAAATTCTTGAATACTTTCCTGCATCTTGGAAGAGGCAAGCCCAAGTCCACCCCTCTGAATCACTGCAGGTTTGTCTGCCAGTTGTTATCGACTACAAATGTCTTGGAAATGTTAGTCTGGAAGATTTTTGATTTCCAAGAAGAGGTTTACATAGTCTAGAGAATTATTGCTTTTTCCACAAGCTCTTGTTTGGGGACTCAGAAGCTCTTAGCTACCAGTCATAGAACTTTATTCCAAAGATAGTGCAAGTCTGATGAAGTGTAGGGGCCTGAGCTTCCCTCTGAGTTACTCTGGGCTAAATGTCATCAGGCACCCACGGCCTCTTCAACATCTGTGCATCTAGTCTGTCCCTTCTGCAGGCAGAATCTCTTGCCTTCGGCTTGTTCCTCTGATAAGCGATGTGACAATATCCCCAGTGACTCACTAGAGAAGGGCAAACACCCTCAGCTTTCCATACATTGAAGGAAGTTTTGGGGGCATAGTTGGTTTTTCTTATGGGCCTTTGGCATTTGCCTCTGTTAATCTTGTCTTTCTGACAGCTGTATTCCCCCCTTCCATCTCTAGCAGAGCTCCTGAAAGATCAACATTTGACCCTTTACAGTTAGGTAATTTTGAGAAATGTTGCCTGCATATTACTTTCGGGAAATAAATTAGCACCATGAATGACTGGCATATTCCGGACCCTAAATTAATTTATTTTTTCTCCTCTTCCCACTCCTTCTTCTTTTTCTCCTTCTTCATTAAAAAAACAAAACCAAAAACAATTTGATTCCCTTGGGGAAAAGGAAGAGTTTGGGAAAATGTCCCAGTTCAGCAGTCTCTTAGTGCTTACTTGAAGGCTGAGCTACCTACCTAGTTAGCATGAAAGCTACAGACTTGTGATGAATACCACCGGTTAGTTAGTAGCTGCGTGTCAGAGAGAACAGTGCTCAAATGCTAGGCGTCATGACTATAGCTCCATGAACTTGGGCAAATTAGTTAATTTTTTAGAGATTTTTCATCATTCAATGGAGAATAAGGAACTGCTTCATCAAATTGAGGGTAAAATGATATAGTATCTATAGCACAAAGCGTGGCTCATCACAAGTGCCTTGGTGCCTCTACCAAGTGGGTGGTTCTCCGAGGGAATCTAAAAAATCTTGCATGTTCTTCCCCTATCCCTCTAACATACTTCTAACCTGGACTCCCAGTGAACTGATGTATTTGAAAGGAATACAGAGCCATTTTGAAATTAGCTTAAACAAACCTTTTACAGAGAAATAACTTTTAGTCATCTTCAAAGATCCTGTGTGTGCGCACGTGTGTGTGCACGTGCATGCGCGTGCACGCCTGTCACTGGAGATACATTTCTAATTTCTAAAAAGGTCTTTACACTTCCTTTTGACCTAATAGCATGGATAACAAAGACTTTATTCAGATGCTCCTTCTACAAAGTGTTTCCAGAACATCTTGAGCTTGGGAACCTTGGGGAAGATGCCATTTTCCCACCTGTATTTCCTAGTTCCCTTTGTTGTTCTGTTCCTCTACTAGACTCTAAGTTCCCTGAGGGCAGTGCCTTTCTCTGTTTAGTGTCTTCTGTGGCTCCTAGGAGGGTCTTGCATGAAATAAGATAGCAGACCAGTGTTGGGCTTAAGAGCTTGGACCTGGTGATCAGGCCTGGATTTGGTCCAGTCTCTACTCTCTGGCTCCTTGGGCAGCCTTACTTAATTTCTTCTAGGTCTCAGTTTCTACTTTCATTCAGTAGGAATATCAGAGCTGTTATAAGCATGGCATGAGGTAATCTATATAAATCAGTAGGTTCCGTTTCTGGAACGGGATGAGAAATAAATGATATTCTAGATACATACTATTATCACTATTATTCATGTGTTAAATATATATTCTTTTGGATGAATGGACAGACAGACGGAAGGATAGAGGGATGTCATTCCCTATGGCTGCAGCAAGCAGTCATTGCAATAAAGTACTAAAGTATTTACCCACTTCCGGTCTGCCAGGTCTCTAAACTGGAATTAGAGGTTGGGAAGTCCCGTATTTTCAAAGTTCTACCTCCGTTCTCGGTTTTGTTCCAGTCTTCATTGTGATCCTGGACGTTTGCTCTGAGAGCTAATACCTGACTCTCCCTGACTCTCCTTGACAGTGAAAGCCCAGCTTTTGCTGATAGACTATCGACAATAGCAATATTATTTCTAGAAGGATAATCCTTATCTTGGTGGTTGCTTTCTAACATAAACAGAGAAGAGAAAATTAAAGAATGCCATTTCTACACCATGCACTGGAGAAAAAAACAAAAATCTGACTAACCCCGATGGTAGGGGAGTGCTTTTGCATGCTCAATTACCTGCCTCAGCTGTTGGCCGGCTTCCTGGCTGCTTTTCTTTGCATTGCTTGACCTTTAGACTAATGCCATTAAAATACATACCCAGTACCACATAAATGGTTTTCAATGGCCTGGCTGCTTAGGCAAAACTCATTGACATGCAGCGTACAGTTACTTATGCATGTGAAAATAGAGATTAAGAGTCCTTTTTGACATCAGTTTGCTAGGTCACATTGTGTTACGGCACCTCTATAGATTAGTGATCTCCCTATGGACTGCTGGCCTCAAATGACACCTAGCACCCGGCATCTCCTTCTCTAGCTACCAGCTAAGGAGGTGTATCCATGGCTGAGAAGTCCTCTGCACACGGTTCAGTCCTGGGCTCGTTGCTGTCACTGATGGATGGAAAGCTTGGCATTATATTCCTCAACACTTCCATGCTTGTCTGGATTTATCTGTCTTTCCCTGTATTCTTGATTTCATTTGAATCTAGAATTGGAGTTGTATACTCTAAGAACAGGGTGTTCTTTCCTGCCTTTTTTCTCTCCTACCATTCTCTCCCTCCAAGGAAAATCAAACTATAAATCCAATAAGGATTCTGACCCTAAAAAGTCAAAGAGAGGCTCCAGTTGGATAAGGATGCCTCTTTGGTTTGATTTGACCCATTTTGGCATTCACAGACTGGTTTCAGCATTCATGAACATTTAAAGTAACAAGTTCAGCTCAGCAACTGGAGGCACTGCAGGGACCCTGAAGAGAGAGAGAGAGAGAGAAGTCTCAGGATGTGTCTTTCCTCCTCCATCCCAGCTTCTTCCTGCACGATGATAGCTTCTGCCCTGGACACCAGTACCACTGTTTCCTCTCTGAATCCCTTCGGCCCTAGTCCTGGGGAACTTTTTCCATGCTTTCTATCCCTGGCAGGCTGCACACCCCTAGTTCATTCCTTCCCTTAACTCTGTCTTCAACTGTGTAGATATATTTTTGTCATGCGCATCTCTTCATCTGAGTCATCTGTGGGCAAATTCTGTTTCTCCCTGGAATTTGCACTGATACAATTATCTACCCCTTTGTTTACCTTTTCCTTTTCATATCTATAAACTTACTTGGAAATTATGCTTTCAAGAAAGGTGAGTTGTTATACAGAGTTTGATCTTTTTGTCTTCTATTCTTCACTAGAATGAAGTTGCATGAGAAATACATTGTATTACTACAACACAATACCTCGAAACCAAATTTCTACCTATACTTGGTTTTTATGGAGTCTTCCATAAGTCTTCACCTCAATAGCAACTCCAATACTGGTTTTACTGCCATGAGACAGATGAATAATAAAGTGGGTAAAACAGATCATGTCATATCTTCATTGCGAATTTTCTAGTTCTACAAGGCCGTTCTTGGCATAAGCGAAGTTGCAGAAACCATTTCTCCTAACCTCACACTACTCAGTAAAGATGAATTCCATGCTGGGGGGGGTGGTGCCAGTAGGTGAGTATACCTTTAGTACTCCAAGCTGCATTTATTCATATGTTCTCGAGGCTTGCTTTGCTAGGTGCTAAGGTGGTAATTGTAGGACATGGAGAAGGGTCATCTCTGTGAGTTGCCATACTCACCTGCTGCTGCTCTCTTCCTTGCTTACTAGGTTCTGACCACACTGTCCTCTCTGATCTCTGTCATGCCAGAGGCCCATCTCAGGCCCTCATGTAGCTCTTGACTCTACCTGGAATACTCTTCCCTCCACTTTCTGCTTGGCAAATTCCTGCCACCCTTCAAGTCTATGGGGATCGATGGGACCAAATCTGACTGCTTTTATAGTGCCCATACTATTCCCTCATAGCAGAATTGTAATTAAAGTGTTTAAATATTTCTTTAATGTCTGTCTTCCCTATCAGACTGCAAGCTACATGGAGTCAGGGATTATGACAGTAACACCTGTTTTGTACACCTCAGTTTCTCTAAAGCCTGGCACAGGGCTTAGTATACAGTAGCCATATAACAAACGTGGTTGAATGTTGAATGAACTAATAAATTTGAGGAACTTATAATCATAATGGGCAGTCAAACCATGTGAGTGAATGAATGAATGAATGAATGAATTTATTTATTACTAAGACATTTCAAATGTTGGAGTAAGGACTACCATCACTGGCAATTCCAAGTGAGAGATGTTGTGATGGTGCTTACAGAGGTTTTTGCTCTAATCAAGTCCCAAAAAGTTACTATCCACTGAGAGGCCAAAAGCAACAGCTCTTTGTCTCGAGGCTGTGGAAACTGGGGATCTTCTTTTAGATGATGTTCTAAGCCCTAGAGTTGGGCGAAGCAACTGGAGTGAGACATGATTGGCAGATGCCTCCCTATTTATTCCCCTTTTATTTTCTCTATCCTTCTTTGTTTCATCTCTTTTTTCACATCTTTCCTGCTACTGGTATTCTGTGACCCCCATGGACATGGTTTGGGTGTAATGATTCAATCTAAAGAGGAACATATTCTTGCTCTGCTAGAAGTAAGGATTTCATGCTAAAACTCATAAAGTGGTTCTTCTTGAGGCCACAGGTCTTGGCCTAGGAGAGTGGTTATTTGGGCTGAGAGTGTAAGCAGGATGGAATAGTTTGACCACAGTTCTCCTTTTCTTCTCCTTCAAGAACTCCACCCAGTTTGTAGGCAACCATGGTCCATTTGATGCCCTCTTCCCTCTCTGTACCTTCAGCTATTTGCAGAGGCTATTCACCATGTCCCTCCCGAATCACTGTTATAGTCCTCCTGAGTTCTCCCAGACTCCAGGAATCACATTTCCCAAAGTGTAGTTTGTATCCTACTGGCCAACTCAAGATGTGTGATGCCTCCCATTGCTCGCATGAATTCCCAGGCTCTCAGCAAGTATTCCAGAACTCTTGATAAGCTATCTCAAAATCCCTATCAACTCTAACCCCATGCAACACTCTCCCAAAACCCATGGTGCTCCCATGCCTTGAACTCTGATTACCATCCCTGTTTCACTCAGTTTAATGTTTCTGGGACTTTGCATACCCTGTTCTCATTGCTGAGAAACTTGCTTTCCCTGAGAGCTCTCTTCTGAATACTTCTTCCTAATCTCAGCTTCAGAATTACATATTCTCTGCTCTGTACTCTCAGGCAAGTTTACTTACAAGTTATTTATAATTTGCCTTTAGTGAACTGTTTGTTTCTTGCTGCCTCTGAGCTCTGTGAAAGCAGAAACCATGTTTTATTTATATAATCTGTATATGATCTTGATTTTTCAGGGCAGTGACTTTTCTGTCTTGTTGCTCTCCTTAAGTACATGCATGGCCATCTGACCATACACCTGTTCAGAAAACAGTCCTTATATAGCCTCGGTACAGAAAATGCTCAGAAATTGTTTGATTGTCAAATTGAATGAACTGGGTGACTCTTCAAGAAACAGCACTCCCCTTGTGGTTCTCTGATTCAGTCGAGAAAAAAAATATATATACGTCTTGGACCAGCTTTGTTTTTCTCCAGATGTCCTGGCAGCTAGGGAAAGTTGGAAAGCGAAAAAACAACACCTATCCATAAAGAATAATGGAGATTGAGGTTTGAGGTGAGGAAGAAGGTATTCAATGAATGAAATCAGAACCATTAAACTCTTGAGGTGCCTGCCCTCCTGCTTGTTGTAGCATTCTGTCAACACATAGCAACAGTTGCTTCTCCTTGCCAACAAGGCCTCACAATATGGACCTTTCATGAGAAAAACAGCAGCTGTAGCACAACCTGAGAACAACACTGCTTCAGTTCTTGGGAGCTCTAATCACTTCCAAGATAGCATCTCCCCAATTCTCAGAATATCCCTCCAAGGGAAGGAGGAGGCTTATATTGTTATCGGCTCTATTTTGCATACAGTAAAAACAAGGCAAGCTGAGGTTAAGTGATTTGTCCTTGGTCAGGTGTGAGTCAGGGAGTGAGCCAGCAGGAGAAGCTTCTTCATTCCCAGGCCATTGTTCCATCCTCTTGGTATTGTCTTCAGGGTTTGGGAAGGTTATAGAAGTTGTTTGATCCAGAAGTGTTTACAACAGGGAGAATATGCTGTATCCTAGTTTGGGTGCCATATAACTGATGTAGAAACAGAAATATGAATATAGAGCTCTGCCTGCTATTCTTGTAACTGGTGGGGAAAAACTCCAGGGGGAGCGCCCCTTGGGCTATCCTTATTTCCTAAAATATAAATGTTGGCCACTGACCAAGAGAGCTCACATGTAACAAGTATAAGGGGAGTTGCATGTCTGTAGTTGTGTTTGTATTCCTTCAGTAACTCATATCTTTGTAGTACTTGTGTATGGCAGTCAGTTTGCTGGCCACTGGGGAGGTGGTATTGAACATGATAGTCATTGTCCTTGTCCTCAAAGAGCATCCACACTAGTGGGATCACATACATTAAACACAGAAAGAAACAAATGCAATTGTCATGAAGGATAAGTCTTTTTTCTTCTTTTTTAAGACATTTATTTATTTATTTATTTATTTATTTATTTGACAGAGAAAGACAGAGCGAGAGAGGGAACACAAGCAGAAGAGTGGGAGAGGGAGAAGCAGGCTTCCCGCTGAGCAGGGAACCTGATGCGGGGCTTGATCCCAGGGCCCTGGGACCATGACCTGAGCCAAAGGCAGATGCTTAGCAACGGAGCCACCCAGGTGCCCCTGGATAAGTCTTTTTTTAAGCAGGCTGGGCCCATGCATTAAAAAGGTTCCTAATTTATTTCTTATCTCTCAGTAAGACATTCAAGACCCATTGCCATCTATCCTCAAAACATCTTCCATCGCCATCCATCTCCGACAATCTCCTCCCCTCCTCCTGCAAACACAGTGTTTCCAGCCCCACCAGACTCTGATTACCATTCCTGTGCCACTTAGTTTTATGTTTCTGTGACTTTGCTGAAATGAGTTGAGAAACCCTTGGCTTGTCAGTTGACAAACCTTGGCTGAAGGTGAGGGTGTGGAAAGGATGGAGTATAGTGGGGTGAGGCCATCGAAAGGTCTGGCAGGTGAGCACATGTGCTGAAGGGGTTGGGAGGATGGCTTGTCATGATGCCGAATACTGTGCTGAGGCCCTTTGTCCAACATTTTAGCTAGTATGATTGGAAAAAAGGCTGGATTAAGAGACTGGGTACCTGGGCTCTAGTCTTGCCTAGATCTTTGGCAAGTCACAATATGTCTCTGACCTCAATTTTCTCATTGGTCACAGAAGCAGATAAGATTAGGTAGGTGTTCCCTGAAGGCTTTAAAGTAGGACTGGACCTATAGTTCTTCAACTTGATTTTACTTGTATAAAATACATATGTATGTGTATGTGAATATGTGTATAGGGGCACAGGGTGATAGGATAAGGGAGAATGATTTTTTTAAAAAGATTTTATTTATTTATTAGAGAGAAAGAGCGAGAGAGCGCACAGGAGCAGGGAGGAGGGGCAGAGTGATAAACAGGCTCTTTGCTGAGTAGGGAGCCTGATGCCAGGCTCGATCCCAGCAACCTAGGATCATGACCTGAGCTGAAGGCAGACACTTAACTGACTGAGCCACTCAGGTGCCCAAGGGAGAGTGATTTTTAAAATTGGACCAGCCCTTGGGAATTACTGGTTTCTTCTAACAATGCATAGAACCTGTGCTAAGGTAGAGTTCTATATTCACGTTTCTGTTTCTACATCAGTTATATTGTACCCAACTCAGAACACAATATATCTTTCCTATTGTAAATACTTGTGAATCAAGCAACTTCTGTTGCTTTCCCAAACCTTGAAGACTTTTCTCTGCTCCTTCCTTCCTGGGCCCCCAATCTATGTGGGGAAGGGGGGTGCAGGGCCACAATGTGTCCAACTCTCACAAGAGGCCTAAGTGGATGCCCTGTCAGGAATGTCCAAAGCACCTATCATCCTGGACCTGGTTACAGAGCCCCATCAGCCTCCCCAGGGTAAGTCAGTGCTGGCTTCCAGGTCACTGAATTAGATCTTGATTTTTACTCATTGCTCGTTTCCGGGGAGGGAGTCAATTTCCTGGACTTTTCTAGCTCTCAGGTATATACTGATTAAGTCTTCAGGTTTATTCCTAAGATGTTAAGACTCTTTCACAACACTAGTGGCCCAGCAAAGTCTCATTTTTAAACCAAAGAGATGTGTTGTACACTTGCTAGCACCAGGTCCTTGTAGACAGTTGGGTAAGAGAGTATCTTAGTGATTCCTCCAAACAAATGCTTGTGAGTTTCAAATCAATGGGATGAGTTTTACAGAAGCGGTAATACAACCAACATTTACATGTTTTCAAGTATTTAAAATCTACTCTTTCCAAGTGGAGTAGACCTTTCCAGTTATTCTTCCCAATTATATAATTTATTTCTTTTAACCAATTTAAAAGTTATGGCCTCAGTAGTAGATCTGAACCAGGTAGAAAAGATCTGTCAAAAATATATTCTCGGGGCGCCTGGGTTAAGCATCTGCCTTTGGCTCAGGACATGATCCCAGAGTCACAGGATGGAGCCCTACGTCGGGCTCCCTGCTTTGTGGGGATTCCGCTTCTCCCTTTCCCTCTGCTCCCCCCCGCCGCCCCACTCTTGCTCTCTATCACTCTCTCTCAAATAAATAAATAAAATCTTTTAAAAAAACCCTTCTCATCCATAAATGGCAAAATAGAGCCTTCAGGTTTCCAGCTACAGAGCCCCAGAAACCAAGTAATCCTCCTCAGGCTCTGTCAGGGTCAGCCAGGAAAGGAATGAGTCAGAAATGGCACTGGTTTCGGCAGCACAACGCCTTACCTTCAGGCCCAGAAATCCAAATCCCATTTCAAGAATGTGGTTCACATAGCTTTGTTTTTGTGGGTAGGGAGAGTAGAGTGGGGGGAATTGTGCTTTTCATCCCTCGAAGAGGGCTTTGCCTTCTGCATTTGTTCACAGCACCCTTCAGTTGGTTACTTATATAGAGCCTACAGCTCAGGAGCCAAACTTTATGGGACCCTCAGTCTTTGCCTTTTAACATAAATCTCTGCTCCTTGTGAACAGGTATGGAATGAAATTTGCTTCAGAAGAAATCTGAAGGTTGGTATAAGATTTTGGGTTTTATGTGCATAGCAATCTATTCTTACTACTTCCAATCACTTGGTAGTATATGGAGTTTTGAGGTCTGAGTGCTTTTTTTTTTCTTTTTTTCCCCTAAGATTTATTTATTAGAGAGAGAGAGAGAGAAAGGAGGGGAAGGGGCAGAGGAAGAGGGAGAGAGAATCCTCCACTCAGCTCAGAGTCCTGTGTGGGGCTCCATCTCACAACCCTGAGATCATGACCTGAGCTGAAACCAGGAGTCAGAAGCTTAACCAAATGCACCACCCAGGTTTTCCTGGGTGTCTTTTCTTACTGTTTAGTAAAGAATACAAAGAGGAAGTCCTCTTGGTTGGCAGCAGCTAACAATAAGCATTTTGGTCTTGGGTTCTCATTCAGTCCTCACTCTTGATTGATAATTTCTTTTCTTTCTTCTTTTTAAGTAAGCTCCATGCCCAACATGGGGCTTGAACTCATGACCCTGAGATTGAGAGTCACATGCCCTACTGACTGAGCCAGCCAGGCACCCTTGGTCTTGGGTTCTTAATTGTTAAGGACTAAAATGCCAAGGTTGACTTTTTATTAGCATGTCTCTTTTCCTTTAGGAAAAGGTTTTAAAACAGTCCACCCAAGGTCCTCCCATTGCTGGTTCGAGAGATGACTTGTGCTTGAATTTGGCCAATTAACATGACAATGTCAATGACAAGATCCATTTCTAGGCAAAAGAGTTGTTCTTTGAAACGCATTGTCTGAGGGTGTCCAGGCTGAGAGGCAGCTTCTCCTCTGGGACTATGTTCCTGAGCCAAAAAACATTCTTTAGCATTGGCTGACAAAATGGGTTTCAGAACAGGAGTTTCTAAAGCTGCAGTGGAAACTTTAATTATGTAGATCCTGTCAAAATCCATCTGCTTAATTCGACTGTTTCTGGGTAAGGTATTTTATTTTTCCAGCAGTTATTACTTGATGACTCTCTGATAGGAATACGAAATTAGCTTTTATCATAGGCAAGATTTCTTCTTTATACTTCTCAGCATTAAGAATATTTGTGTTACGGGGCGCCTGGGTGGCTCAGTTGGTTAAGCGACTGCCTTCGGCTCAGGTCATGATCCTGGAGTCCCTGGATCGAGTCCCGCATCGGGCTCCCTGCTCAGCAGGGAGTCTGCTTCTCCCTCTCCCACTCCCCGTTTGTGTTCCCTCTCTCGCTGTGTCTTTCTCTGTCAAATAAATAAATAAAATCTTTAAAAAAAAAAA
>NC_138374.1:56227147-56410941 GCF_054177405.1 Leptonychotes weddellii
AAAGAATATTTGTGTTACGTTGAGGCGTCTTCCTAGAGTTTATTTGCTTCATAGCTGATTTGGTGGAGACACTTAAGTGACTTTTAGAGCTGAAAGGTAGAAGAATCATTTAAGGAAATGTTACCAGAGGTTTCAGTGTGATAAGGACTTAATGCCTAACGAGTACCCATGATTTATGTAAAGCCTTTCTATAGTTTTTAAGGGGAGAGGGGCATCGAAGTTGTTTTGGTTTGTATAAGACCCCAGTACTTGACAGATTCGTGATCTTAACCATGAACCTGTGGTCGTAACTTCATTCAATGTGCCTCATCTGAACAGTTGGAAACCCTATATTAGGCAATATTTACATGTATGATGAGCATTTGTGGATTTGCTTTTGGGGAGGGAGTGCTTCTGGAGAGGCAGGGTCTGAAGTTGTTGCTAAATGTATAAATATTGAATGTGCCAGCATCTGGGATTTTTCAGCTTAAATATCAGAGAGTGAACCTTATGCAAGCAACGGACTTAGTAAAATTGTTACTTTAGGGTGCTTGCCTGGATAATAAACTGTAGGACAAAATCAGCATTTTCAAAATCAGTAACGTCATGTGCTTTTTAAATAGAGATTAAGGAAAACGTACACTGTAATTCTCAGTGTTGGGAAAACCTCAGTGAAAGTATATAGAAGAAAGTGGACTCGCCAGTGGAGATAATCTCACATCTACATGGGATTAATTTCACTAGGTCTTCAAACCAAGAGAGTTTCATGGCAAGTTTGGGAAAACAGCTCTCTGGGACTTTGAAATTGGGGAATGAAATGCAAAGCTTTTGTAGAGCTACTTCTGGGTAATGAACATTCCTATGATAGAGTCATTGCTCCATGTGCAAGTCTTGCTTTCCTGGGCTTGCTTTCCTAGGGTGGTTTTCTGTTAATTAAGACCCTCCCTTGCTTTTCCCATTTTCCCAGTTTTTCAAACCCTGAGTCATGTGACTCCTGAGGGGTAAGTGGGTTCAGGGAGAGCTTACTGACAGGTGTGGTCTGGTCCCTGCAGTCGGGGGTTGGGCCTGTTGTTGTGCTCACCTGCTTTGGAGTCTTTGCTTTGCCTCTTGTCTCTGAGCTTTGAATCCTTCCTTACCAGAGAGGGTTTAGGGCTTCTCCAGCCCTACAAGACATGTCTTGGAGATTTTTCTCATTCTCTAACCACCTCGTCATTTAAATTTTCAGGTCCTTGAAGAAAACAGGAAATAACCTGATTATTTTCTTCTAGGAATAATTCAGATTTTACTATGAGGTATAGACAACCGAGTTAACCTTTCTGTGCCTGAGTTCTGCTTATTTGTTTTTCCGATCTCAAGGGAACACAAATTCTTTTGTTTCAGAATCGTCAGTGAACATGTTAACAATGTATGGTGCTTTATTAAAAATTCATATTCTTGGATTCCATTCCCAGATTTTATGATGGGGTCCAAGTATCTATATATTAAACAGGCTCCCTTGGTGATTCTGGTGATTCTGGTCCAAGAACCAAGTCTGAGAAACAGTGATGTTTTAGAACTTTAATGTGGAAATAACTAAGTGACTGATGAGTCCAAACTTTACAGACGAAGAAATTGAGCTTAAACAAGATGATAAGCCCACAGCTAATCAGAGGCAGATCTGGGACTAGAAACCAGGTCCCCTAACTTTTAGTTAATGAGGCTCTACGTTATAAGGTGAGATATAACAAAATAGAGGTAAAACAGCTCAGGGTTGTGTGATTGAGCAATGTGGCTGCCTCCAGCATGTGAATCTGAGGATGTTACTGAAATGCAGGAATAGGAGGCCCACACAGGCCCTTTTCTGAATGATCTGGAAGAGGCTTGGTGGAGGATGTCACGTTGAAACTTGCACCTGGTTCTTAAAATCCTCAATATGACATCCTGGCCAAGTGCGCATCCATTTGGTTGAAGACTTGTTGGATTGAAGGTTTCTAGGGATAGAGTTTCTCCCAAACCTCCTGAGCCTCAGCTCCACCCATTTTCTACCAGCTCTGATCCTATTACAATTAGTTCTACATGGAAATAAAAATCTCTCCTGCCCACCTGTAGTTCCTACCACTGATGCTGGTCCTACTTTCAAGAGAGAACAAGTCTCATTTGCCTTCCGCATGACAGTGATCATGTCCTCTACCTAAATCTTTTTTTGTTTTCTTTTCTTTTTGGTCTAGACTGAACAACCCAACATTCTTTGGCTATTCTTTGTATAACTTAGCTTTAAATATTCTCTTCATTCTGACTGTTTCCCTCTAAAAGCAGTCTGTTTGGTCATCTTTGGTATTAAGATATGGCACCTGGAATAGTCACAGTGCTCAGTGTGGTTTGATCAGTTTGGAATTCATTACTTCTAGACACTTGGCTCCTAATCATGAAGACTAAAACTGTGTGATATTTTTGGGTGGCCCAATCACATTCAACTCACCGTCAATTAAAATCCCAAGTTTTTTTCACATGTGCTGCTAAAATCATGCCTCCCTCACCTAGTTTTCATTCATGACTTCTTTTGTCATTGTTAACACCCATGTGTTTTACTTTACGTTTATCCTAGTTGAAATTAATCTTGCTCGACTTACCCCACCATCCCAGATAATGGGACCTTTTTTTTGGATTCTGAGATTGTTATTATTAATCCAAGATTATTTGATTCTATTCAATCATTCATTCCACAAATATTTATTGAAAACCTATGATATGCTAATCATGATACTGGATATTATGATGAAGACAGACATATCCCTTCCCTCATGGACTTTATGGTCTAAAGAGGTATAGAAACTAGTCTCCAACAACGTGTGCCTTCCTGGTGATGATGAGGTTAATATGGCATGTACTGGGCACACGTGGCAGTGGGGAGAGAGGTCCATAGGTAAACATCTAATCTGGCCTTGGTGGGCAGTGGTTAGGGAACACTTCCTTATGGAAGTGACCTCTAAGGTAAGATGTGAAAGCTATGACATCAGAGACAGAAGAGAGTTCCAGGCTGGGGAATCACAGGAGTCCAGTACCAGAGACAAAGAAACCACGGCCAGGGGAGCAGGTCATGCGTATGGGTGGATGGGACTGGCAGAGACACCTATCAAGGGAAGGGCAATGGGAGCATCTGTGGGGTTTCAGCCTGTCTGGGCTCTCGATGGAAATATTGGGCAGCGATGTCTGAGACTAACATCAATCCGTCCACCAGTCGTCCCTGGGGAGGGTGGTTGCCAAAACTCCAGTCTCTGCCTTTCTCCTTCCTGTCCACAGAATATCTTGAGAGATTTGGCCAAACATCTTGTTGAAAATCAGACACAGCATGTCCCTTGGTTGAGCAGACTAATAACCTTATTAAAAAGAAAATGTGGTTGGCCTTCGTCCGGCCTGACCTGGTCCTTATGAACCTGTGCTGGCCACCTGTGACCGATGTCTGATTTCTTGTCTGGACGACTCCCCTTGACATGGTCCTTTCTCTCTCCATCCTGGGGAGGGAGCAAGTGAAAAGCCTCTGGGAGATGGATTTCCTAAAAATGTGACGGTGGGTACATTATGAAATGTGACATGGAAAAGACCATCTCTTGCTCCGAAGAAGTCAGCTGGGTTAGAGGGAGCCCTCGGCACTCTGGCCGTTAGAGTGCCGGAGAGCTAGGCCCCAGAGTCAGACTACCTGGGTGCAAATCCTGCCCTTCTCTGTTATCTCTTTGCAACTTTGGACAAAAGCTTGACTTTTCTCAGCCGTGAAAGGGAGACCGAATGCCTACCTCACAGGGCAATATGTATTTGAAGTGATGAGATACTGGATGCCCATGCCTGTTACATAGTAAGTACTTAATAAGTGTTATTGATTATTTCTGAGAACAAATAATATTCATCAAACCACAAAGAATTTTGTGCCTTCTAATTTCTTGCCTTCATGTGGTTTTTCTGATGTTCTCCTATATGTTCTTAGTGGAGCAGCTGCCGCCCCCCCCCTTTCTGTTTGTTATAGCACTATGAAGTGTCAAAGAAATGAAGTGTTTGGAAACAACACTATGTATTTCTTTTGACAGGAATGATCCTTTTCTCCCCCTCTTATTTTTGAAGGCCTGGCACCAGCTAACCAGACCACTGTGAAGAAATGCTTCTGGTGTAAGCAAGTTGGCTGTGGAGGGTGTAGGGCTCCAGGCCTGCACGATCGCCCCACCCCCCACCCGCAAGTCTGCAAGGAAGGCCGTGGGTGGACCTCTGACAGGAGGTATTCTTTCTCAGTGCTGTGTGACATCCCAGTCAAATGGACGGAGTGATTTTGTGATTTTGCAATGTTTCATTGTTACTTTGTACTGTAGACGAGCTACAGCACAGAGCTGATGGGGCCGCTGTTCAGGAAGGGCTCTTACTTTGTCAGTTTGTGTAAGTCACTGATGGACCAAAAGTTGTATTTCATTTGTAAGTTAGGAGACCAGAATGAGTCTTTGAGCCCTCTGCATTTGGAAATCTGCCCTACCATTCCAACCATTCACACAATATAGTATCTAAACTTTCAGTTGGTAATTCAGGGGAACTGGAGTTACTTATTGTGTTTTCCCCCACGTTTGGATCAATGTAGGTGAACAGGTAAGGGCTAAGGCCAAGATTTGTCCTTCAGGACACTTGAGGAGCTTTCTGGGGGTTTCTAGAGAACAGCCACGTGTGAATGTTAATTTATGTCTTTCCTCTTGTTCCCCTGGTTGCTGAAGTGGTCAAGATGTTACTAGCCTCTCTCCCCATCCTCCAGTCTGAAACAAGGTGAGCTTGTTTCAGGAAGAGACATGGATGGAGATGGTGCATTTTTAATGAGAATGGCATGCCCTCTGCAACCTCCTCAGGCGTGGAACTCGGCCGGGAGCTGGGAACACCTGCTCTTACGTGCTGTGTGTTTCAACCCATTGAAAGATCTTAGTGCAAAATCAAGCATGGAATGATGTTCTGTGGTTTTCAAAAAGGTTCCTAGAGGGTTTGAGTTGGATAGGCTGAGAACAAACCCATTCACCTGTAACGGATATAACCAGACTCCAGTGTCTGGTGAGGAAAAACCGGACCTATTTTACAGAACCTGAGACAGTTGGGCTCCTCATGCAGAACGTTTATAACATTATAGCCTGGCCCCAAATCCAGCCAAGCTCACAGTAGTAAAGAGGGTAAGTGTGTTTGGGTCTGTGTGTTTATGCAATCGAGTGAAATCATCAAGTTTGTTCTTTAGAAAAACTGCAGATCAATTGTTTTGCATCTCTGAATAATGCCAACTCGTAACCTCATGAGGAAGCTCGTAGTTATCTTCCAACCTAACTTTTCTCAGTTCCTTTGGAAAAATAAACTTGTTCTATGAATCAGTTAGAGGAATCTCCATTTTTTTTTAAATATCAAAGAATTGGATTAAAATGGATTGTGCAGGAAATGTCATTAAAAAGGGCCAAGAAAAGAAGACATGCTTCATTATTGAGTGGAATATTCATAATTTTTCATATCTATCAGCTCAGTGTGTCCCTAACATGTTTTTAAGATGTACAAAAAGAACACATATTATAGCTCTTCTTCTTTCTTTCTTTCTTTCTTCCTTTCTTTCAGGAAAGCAAAACAAATGCCAACATAAACCCTTGGTTTTGAATACTTCATTTCTCTTTAGTTGAACAAAATGACGCCATTTTTTTCTCAATCCTCTCTTCCAGGGCTGCTCTTTACCCAGCCATTGTCTAAAGAGCTTCATATAAAGGTAAACCCTGCGAGGCCTTGAGAAGGGTTTTGCTACCAAGCTATTGTATTTAATCACCAATGATTACTAGTTCCTGCCTTCTCTGCAGTTAATCATGGATTTCGGGTTTTTCAGTCAGGATAAAGAAAGTTTAAATGTCTATAGGAGCTCTCAGAGACCTGCAGGCTTACTGTATTTTTCTTGGAGCGCACTCTTAGTCAACATCTTCCTGAGTGCTGCCTTTAGGTACACCTCTTAACCTGGGTGAAAACTAGTCATCAGGACCCTGGAGTAAGACATTAATAGGTATTATCAAAACCCATTTCTTCCCAATAGAGCTCTGTCAGGTCCCTTCTCGGAGTTAGGATGTCTGGTGGCTTGAATATGGCCAAGAGCAGAAAAGGGACTTGTCACGGTGGTGTGAGACAGTTTGATTTTTCTAAGAATATGGAATAGAAAAGGAAATACCCATGCTCTTCTCTACCATCTCTCTCTTCCCCTTTCCACCTTCCCTTTCCCCCTTGTGACTCTGGCAGTTTCTCCTCTCCCTCTCCCCCCCCACCCCGGAGCCATTTCTCTGTCACTGTCTCTCACTTTCTCCTCTTCAATGTTATCTTGACTATTTTTTCCCAGATCAAAGGTAGAAGTGGGCCATTTGATTAATTGCCATGCAGCAGAACCCTTTGCCTCCTTGACACACAAGCCAAGGAGACAAAGGGCGCTCTTTAGAAGCCCCAAGATGTGTGGGTGCAGGGTGGAGAATTCACAAGCCTGAGAGCATGGAGCCCTCCCAGCAGGGATGTGAAGGTTCCTAGACCCTACAGAAGAATAAAGTTGCTACTTCTGCACAGTGTATTGAGCCATATTTGCATTTGAGGGGAGAGCAGACAACGCTAGCAGTAAGCCATGTGGATTATATGGAAATTTGTTGTGAAGTCTGAAAACTCTTTAAATTTCCATGTGTGGAAATGAGTACCAATTGGAAATAAAAGGTTAAGTGATGATGACCAGTAGTTTAACCTTTTCTATCCTGTACTGTGAAAAGTCCCCAGAACCTTACTGGCCAATATGGCACTACTCCTCCTGCATGGCTGTTCTCATGTAAATTAATTAAAATGAAATACAATTTAATATTCAATTTCTCAGTCACACTAGCCACATTTCGAGTGTTCAATAGCCGTATGGAGCTAGTGGCTACTTTATTGGACAGTGCAGAGATGGAACATTTCTGTCATTGTAGGAAGCTTCCCTGGACAGCACTGCTCCTGACCCTTTGTCCTCTTAAGCCAGGTAGCTTCGAGGAGGCCATGGAGTGCTTGACATTAGAGTTGAGAGGGATTCCGGAACTGGCTAAAAAGGGAGAAAACTTTTAACAGAATGCCAAGTTAAGCTAAACAGATTTGGAATTCAGTTGATTCAAATGAGATATTGCTGGGAAAGTCTTTGAAAAATGGAAAAGAACTATACAAGAATAGGTGGAATTATGACAGTTATTGGGACTCTTCCTAAGAGAGGAAGAATGCTCAGCTGAGGGTGAAAACTTAGCCAATGGCCATGTGCATCCTCTGCTCATCAAAATTGAAATTCCAGGACCAGACCCTTCAAACCTTGGCTAGGTGTCATTTCCAGTTAGAAATTTTCACACGAGGAGCCCTGTCTTCTTTGTAAGGCCAGGAGTTAAAGTCAGAAGTGCTTAAACTGCCAAAGGGTAAAGATCATTTTCCCCAAATCCTTATAGGGGTCCAGGGTCACTCAATACCTTCAGATAGTGACGTTGATAACTAAGCACAGAGTTTCTTTAGACGAACCAATGATCTGCCTGTATAATTGAACATAGATTCCACCAGAACTGAGTCTCAAATTAACTTGTGGTTCAAGCCTGCTGTGGATGTTAGCCACCGTTCAAGGAAAGGTCTTATAGAAAAGACCCTCAGGCTACTCTGCCCCAGGGTCATAATTGCAAAAGACACAGTCTAAGATAATTGATTCAAGTTCCTTGGCTTCCACAAGGCAGGCTTTTCCCAGGTCAGGTGGCGATGTCATGGAGATCCACTGTCCCTCAAAGTGAGAACACTGGGTTCTTAAGAGAAAGTAGCTGTGGCCGCTGTACTGTGACTTCCTAAATTCACTAACAATCCTGCCCTTCCTCCCCTCCCCCCAGGCACTTTCACTTACTCACCAACCCCTTTGGCTCAACCTCTGGATATTACAAAACCAAATGGGTAAGAGGGTTGGGGAATAATCCACCAAACCCTCATCAGGTCCTAAGCTCAGGGTTTCCCAAGCATTAGGGACTTCCGGTGTTGGTGTGTGTGTGCTGGATGTCTCTCACCCGTTCCTCAGTGACATGCATGGGAGGGCGGTCTGGGCATTGGATGTTCTAGTAAAATCTTAGTTTCAGAGGTAAACGTTGAGGAGGCCTCACTGCCTGGTCTGAAGATGAATGGAGTATGCGATTCACTGAGGTTTAATCAGCACATATAGGAAGGAGCCTGATCTTTCATTGGTAACAATCAGAACTTTGCATCAACACGTTTATTATTAATCAACAAATATTTGTCAAGTGCCTGCTCTTCATCAGATACTGAGGTATAACAAAGGAACTTCTAATCTATTTGTCATGTTTTGGACAGATTGATGATATGTTATGATTCACAAACTTTGGAAGTCTCAGACATTTTGTGTGGAATATTTGAAAGGTTTTGTTTCTGTCATCAAATGTGAAAAGTAGGGTGTGAAGAGAGATTGTGGAGGGGAAAGATCCCTCCTTGTCTACGGCTTCTGCGTCTGGGATGAACTTTGGTAAAAGGAGGTAGTTTGAAGGATGAGTCTGTGATGAGCAAAGTCTGGAAATGAATAGGTGGCTTTTAATTATCTGGCTGTTTCTGCATTGATTAGTTGTTCATTCAAATAGGAAGGCCATGCCAGAGCTTTCTCTCACATTCCTGGGATCTGAATTTACATGTCTGGTGTCTGCTTTCAGAGCACCGTCGAAACTTGCTTGTCATTTGCCTTATCTCTTCATCGCCAACAACTCGTATAGTTGGGGGAAGAACAGAGACTCACAGTCTCTTTTATTTTTTTTTTATTTTTTTTTTTAAAGATTTTATTTATTTATTTGACAGAGAGAGACGCAGCGAGAGCAGGAACACAAGCAGAGAGAGTGGGAGAGGGAGAAGTAGGCTTCCCGCTGAGCAGGGAGCCCGATGCGGGGCTCGATCCCAGGACGCTGGGATCATGACCTGAGCCGAAGGCAGCCGCTTAACCGACTGAGCCACCCAGGTGCCCCCTCACAGTCTCTTTTAAAGAGGCAAAAGACCTCCAAAGTCATCTGTCTTTATTCCTTTATCTTACAAGCGAGAACTCTGAGGTCCAGAGAGGTGAAGCACTTCCCCCCGAGGTGCACAGCTCCTTGGGTCAGGGGTGGATGAAGCCTGCTTTCCTGCTTCTGTTAAGTGGGCTCTCCCCTGCCTTGATGTGCTCTGTGTTTCAAAATCATCCCGTGGCTGATCTGTTAAGAAGAGACTGATAAAGAACTTTTAAGGCAAACCTTTGAATACCTTTTCAGGCAAAATCAGAGAATCATTTTTAGAATCTGGGACAAAAACAGTTCTAAATAAAGGCTTCAAACTTCTGGATGCTTAGTAGTTTCCAAGCTTGATACAATGAGATCGCCTGGCTTTACCTCCTCAAAGAAAGGCCACTTTATCAGGCGCATATCTGGAAACCATAGAATCTGAAGGCAGTGCTGCACAGCGTGGATCCCAGCACTAAACTACTTGGATCCGTGATGTTGGCTTTGCCACATGCAAGTTGTGTCACCCTGGACAAACCATGTAATTGCTCCATGCCTCAGTTTACCCATCTGTAAATTGGGGATAATGATAATGATGGTGTCTTCCTCAGTTGAATCAATATGTTGTAAAGCACTTTGAGTGGTGCCTGTATTACATATTAGCTATTTTTATTATTTACTTGGCTAAACGCAATTAACTGCCTGCCCTATTTATTTCCTACATAAAAAATATCTTATAAGAAACAAGGCAGGAAAAACATAAGAAATCATGTGATTTGAAAATGTTGATTCCTCTGCCCCCCCGAGAGGCCCGAACACGTGACCCAAACCATCGAGTATTAAAGCTTCAAAAAGCTTGAGAGATCACCAGACCCTCCTGCTGGTTTGGGAAAGAACCCGAGGCCCAGGAAAAGGCCTACGACCTTGACTGTCAGGGCCAAGTGCCGGCTGTCCCCCAGCAGCCTGGCCATGCCACATTCATCACTCAACTTGCTACAAGATACTTCCCTGGAAAAGGGGGAGAAGGTTGAGACAGTAATGGACCCTAGCAAGGAGCATGAATAACTTATTTCAGTTGTCAGAAAGCCTTTCAGCCGAAGAATGTTGAAGTGGAAGGGGGCACATGGCCTGTGTCTTTTCTGAGTCATGCTGTACTTCCCCTGAGCCCCATTTCTGAACCTGCCTACTGGTTTCCAGGAATTCAGTGTGTCTGCCCTGGTGGTGCTGGCAGGGATAGAATTGCTGACTCAGGTCCCCACAAAGCATGAATAAAGTTCTTTCTTAGTTGAATGGGGTCCCCTCATGTCTCTTCAAGTTTGGTCCCCACAAGCTCCAGGGAGAATTAGATGCCCTTAGCTTCACCGTGCATCCAGCTGACATCTCCACAGAGCCAAGTTCTCAGCCAACTTCCCAGTGGGTCATGACCTCACTTTCCAAGATGGCAACACAGATGACCTGGGGAGATAATGAGATGACACATTTTAGTGATTAACCTCATTTAGGTTGTATTATCCTTTTTTATTGTGAAATAGGTAATACACTCAAAAAATTATATACTCCATATATGTAATTAAAAGGCAAATGATAAAATGAATACCCACGTACCTTCCACTCAACTTTTCATGTTACTATTTCCTTATATGGGCTAGACCAAAGCTTCTTGAGGCTGTATGCATATAGTATGTAATATATAAGTGTATGTCTGTATGGCAGATTTAGCAAATATCACAGATGTATATATCTTATATGTATACACACACATTTATTTATTTATATAAAATAAGTTGCTTAAAGAGGTTTAGCAATTTAAGCAATTGGACCAAGGCAACAGTCATAAGAGGTGGATCTGGATTTGAAGTCAGGTTTGTCTCAAAGCTTGAGCGCTTACTCATTCCCTCCAGTAGCCTCATCCTCCATCACCCTTTGCTCTCCCGCACAACCTTCAGTAGAGTGTGAATGCATGCCTGGCCTCACTAGTGTTTCTCAAAGGGAGGCCCCAGGAAGCTCACTAGAAATGCTGACACCCAGCCTCCATGCCCAGAGATTCTCGTTCCACTGATCTGTCCTGGGGCATAGATAGCTGCATTTTTAAGCAACCTAGGTGATTTTGATGCATATGAAAATTTGACAGCTAGTCCAGTCCTTCTCAAATTTTAATGCATAGAAATCACCTCAGGGAATCTTGTTAAGATGCAGATACTGATTCAGTAGGTATGGACTGGGGCCTGGGATTTTGCATTCCTAACAGACTTCCATGGACCGTACTTGTGGTGGAAAGGACCCAGTCCAACCCTCTCATTTTACAGAGGAGAAACCTGTGTCCCGGAGTCGTTAAGCAACTCACACAGTGCATCATTAGACAGCCATTTCCTGAATATGGTGAGGGAGATACCAGAGTTAAAAACCATTCCTCTTCGGGGCGCCTGGGTGTCTCAGTCGGTTAAGCGACTGCCTTCGGCTCAGGTCATGATCCCAGGGTCCTGGGATCGAGCCCCGCATCGGGCTCCCTGCTCCGCGGGAAGCCTGCTTCTCCCTCTCACACTCCCCCTGCTTGTGTTCCCTCTCTCCCTGTGTCTCTCTCTGTCAAATAAATAAATAAAATCTTTAAAAAAAAAAAAAACCATTCCTCTTCAATGTATTAATTAAAATAGGACTATTTATTAAATGCCTCTTAAGTGAGAGATGCTAAGTTACAGATACTAAAAATGCATGAACCATGCTCTCACATTGCTTATAATCTGGTGGAGGAAGTAAGGTGTTTTCATACCTGAAGTCAACAAAGGACAGTAGGAGGTGAGGACATGGAGATTATCTCTCTCCACTGTGACATCTCAGACAAGCGATTTAAACTTCCTGGAACCCCAGCTTTGCCTGCATAAAGCCAGAGACCACAAAGAGCACATCTAGGATTCTACAAAAGAGAATACTTTTTTTTTTTAAATCAAAGACTGAAAACCGCTAGCCCACGGATCAGATGTTGCCTATAGACTTTTTTTTTTCCTTGTAGTTTTTAAGAATTAATTATTTTTAAATATATATATATTTTTGAGAATAATTTTAGATCTATAGGCAGGTTGCAAAGCTGGAACAGAGAGTGCTTGTGTGCCCCTCATGCAGTTTCCCCTAGTTCATATTACCATGGTACACTTGTCAAAACTAAGAAATTAATATTGGTACGTTACTATACGTGAAACTCCAGGGTTGTTGTTTTGTTTTACCAGTTTTTCCATTAATGCCCTCCTTTTACTTTAGGATCCTATCCAGCTTCTCCAGTCTCCTCTGGTCTGTTTCAGCCTCTCAGGCTTTCCTGGTTTTTCATGACCTTGAGGGTCTTGAGGAATGCTTGCTAGGTATCTGGCAGAATGCCCCCCAATCTGGGTCTGCGGGTGGACTTTCTCATGATTAGACTGGGGTTATAGGTTTTGGAAAGAATGTGACAGGGCTGAGTGGCTCTCACAGACATGTTATTAGTCTTCCTCCCTATGAGAGGCCAGAACACATGACTAGAACATTTTACTACAAACCCAAACCACCATGACTAGAGCTATAGGAGGTCACCTGACCCATCCTGCAGTGTCTTTAAAAATCTTGAACCAACTTTGAAAACTTGGGTGATATTTTATATAAAAATTGGGATTTCTGCCTTCTCTTGAAAGCAAGAAGACCTGGCCATGCTGGGCTTGCAAGGGCACCCAGCCAAAACTGGCTAGAGCCCAGTGAGTTGCCTGCTTTACTGGGGCCTAAATTTCCCAGTTCACCATAGTTCCCATCTCTCGTACCATGCATATGCCTCTGAGCTCACTGAATTCCCTAATATTCCATTGCCTTCCTAGCTCCTTCTTGAGGCAGTGGGTTTATTTTTGCAGTATGTATTAACTTAAATGTGCACAAGACTGGGGAGAGAAGCCAGAGAGGCTGGCATGCTGGGGCAGGTCTTCCTGGAGAGGTGCAACTTGCCTCCTGCCACAGAATAGCACTTCTCAAAGTGCGGGACCACCAGCATCAACATCACCCAGGAACTTGTTCGAAATGCAAATTCTGGCACCATCCTTACTGAATCAGAAACTCTGGAGGGGGGCCTACAATCTGTGGTTCAAGCGGCCCTGCAGCTGATTCCAACGCATGCTGAAATTGGAGAGGCACTGGAGAGACGTCGGCAGCCCTGACATGGGGCGAGCCTGGTGGTCCCGGCCGGGCCGCCTGTGCAGCAGGGATGGGGAGTAGGGGTGAGCACCGACTCTTTCATGGGTTCACAAGTCAATGGGATCTGCGACCAGGGGTCAGTGTGAGTTTATACGCCTCTGGATCCTCAGCATGTGTGGACATAGGCTTTGCTCCCACTATTTCTGTTGCCCTGTGTCAGATTTGGGTAACCACAGCCTGCCTGAGTGGAGGCTCAGGATTCCATGTTTGTCCTCTCCCATGCCTTCTTCATGAGCCACCCCCAATCTCTCTGCACCAACAAAATCTCACCAGCTGGGGTGCCTGGGTGGCTCAGTTGGTGAAGTGTCTGCCTTTGGCTTGGGTCGTGATCCTAGGGTCCTGGGATAGAGCCCTACATTGGGCTCTCTGCTCAACAGGGAGTCTGCTTCTCCCTCCACCCCTGCTCGTGCTCTTTCTCTCTCTCTCTCAAGTAGATAAATGAAATCTTTTTTTTTTTTTAAAGATTTTATTTATTTGACAGAGAGAGATACAGTGAGAGAGGGAACACAAGCAGGGGGAGTGGGAGAGGGAGAAGCAGGCTTCCCGCGGAGCGGGGAGCCTGATGCGGGGCTCGATCCCAGGACCCTGGGACCATGACCTGAGCCGAAGGCAGACGCTTAACGACTGAGCCACCCAGGCGCCCCTAATAAATAAAATCTTTTAAAAAATATCTCACCAACTTAGAAAAGAGAAGAAAACCATTGTGGCCTCTTTTGACTGGCAGGTGATGAACCCTTTGGAGTCAGGCCTTTGTCCATGTGGCAAAGTTCCGTGGGTCTGAGTTACAGTGAGAGAGGATTATGTCCATAGGAGAATATTTCGATGGACTTAAAGCGTGTATCGTACACATTGTCTACCTTCCTTCACTGTGTCTAGTTTTAAGGACCTACCTCAAGTTCTGCCTCCTTCCATCTTCTTTCTCTCAGGATGGTCTTGCCTCTCTGTGTCACAGAATTCCTCAAAATTTGCACAGTGTCCATGCTTCTGCCACCCTGATCTCAAGAACTCCTCTGTCACCTGCTCTCTGCTAACTCCCCCCATTCCCTAACTCTTGCCCCCTCTTCAGGGCTCTGGTTACACTTTACCATTTCCAGAAGCAGAGCCCCAGGGAGTGGGATGGTTTGCTATGATCTGCTGGAATTTCCCAACTTCTTTGACAGGGCTTGTGTCTTATTCGTCTCTGCCCCTGGCACTTAGGAGGTGCTCAATTAACACTTGCTGAGTGAACGAGCTGCCTGCAAACATAGTGCACAGCATGGACTTGTAGTTAAGTACCCTGGTTCTGGAATCAGTCAGCCTGGGTTTGAATCCTGGCTCCACCGAACTGGCTGTGTGCCCTTCAACAAGCTGCTTAACATCTCTGAGCTTCTTGTAAAGGGCAACCTGTCAGTTGTGACCACAGATGTTCTGTGATGACCACATGAGCTAAAAATACTTAAAACAGTGCCTGGTACCTGGTAGTGCTCAGTACATATTAGCAGTAATAGTCCCTTGGTGATGATTTATTGAATTGGATTGGAAACATTCTCTAGTTAAAATTTTACCTGAAGAAATTCCTTTTTTTTTTTTTTTTTTTTTTAGAGAGGGGTGAGGGGCAGATGGAACAGGAGAGAAAGAATCCTAAGCAGGCTCCATGCCCAGCATGGAGCCCAACATGGGGCTCGATCTCACAACACTGAGATCTTGACCCAAGCTGAAATCAAGAGTCAGATACCTAGCTGACTGAGCCACCCATGGTGCCCTGAAATTCTTTTTCTTTTAGACAAAAGATTTGTGACCCTTGACCAAATAAATGCTTGGAGGGATGCCTACCTGCTTGACAAGAAAGGCCTTTGTTGCTCTCTTTAAGTTTTCTGCGTGGCAACAAGTTGGGACTGATCAGGCTCACAAGGTAGATTTGGGGTAGATGCATCCTGAGAGAGAAACCCAAAGTTCAGAAGCATTTCTGCTGTTTAGAGCAACTCCAGAAGTATTTCTTCCAAACAGCTTCAAGAAGGCATTAAATCCATTCACTTGCTATAGACACATGTACATGACTGCAAGCCTATTTGTATCCAGGAAAAAGATTCTGAATGTGATCCAATTCTTGTGCATTTTACCTATTTTATTTTGAGCCGGCTGCCTTCTGTGACAGGGTTGTAATTAATATTGTAGAGCAGGAGGCTCATTAAATCGGTCTCATTATGACTGCTCAGGTTCTGGGGCTCCGCTCAAAAGGATTTCCCTGTTATCAGTGCCTGACATATATTCCTCATCAAGGAGGCCAATTCTGTTCTGTCGAGGACTGTCTCCCAAATGGAGATGGTATTTATTCTGACTTGTACTATTAGTGTGAAAAATGTAGCCCCTGATGACAGACGCATAGACCTCTGTCATAGGCGGGGCTCCCTTTGCACAGACATGAGGAATATAGGAATTTATAAGACAGTATGTTTTCAGTGGCTGGAATGCCCACTGAGTTCATGCTTAGGTCTTTGGCTCAGTTTTGAAAAGGAAAAGAAACATCCTGATTATAAACCTGTGGAATCTTCATGTCAGAAGAGCCTTCAGTATTCATTGAACCTTTTCCCCAGCATGTGAGTTCTTAGCAATCAAGATTTCTGATTCTCTGGCTTTGCGTGATTGCTTACTTTGGCAGAAAGCTCCCTACCTCCAGTGTGGCCAACTTCCTTTTCAAACACAGCTAAAGAAAATAATTTGTATTCTTGATTTGAAATTTGTCTCCATCTTACTTCCCCCTTGACCCTAGCTCTGCCACCCAGAGCTGTACAAAACAAGTTTGGCCACTCTTCCTGAGAAAGCTTTCTGAGTGTTCCAGAGAGCTCTCACCTCCCCCTCTAATCCTCTCGTTTTAAAATTAAGTGCCTTCTCTTCCCCTGAAGCTTGGCCAGATCTGTCATCCTCCTGTTCGGTGATTGAATGTTAAGATACCTTAAAGTTCTCCAAGGATGTGGCATCCAGAAGGGAATGAACCTTCTGGGTGGGGCCAGTCCACCCAAGAGCCCAAGGAGGCAGCTGCCCCTACAGAGACAGGGTTTCTGGAGTTTTCTGTGGAGGATTGCATCCCAGGGGGCCCTCTCGGAGATGGAAGTGTTGCTGTCTCTTCCCTCAGACCTTTGCCGCAGGCAACTGCACCTTGCCTCATCCGTACCTGCTCGGGGCATTGTCTTTGGGAAGTACTCCTAGACCAGCTGCAGCTCAGGGACTTCAGCGTCAGGCTGCCTGGATTCAAAGCCCAGCTCTGCTGCTTGCCATCTGGCGTGACACTGGATAAGTTGCCAACCTCTCTGAGCCTCAGTAGGGAGGCGATAGGGCCTACTTCATAGCCTGTGGTGAGACTTGATAAGCTTACGTGTGTAAAGGGTAGCAGAGCTCCTGAGAAATGCCTGAGAGCATGTGAGTGATTATTAACAAGAACCAAACCTGATCATCTACACCTCCTTGCTTCCCATACGCTGGGCTTGGAATCTCTTAATTTTGACATTCTGGGAGTAATCTCAATCTTAAGAAGGAGATGGGGTGGGCAATTGACAGTGATTCCAAATGAATTTGTCTTTTGGTTCAGTTCTTCTGAGTCTAGCCCAACACTAACACACACTGAGAGCCTTTTTCACCTAGAACACTTATTATATAAAATCTATTTGATGAGAAAGAGAGAGAGAATGAACTGGATAACTGGATGTTCTTTCAAATGTTTTAGTTACAATGATCTCTCTCTCTCTATTTCTCTCTCTCTCCCCCTCTCTCCTTCCCATCTCTGTCTCCTTCCTTCAAATGAAATCTTACTCAAAACTCAGGTTCTGATGTAAGACAGATAGTAGATGAACAGGTCCCTCTGGCAGTTTTAATCTTCTCTCCTTGGCAAAAGCAGCCTCATTGTTTGGGAACCCCCTGGAGGTTGTCTGTGGAATCCTGGCATTCTGAGCTCCACATTTGAAAACTTCTGCATGAATCAGTTCCTCACCCAATTTTCTGAAATCTGGCCCCAGTCCTTCTACCTGCCTGATCCCCTTTTCTGTAGATTCATAGCACCTCTGCCTCAGGTTAGAATCCCCCCCGCCCCACCCAAACCAGCAATGTGTATTGCTTCCCCCCACCCAAATTCTGTGAGGATCGTCCCAGCTCAACCCTCCAAGTGATTTTTTATTTTATCCTCTTCTGACCTCAACATACTGGGCCTCCCTGAGAGTTGAGAGCCACTCCCCACTCCCATCTTAAAGAAGGACCCTAGGGTTTAGGTGTTCAGTCGTGGAGCAGAGGTGGGAGTGGGCAAGAAGCAAGTCAAAGTCATCCTCCAAGGGAGGGGTCTGGGAGAGGCAAATGGAGAAGGAGACAGATGTGCCACAGAGCTAAAGAGTTAGCCATTCAAGCAACAAACCTCATGGGAGTCCTTATTCTCTTTGACCTTTCTGCAGTTTCCTTTCCTTCCTTCCCTTTCATTATGTTTTCCTTACTCAACATCATGCACTGTTCCATGAACTGGGACTTTAGGAAGGAAGACATCACAGTCCCTGCCCCTCAGGGGCTCACAACCCAATGAAGGAAACTAATGAGTAAACTTTGCTGGCCCCCAGGTGCCCCTGAGAGTCACTGATCACTTGCTCATTTGGCTCAAGATTTCTACCAATGCATCCCTCATTTCCTAACCTGATTTCCTCTCAGAGCTTAGCTTAAGTAAACCATCTTCTTCAATTCTCTATGGCCTGACAAGTATGGGGAATAAAACCTTACATGCTCTCATTATGCAAATTTTTATAGTGCACACCTGTGGCCAGATGAATCTTTACAAAACTCCACCTTTGTCGCAGCATTCCCTTTCCCAAAGACTTCCAAGGAAGTGCTAACTCCCCAGCTCCTTCTCAGAGCTCCAGGGCACCCAGCAGGTTCTTCCTCTTCTCAACTGGCCCTGATTGCAGATGCTGATCATTGGGCAATAAATCCATTCTGCCTCTTGGTGTTGCTTGCATTGTTGTCTTGGATATCGATGAACTCATTACTTAGCTTCTCGTGGATTTAGGCCATGCCTTCCTAATTACTTTTAAAAAATGAGAGTCATTATGGAAAAAGCAGGATCTGGACCCATCCCGTGTCTTCCCCTCTCCCAGAGAGACCCCTGGTCTGTGCCCTTCTTACCATTTAAAAAACATACTTTTACATACAGACGTATTATGTACTCATGGATTATATAGAGTATTATTTTCATTATGTCTGTGTTTGCATAAATGGCATTGTGCAATATGCATCATTCTGCAATCTAAGTTTTTCACTCAATATATTTTTGAGATCTATTAACACTGACGTGTACAATTCCTAGTTAGTTCCATTAAATTACTCTATTGTATTCTATGAAGCTAGTGTGCTGCATTTGATTTGTCCCTTCTCATGATGGATATTTAGGTTGTTTCTAATTTTTTCTTGTTATAAATAATGCTCCAGTGAACATCCCATACATATGCCAAACTATTTAAAACCCTGTGGGAGACAGGAACGGTGAATTCTAATTTTTGAATCCTCTCTTCCCCTTAGCACAGGGCCCTGCCTGTGGCAGATAATCAATAGATTTATTAACACATACATTGCACAACATATGTATATGTAAACTAATACCCAAAGTCACGTTTTGAAGTAATGTTTTAAGCGGAAGTACAAATTCAAAGCTGACGGTGTTCTGGGCATCAACGTCCAATCCAGGTGATGCCCAGAAATTGGGGCTGCTCCTTCCTCTGAGACAGAAGCTTTTAAGGCTCTTTCCTCCGGATACAGAGGTGACTCCTGTAGAGATTATAGGGGAAAATCAACAGATTATATCCCAGAAGGAGACTTGCTAGTGGGTGTATTTAACACTTTCCCATCCTTCTCCCTCCTCCCTCACTACCTTTTCTGTTTTTTTCTGTTGAGGTCGCTGGAGATTGTTGGGAGCACCGAATGTCTCAACAAGCCATTGCAGCTAAACCCCTCATGCTAGTGGGTGGAGCGGGTGGATCATGGAGCAGGTAGGTCACGGTATAATGGTAATGAAAGCTTCTGCTTAACCTGAGTGCCCCTCAACCACCAGGCAGGCCGAGATCAAGCTGGGAGCCCTGGGAAGCTGTTTGAGGTGTTCTCCCCTTTCTTCTGATTGGTCAACCCAGCAGGTGTTTGTGCAGCACAGGTGAATCAGAGGTGGGGCTCTGGCCTCAAGGAGCTCGTTCTGCTAGGAAAGGTCAGGCAGGAGAAACAGAACTTCCAAAAAGGAGGCACCAGGAGAAGCACCAAGTAAGGCAGGGTTGCAGAGAGGAAGGCACATAGGTGTATGTGGAAGTATGTGGGGTCACCTGGAAGCTGACCCCAGCTTGGAGCCTGCAGTAGGATTTCAGCCAGGGGGGCTGGGAATAGGAGGAAGTGGTGATGGGAGTGAGGTCCAGTGAGGTTTCAGAGGGACCTGCGGTGGCAGAGGGATGAATCTGGCACATGAGCTACTGGTTTAGTTACGGTCGTCTAGAAGAACAGGAGGGGAGTCTGGAAGGCAGGCCAAGGGAGGAGTGATTAGCAGGGTTGTGTTCCATTCCCGAATCCCCACCAAAGATGGCAAACTCTGAAGATGTTTGCCAATAAAGGCAGACTTATTCTACTTGATTTTTATTTCTTTCTTATTGAGGCTTAACACGTATCAAGGGCACAGATCTTAAGTGTAAGACTCCATCAATGTTGACACATGTAACAACCACAGTGGTCAAAATGTAGAGCATTTTGAACCCAAAGTCTCCCTGGCGCTCCCTGGCGCTCCCTGCCGGACAGCGCGGAAGCCTGTCTCCACACACCCAAGTCAGTCCCCACTGCCTTTGACTTGCATTACCTGGATCAGTTTCGCCTGTTGTTCAATGTCACGTACATAGGCCTCCTGCAGAGCAGCCCGTGAGGAGTTTCTTCAGCGGCACCGTGCAGAACGGTTGGGGAGAGGAAAAGGGGATTGTGGCTGGAGCCTGGGGGAGCCGGGGAATGAGGGCTCTGTGCCAGGGTGGCGACCGTGAGAAGGGGACAGGGGCCACAGCTGCGGAGGATGGCACGGAGAGGTGAGGGGGGCTCCCCAGGAACAGACGAGTGAAGCTGGGGCTGTTTAGGGGTGTGCACGGCCCTGCCGAGCTCTGGCCTGCCCCAAGGCAGCATCCAGTTAGAGAGCCAGTGCCTCCCAGCCCACTGGATTCAGAAAAGGTTCTGCAGCGGCCCAGGAGGAAGCAGTGTTCTCTGCTACGGGGTCTGCTGCAGCCTCTCACCATGTTCCTCAGCTCGTCTTCCCTCATCAGCTGTCCCTGCAATATTGACAATGACACCCCAACCCTTCTGTGGCTGTTGGGATGGCCACAGGCTCCGGGGGACCGAGGAGTCACATGGGGGTAAAAGAGCAATTCCGAACCAGTCAGTAGCACCGGGGAGTTTGCCTTGTTGGCGCAACCGAGCGCGTCCCGCCGAAGTGGACGTTGGGGATCTGGCAGTTTGCCTTTTTTGCAGGAAGAAGGCAGTTCCGTGAAGCAGTTGGGAGGGCCATTCCTAGGGACCAGGGACAAATACTTCCCAACCCCAGTATTTTTATCTGAATGAGCTCAGGGTCAGGTAGAAACTACGGGAGTAAGGGAATGACCTTGATGGAGAAGAGGAGGCCAAGTGCTCTCTGGGGAGAGGGTGGGGAAATTGGCGAGAAATGTACAAGGAGGGGAGGCCAAGGTTAGGGGCCGCTGTCCAGCACCTCATCCTATATTACCCACTGAGTACTGACCGTACTGATGAATCCCCAGCCTTTGGGGTTACCAGTGACTCCCTCCACCCCCTAGTCCTTCAGGAATAACCTCCTGGAGTCCCAGGTATAATCATGAAATGAATCCCCCTGATACTTTCCCATCTTGGAAACCATTCTGCTAGTTTCTTGCTACTTCATGCTGCGTTGTGACTTGCTAAGTGTTGAATCTTTAATGTGCTGCATAATCCAGTGTCCTGTGTTGGAACAGGTGTGAGAAGGGAGATTTCAAAAGCAAATAAACACGAAGAAGCCTTTCTTCCCTCATTCATGGGCTACCAGCGTGTGCGGGAGGTGGGGCAGTGCTTGGGGTGGGAAGCTAGTGGTGGAGGTAGCCTGTGAATGAGGGCCCATCAGCCTTCCCCTACTGGGACACACCTTCCAGCTGGGAAGAGATGTAAACAAATGATTATCAAACACGCTGAGATGATAAGTACAGCGATACAAGGTGTTGTGGGAGTGCAGGAGAGGGAGGGATTCATTTTGCCTAGGCAGTCGCAGAAGGCGGAGACACTGGGGCTGGGTCCTGCAGGATAAGTTTACCGAAAAAGGCATCCTAGGCAAAAGAAACTGTCCACCAAAAGAGCAAGACAATGTGAAGAATGGAAGTCTAGAATGGAGGAGGGTGAGGGGAGGAGGAAAGGGGGACACAGGGAAATGACGCAGAGAGCTGGGAGGGGGGCATTGTGAGGCTGTCTGTAGGGGGTGACACTGCAGGAAGTGTGGGTGGGAGATAAGAGGGTCACTGGGCTTGTCCTGGGCAAAAGTGTGACGTGGTTCACGATCCCGCCCTTCTGGACTCCTTCACCCCTTTCGCGTTCCCCTTGCCAGGCGTCTTTATGGCTTCCCTCCTCCCCCTCATAACAAACCCCAAATCACGGTGCCTGTTTCTACCAAGTCAGAAGAGGTGATGGGTGAGGGCCAGGTGGCAGGAGAGCTGAGCTTTGCCAGCACTTGCCAGCCACGCATCAGGCAGCATGCTCAGGTGGTTGTGTTCTCACCACAGTTAAGCCTCCTAAGACTGCAGTGATGTTTGGAATTCTCGCCCCCATTTCACAGATAGAAACTGTGGCTCAGAAAGGTTATGTAACTTGCTCCAGTTCACACAGCCAGGCGGGGGGAACTGTGATTCCAACCCAAAGTGTTCCGATTCTGGGGTCCACAGTCTTAATCCCCACACTGAGCCCATAGTCTCTGAATGCCTCGTTCTGCCAGATCACATGTTTGCAGTAACAAAGTCCTCAGTCCTCAGAGCAGTCAGTCAGACAGGGAGGGCCACAGGGAAGGAGAGGGAGGGTGGGAAGTCTCAGGTAGGGCATGGTCAGTTCCTCACACAGGGCTGGCCCAGGGCCCACTCCCCCAGAACGCCCGGAAGGGGCAGCCCCAAGGGCTCACATATGTATGTTTAGGGGCCCATAAAAATATTCTGATCCTTTAAAATCAGAAGGAAAAAATGTACTTTTAGGACAAAAAATGATATAGTCATCCTTATAACAATGCAATCACAAAACATAATTTTAATGTTCTTTTTTTTTTTTTTTTTTTTAATGGAAGAAGCGATCCTTCAAGGCAAAAATGCTGAGGGCCCACAAACGTCACAATGTGGCCCTGACCTGGCCTTTTCCACTTTCCTTGTGCCAAATTCATTTAGCACCTGAGTTCTCCCTGCCTCTTATGTCTGTGCTATCTTCCCTTTCCTTCTGCCAGTATTGTAACTTGGGCCATGCTGGGACCATTGCAGTAGCTTCCTCTCCAGTGACGCTGCCTTCAGCTTCTCTCTCTTTTCCCAACCTTCTCCCAACTTGCAGTGTTCTCTGATCTGTTTCTATTTATTTTATATTTTTATGATATTGTATTTATCCTCGTGGTTGTATGTGTGTCATGTGTTTGGCCAGAGGGTTTGGGGTCACTTGTGTCCCTTAGAAGTGAGGCCAACGCACTTTAAAAAAAGTTAAATGTTAAAATTGGTAATATATAACATGGGGGTTAGCATTTTAGCCATCTCTAAGTGTACATCCCAGTGGCGTTAAGTACGTTCATGTCGTGGTACCACCACCGCTATCTATTGCCAAAGCCTTTTCATCACTGGAGACAGGAACTCTGCGACCACCATTAAGCTATAATTCCCCATTACCTCTCCCCCCAATCCCTAGAACCTTCTTTATTTTTTTTTTCTCTAGATTTATGGAGATATAATTGACATGCAACATTGTGAAAGTTTAATGTGTACATCATAATGATTCAATATGTATATATTGGAAAATAATTACCACAATAAGATTAGGTAACATCCATCACTTCACACAGTGATAATCGTGTGTGTGTGTGTGTGTGTGTGTGTGAACTTTTAAGATCTAGTCTCTTGGCAACTTTAAAATACATGATACAGGGTTGTTAACTATGGTCACTGTTACATCGCCAGAATTTATCTTCTAACTGGAAGTCTGTCTCCTTTGACTGCCTTCATCCATTTCCTCTCCTGTTCCCCCACCCCCTGCCCTGGCAACCACCAGTCTGTTCTGTTTCTAGGAGATTGATTTTTTTTAGATTTCACAGGTACTTGAGATCACACAGTATTTGTTTTTCTCTAGTATTTTCGATTCTACTTTCTGTCTTTATATTGCCTATTCTAGGTATATAAATGGAATAATGCAATGTTTGTCCTTCTGTATCTGGCTGCTTTCACTTAGCATGATGTTTCCCAGGTTCATCTATGTTGTAGCCTATGTCAGAACTTCATTCTTTTTTATGGCTGAGGGTATTGCGTTGTACATATATACCCCATTTTGTTTATCCATTCATCTGTTTATGGGCATTTAAGTTATTTCTACCCTTTGCTATTGTGACTAATACTGCTATGAACATCGGTGTACAAATAGCTGTTTGAGTCCCTGCTTTCAATTTTTTGGGTCTATACTTAGAAGTAGAATTGATGGGACATATGGTAATTTTATGTTTAAGTTTTTGAGGAACTGCCAAGCAGCAAACCACTTTTTTCCGTGTGTGATGAACGAAGCTGTCCTCAAGTCCACTCTCCAAAGCCTGGCTCTCGAGATTAAACGATTGTAAACATTTGTCAAAACTCATCAAGTTGTGCATTTTTAAATGGTGAATGTTACTCTAAGTGATTATGACTCAATAAACTAGACTTTAAAAACATAACCTCCTTGTAGAGGAGGGCAAATTCCTTAGTGGAGGCTTGAGATACAGCAAAGGAGAAACTATGGAAAGAAAGGGATTTTCTGAATGGGAGGGGAGAAGAAATGAATGACCAGCCTCACAGTCTTATGTAGGTAAACTAGGTGTGTGTTATAAATGTTAGTGTTGGTGAGCAAAGTTTATGCAACTGTTGTTTTTTATTCAGCAACATTCACTTATGATGCATCTGCCGTGTGACATTTTACAGCACCATTTGTCTCAAGTTAGAAGCACAGAATGAAAGTGTTAATTAAAAATAAAATGTCACTTAAAAAATATAAAATCTGATATACAAATCGATGGAAAGATATCCTGTTTTTGTAGATTGGAAGCCTTAATATTGCTCAAATGTCCCTACTACCCAAAATGATCCACAGATTCAATGCAATCTCTGTCCAAATCTCAATGGTGTTTTTGCAGAAATAGAAAAATCTCTTCTCGAATTCATATAGAATCTTAAGGAACCCCGAATAGCCAAAACAATCTGGAAAAAGAACAATGAAATTGAAGGTCTCACATTTCCTGATTTCAAAATGTGCTACAAAGCTACAGCAATTAAAATAGTATGGTACCGGCCTAAAGACAGACATACCGACCATGAGACAGAATAGAGAGCTCAGAAATAGCTCTCGCATATATGGTCAAATGATTTTCAATAAGGGGGCCAAGATTACTCAATAGGGAAAGTACAGTCTTTTCAACAAATGGTGTTGAGGAAACCTGGATATCCACCTGCAAAAAAATGAAGTTGGACTCTTATTTTACACCATTTAAAAAAATCAGCTCAAAGTGGATCAAAGTCCTAAATGTAAGAGCTGCAACTATTAAACTCTCAGAAGAAATCATATAGGAAAAGTCGCTGGATTTGTCAATGACTTCTTAGGCATTGACATCAAAAGCATAGGTAAAAAAAAAAATTTGGTAAGTTGGATTTCATCAAAATTAAACACTTTTGTGCATCAAAGGACATTATCAACAGAGTGAAAAAGGCAGCCCACAGAATGGGAGAAAATAGTTAAAAATCATAGATCTGATAAAAGATTGATATCTACAACGAATAAAGAATTCTTACACCTCAACAATATTAAAACAAACAATCCAATTTAAAACTAGGCAAAGGATTCAAGTAGACATTTTTCCAAAGAAGATATGCAAAGGGCCAATAAGCACACAAAAACTGCTCAGTATTACCAGTCTTTAGGGAAACACCAATCAAATCGATTCACTCCTATTGGGATGGCTATTATTAAATAAAAAAAAATAAGTGTTGGAGACGACATGGAGACATTGGATCTCTTGTACGTTGTTGGTGGGACTGTAAAGTGGTGTGGTCTCTACAGAAAATGATATGGAGATTCTTCAAAAAATTAAACAGAATTGCCATCAGATCCAGCAACTCCACTTCTGGATATACACTCTGAAGACCTGAAAGCAGGGACTTGAACATATATTTGTACACTCATGTTCACAGTAGTGTCATTCACAGTAGCCAAGAAGTGGAAGCAACCAAAGTGTCCCTTGGCTTATAAATAGACAAACAAAATGTGGTATATACATACAATGGATTGTTATTCAACCTTAAAAAGGAAGGAAATTCTGACACATAGATGAAACTGGAACACGTTATGCTAAGTGAAATAAGACAGATACAAAAGAATAAATACTATGTGATACCACTTATATGACATCCCTGAAGAGGTGAAAATCACAGAGACACAAGGTAAAGTGGTGATTGCCAGGGGCTGGGTGGGGGGCAGGTGGAATGGGAGTTAGCATTTAATGGGTATGGAGTTTCACTTGGGGAAGATGAGAGAATTCTGGAGATGGCCGGTAGTTGCACAACAATGTGAATGTGCTCTTTTTTTTTTTAAAGATTTTATTTATTTATTTATTAGAGAGCGAGCGAGAGAGAAACAGCATGAGAGGGGAGAAGGTCAGAGGGAGAAGCATGTTCCCCGCTGAGCCGGGAGCCCAATGTGGGACTCGATCCCAGGACTCCAGGATCATGACCTGAGCCGAAGGCAATTGCTTAACCGACTGAGCCACCCAGGCGCCCCTGTGAATGTGCTTAAGGTCACTGAACTGTTCACTTGAAAATGGTTAAAATAGTGGGGTACCTGGGTGGCTCAGTCAGTTAAGCTCCTGAGTCTTGATCTCAGCTCAGGTCTTGATCTCAGAGTCGTGAGTTCAAGTCCCGGGTTAAGCTCCATGCTGGGTGTGGAACCTACTTTAAAAAAATGGTTAAAATGGTAAATTTCACATTCTCTATATATTACACCACACACACACAGATAGAGAGAGAGAGAGAGAGAGACTGCTAACAGCAAGTACTTTGTCACTCCTGCTGGCTTCAGAGATCTTTTCAAGCCTTCATGTCAAACTCTCCAAAATCTGGCTTCCACCCCCTTCCCAGGATTGTGTTAACTCAGAATGCCCTCTTCCACTCAAAGCTCTGGTCACATTGTTGAATCGCTGTATTCCTGCATTTCCCTGCTCTGTCCTGCTTTACTCTTTTGCATTTCCTAAGCGTGCCCACTTTACCTGGAATGACCTGCCCTCTTTCCATCTCCACATTTAGATCCCATCCATTGTCCAAGAGTCAGTGTTAGCCTCCTTCAGGGCTGGGACCTCAGTTCCTCTATTTTGGTACTTTTCACTATGTTTGTTTTTTTTTTTTTAGGATTCTTCCCCATTTTTGTCTCCCTCAATACATTTTAAACTCTCTGAGCAATATGTATTTTAAAAGCAGTAAATGTTTACTAAATGAATGAAGCTTTCTTAACAAAAAAAAAGGTCCTCCATGGGAAACAGAAGCTTTTGCTCTTTTTGATCTCTAACCAAAAATCTCCAAAGAAATTGAAAGACTTTGATGAGATTTTGCAAATTTGTTCTGTCAATATTTTATATGTCCTGGCTACCACAGGTTAGCAAGCTGACATTCGGCATAAGTAGAACTGGTCTGCAGGTGCATTTCTTAAGGGTTTTTGTTTGTTTTTTTCCTCAAACTAAGATGGAAGTGTCACGGGATAAAGTGTAATGAGCAATTGCTCTGAAAAGTGTATTTTGTTGATTCACAACTACTTTAGATGTATTAGGTAAACATCCCTGAAAGCCAGTGCGCAATGTGAACAGATGGGGAAGCAGTCATTTGCTTCCTGCTCAATTTGAAAGCAATGCCCTTGATCAAGTACATGATCAGTTTAATAAACTCAACTAAAGACAAGAAAGGTGTGATTGGGGGGAGCAGGGACATTTTGTAAGTTATAAGCTGCATATTTCAAGCACCTAGCTCATGGTGAAAGAGGCCTTTCATCATCTCAGTGAAATAGGAAGATCTCTTTAGTAAGAACGTTTTCTAGAAATAAAACTAGGAAAAAAAAATCTTTTAAAAAAGTGAATTAGGAAGTGGCCCTTGCTTCCTGGAAAGCAGTGGCTTAGTGGGAGAGGCAGCCCTGATTGGGGGTAACATCTAGTGATGGGGCCTAGGTTGCCACCTGCTCCTGCTTCATCCAGGATCCTCTGTTGAGTCAACCTTCCGAAATGTGCTGTTGGAGGATGAACGTGAGTGGGAACAATACTGTGGAAGAAAAGACATGAGAAGTCCTGGGAGCCAAAATATGATCTTTAAAAAAAAAAAAATCATTGAAATGCAACATAGATTCAGAAAAGTGCACAAATCACAAGTATTATAAAATGAACACACTTGTGTGACCCACACTCAGCTCAAGAAAGACATTACCAGCACCCCTGAAACTCCCTCATGCCCCTTCCCAATCTCTGCCCCTCCCTCCTCACCAGAGGGAAGCTTTCTCCTCATTTCTAAGATCAGATTCTTTTGCCTGTTTTTGAACTTTATGTAAATGGAATTATACAGTATGTAAAAAAAAAAAAGATGTTAAAAAATAAAATTACCAAGTTCAATTTGAGTAAGAAGGAACATTTAAAAATGCGCCTATCCACTAGTTTGTTTTGAGGGAGGGTGAAGAGAAGAAGCACAGGAAGAGGACTACTTACATCTCTGTGGGTTTGCCAGTGTTAGTATTATTGGGATCTGTTAGTAAGTGCTGGTAATTAGCCATGCAAGCCACCAAACCTATTCATTTTTTGAGTTGGTGGGTGAATCACTCATTCCATCCTGGCGGTCTAGCAGGGCAGAATGCAGAAGCCCCATTTGGTCTTAGCATGTGGAATGGTAAAACCGGGCAGATTCCTGAGCTCCAAAATAGTGTCCCTAACAAAATGGGCTGTAAGAAGCTAATCCAGTTTGATGGATCCACTCAGAGCATTCTTTCAAGTGCATGAAGTCCACGTGGTTACAGAACTAAAAGGCTCCATGAGGGGCGCCTGGGTGGCTCAGGCGGTTAAGCTTCTGCCTTCGGCTCAGGTCATAATCCCAGGGTCCTGGGATGGAGCCCCGCATCGGGCTCCCTGCTCTGCGGGAAGCCTGCTTCTCCCTCTCCCACTCCCCCTGCTTGTGTTCCCTCTCTCGCTGTCTCTCTCTCTGTCAAATAAATAAATAAAGTCTTTAAAAAAAAATAAAATAAATAAAGACTCCATGAACGATGCGGGGCTAATACCCTAGCAGAACAGGGGTCTGTCAGCAAAAATGGGGAAGTATGACTGTTGAGGAAAAGTCAGCAGTGTCATTGTCATAATCCCACTGACAACAGACAGCTCAGCTCTCAGGGGCCAAAGTGGTAAAAACCCACAAAAGATGTCCTCTGTTTCTTTCTTTCTTTCTTTTTTTTTTTTAAGATTTTATTTATTTATTTGACAGAAAGAGAGCGAGAGACGGAACACAAGCAGGGGGAGCGGGAGAGGGAGAAGCAGGCTTCCTGCGGAGCAGGGAGCCCAATGCGGGGCTCGATCCCAGGACGCTGGGATCATGACCCGAGCTGAAAGCAGACGCTTAACGACTGAGCCACCCAGTCGTCCCCTCTGTTTATTTTCATGGGTGGAAAAGAACACTCGCCTCCACCGCCGGAGGGGGATGTATTTGTTTCTTCATTTTTTAGGGCTGCTATACCAAAGTGCCACAAACTGGGTGGCTTCAAGGAACAGACAAGGTTTGTTGTCTCACAGTTTTCTGGAGGCTGAACGTCGGTAATCAAGGCTCATCGGTTCATGCTCCTTCTCAAGCCTGTGGGGGAGAACCCTTCCTCTCTTCCCAGCTTCTGGTGGCGGCTCTCCATCCTGGGTGCTCCTCGGCTCCTCGGCTGGCAGCCGTAGCACCCGAGCCACCTCCTCTCACGTGTCTGCTCAGTATTTCTTCTTCTCTTCTAAGGACACCAGGCGTATTGAATTAGGGGTCCACCTTATTCCACTCTGACCTTAGCTTAGCTTGACTACTTACATCTACAATGGCCCTATTTCCAATAAGGTTACATTCTGAAGAACGGGGGGTTAGGACTTCAACAGGAGGTCATGTGAGGCATTTCCTCCTCACAGGCTTTGGGGGATACAGAGCTAGACCTGGAAACTGGCTTAAAAGCTACAAAACACCATCCATTCCAAGAGGCAAAATTAGGAGCAACGAGGAAGCAGCAGGGTAAAACATAAAACTCTAGAGCTTTAGAGCCATCTAAGAGCTGGGTATGAATCCAGTTTTGGCATTACTAGTAATATAACTATTTAGTTTCCCCTCAGTAAAGTCAGAAAAATAGTGACTGCAAATGGATATTTAAAGAGGCGATTTATGTAATGTGCTGAGCTCCAACCTTGACCACTAATAGGTTCTCAACACTGAGAACAGACTTATGCCTCAGTTTCCTCAAAGGGATAAAAATTAAGTGACATCTTTTCATGCAAGATGTTGTTAGCAATTTTGAATAGATGGGACTTTGTTTCTTACCATTCTTTTTCCAAAGTCTCTCTTCATCTTATCATTTTGGGGATGCTTACTATCTTCTCCCTTACAAATGTAACTCTCTTGCATTCTCTTTTGCCGTATTTTTTTTAACTTCAAATTTATCTCCAACACATGAATTAGTGTGATATTACTCTGGTTTTTCAAAGTCTTGTGGAATTGAAGCCAATCTGATAGGTAATAAGTTAGGTCCCTAAGTTTGGAGTTAAGCAAAGACCTAGATTACTAAAGAAAAATGTAGGGCATGTTTGAAAAAAAAAAAAAAAGGCCGAGCAAAACTTACAGTCTAATGTGTGCATTGAATCCATGTTATAGTTTAGAAATCTAATTATAGTAGTTACCCTTTATTGAGCAGTTACCACGTACCAAATGTAATGCTAAAGACTGTATATATTTTAGTTCATTTACTTGTCATAACAACTCCATAAGCTAGGTACTATTATGAGCCCCATTTTACAGATGAGAAACTGAAGCACAGAGAGGTTATAGAACATGTCTAGAGTCACACAGCCAGTGGAGCTGGAATTCTAGCCAAGGCAGTCTGACTTTAGGGCCCATGTGAGTAACTACCATGCTATCCTAATATTTAGGCAGGAAAGCTCATGGTGAGTGTATTGGGATCTGCGCACAGAACAACACCCAGCTGGGTTTGTGCCCTGCTCATCTTTCTGCAGTGTGATTCCCCAAGCTTAGTTAACTTCTTCCAGTTGGAAGTTCACATTCCATCCATTTTCAACCTCATGGTGTCTGACACAGGTTCCTTCTCTCTCCCTCCTAGCTATGTGGTTGCAGGTTACATGCTAAATTGAGCAGAGCCAATAATCAGCATAAGTAAGGTCAGTCTTAGGAATTACAAATGAACTAGAGCTCAATGTGGCCAATGGAATGACCCAATTGTCCACAATTAATGCCAATAAATGAGTGCATGAATACATCCCATAGACATCTGTAAATGTCTAATAAGTGCCAGTTATTGTGCCTGGTAAGGGGCTGTAAATATAAATGAGACATAGTCTCTGAAATCTAGGAGCTCATAATGCAGTGGGGGCAACAGCTAGAGAAGTAAGTAAGCAAAGAAAGCACAAGGAAATGACAGGCCTTAGTAGAAGTTTGGATAAAAGACCATGGAAGTACGGAGACTGGAGACCACTTTTCAGCTGTGTTTGGCAGAGTGCAGAAATGTCCACCAGGCAGAACAGGCCTACCAGGCAGAGAAGAGAATGACATGTTTCTCAGATGGCATCCCTGAGATACAATGGGGTTCCTAGGCCCCACTCCAGACTTTTGAATCTGCATCCTTGGGGGTGTGGTCGGAGAATCACCATTTGAAAGGAGGATAGAATTTGTGAATTGCAATGTGCTAGTGCACATATCGAGGGCTCTGGCAGTGGCTGTCTGGTGCAGATTTGGGATGGGGAAGGTAGAGTGTTTGGAACAGAGAGTGCAGAGAGCAAATGACAAGAAATGGCCCATTAAGGGTAGGTTGTGGCCAGTTTAGCAAATCCCTAAGTAAAGGTGTTGGACTTTATCTTGCCAGCAATTGGGGCCCAGGGAAAGGGCAGAAGCAAAGGTATGACATGATCAAAGCTTTGATTTGGAATGGGTGGTTGAGGAAAACCCAGGAAGAGTGATTATCATACTCATAGGGTGGTGCTTTATTATTCCTTATAAAGATGATAGAAGCATATTGCAGAGAACAGAAAAAAGATGAAATTTCCCCATGCCTTATCAGCATATTAGGTGTCTTTCACATAGTCAATGACTGCGAAACATCTGCAGGATGAATGACTCGTTAGTCAATGCCACCACGTGCCAGCCCTGTGCTGAATGTTTTCTATAAATTATCTCACCTAATCCTCACAACAACATGGTGAGATAGCTATTACATTTACAAATGGGAAAAACCAAACACTTCTTAGGGAAGTTAAGCAACTTGCCCAAGGTCACAAAGCTACTAAAGCAGCAGAGTTGAGCTGCAAACACAGACAATCTGACACCAGAGTTCATGCACTTGGCCATCACACGCACCTGCTGCGCCGGGAATGAGGGCATTTCCCTGCAGTCTTGCAGACATATAGTTTTACATATTTATCATGATCACCCATAAAATTTTATATCTTGTTTTACCCAAAACATACTGCCATGTCATAAAGTGTTTTCATAAATTTAATTTTAACAGGTACGTTATCATCCACTGAGTGGATATAGACCACTGATCACACTATCTTCATCGTTGGTGTTGTGGTCCTTCCTCAGTTTTCGCTAGTACCGTAATAAAGTAACAAATGTTTTCATGTGCATAATATTTTTCATATAGAGTTATTTCAATAGACGGAGTTTCTAGAAAAAAGGTTACCATTGGATTGAAGGCCTTACGGCAATTGTGAAGCCTTGATAGTCATTGCCAGATTGCATGGTGGAGATGTTTTACCAGTTCACAGAGTCACTATACAGTCATCATAGTCACCATATAGCCACACGTAAAGTATGAGAATATCAACTGCAGCCCACCCTCACTTGTGTTGAGCATTATTTAAAAAAAATAATATATTATATATTATAATACATATATTATTATATTATAATAATAAGTTTTTAATAAAATAATCCTATTTTAAAGGATTCATTTGATTTTCAGTAGGGTTGCATATTTTCCCATACATTATTGATTAGTTGCATTTCCTCCTTTGTGAGTTATCCGCTTGTCCACTTCACCTAGTGCTCTTCTGAAGAGTTTTTAGGAGTCGTTTTCCAGGTAGGCTACCCAGATTTGGGGAAGACATCGGGATGAAGGGCTGAGTAAGAGAGAAAAGTCAGGATTTGAGAAAATCTTCAGCACTGATTGCTAAAATGGCCACACACCTCCTTAAAATCAGAATAAACTCAACTACAGTATCTGGGACAATAATAAAGTAACCCCTCTTTCCCCGTTACAAATTGTGCTCCACAAATTAACTGGTACACAAAAAGATTTAAACACAGAGTGTTAATTTTCTTCTAAAGACAAACAGCATTGGTGAGTGTGTGCAAGATTTCTATCGAAAGACCTAAAGTACAGAATCGATACACTTGCTTATGCCACAGTTTTAGGGAAGAAAGCCTAATCTGTGTTTCCCTAAAAATCAGCTGCCTGCCACAGGTGTACTGATTTAGGTGGTATCTGGATGAATACTGTTTAATAGTTATCTACTTATTTTAATATGTGTTAGGAAAAATATAACCTGCTCATCAATCTGTGACGTGTGTAATTGCCCAGACATGATTGTGCAAAGATACACGCAAAGAATGGCATAAAAGATTTTTAAAATTTCTTCTTTCAGTTGAAAGAAGAAAATAATTGTATGGGTGGTGGTCCATGGCCAGGACAAAAGGCACAATGTCAGCGTGCTCACGGTTGAAGTTTGGGAAACATGGCTTTACTTTATCATCATCAATACACCTCTCTTGAGTGCTCCCTATGTGCTAGATGCTGTGCTCAGTACCAAAGGAACGTGCTGCTACTTCTGAGAGTTCATGGTCAAGACAAGAGAAAACATGTGAGCTGGGAAATGTGGGAAGTCTGTCCTGCTGGTGAGGCAGGGCACACACCAAACAGCCAGAAATCACAGACAATAGTGAAGAGTTAGAATGAAACCCGACAGCAGAGCCCACACATTGGCATATTACAGGAATCTTTGTGCCCGTTTTCCCTCATGATGTTGTTGCCAGGCAAGGTGAAACTAAATTCTTCCTCCCTTCTTTCTCTTCTTCCATTTGTTCCTTCTTCTTATTCTCTCACACTACATCTCTAATTTCAGATTCATTTTACATGCCCCCAAATTGCCTGCCCCAAAAACCGAGGCATCCAGGATTATCTAGGTGTGTGCCACAGGGCATTGGACAGGGAAATGATGTCTGTGCACCTGGTACAACAGCCTCAACTGGTAAATCAAGTCTCTGTTCTTCTAACCCTGATGGTTTCCTTTTTAAAATTCATCTTGGAGGAAATTGTGTAACATTTATTTTCCACCCTGGGCTTCTAACTCACTTGGCTTTGAATAACAACCGGCCACCTTGAGAACTGTGAAACCTGATGACTGTAGGGATGAGGGAAGGGCAAATATTTCTGGGTGATGGTTCACCAGTTATAATCAAAAACATGACCTTGGGAGGATTATAGTGACACTTGGAGGACCTGTGAGATGTATTGTTAGTATCCCCGAATAGATGTGGGCACCAGCTATGAGCAAGGTGTCATGTAAAGTGCTCTGCAAATAAAATAGAGGCACAAAAGCCTGTGCCCTCAAGGACCATGCACAGAGATGGGCTGGAGAAATAATGATTTATATGAGAATAATAACCCTCACCAAGGGAATGTGCTATAAATGTGCAGGAGATACACAGAGGAAAGATCATTTCTGACATAGGAGATCTGTGAAGAAGAGAGGTTTGAGCTTTCCCAATCTCTGTTCTAACTGACTTACCAAATCAATAAATTGGTTTTAAGGGATCTTTGAATAGGATTTCAACAGACACAGGTAGGAAATGGGGGCATATGGTTAGAAGGGGGTAGACAGCATGGGGAGCCAAGATACGAAGAGTGGAGAGCATACATTTTATATGGGAGACAAGAAGTGCTTGGGTACATGAGTAGACAAAGCTATGGTGGAAGGCTTATTTAAAGAGCTAGTGGGTGGGAAGCCTAGAAGGTAGATTGAAGGACCCAACTCAAGGGTGATAGGGAGACATTGGCATTTTGTAAGAATAGTGAGAGTGACATTACATTTGTTCTTTGGGAATATTTTTTGTGGTAGCTGGACAGAGCATGGGTTGGAGGAGGAAGAAACCAGAGATAGGAAACCAGCTGGGCAGCTATTGCCATGGTGTCAGGTAAGAGCTAATGAGGGCCAGGTTAGGGCTATGGTGATGAGAATGGGAAAGAGGCAAACGATGCAAGAGGCATTTTGGAAATAAAATCACCATAGCCTGGCAACTAGTTGGATATAGAAGGAGAGAGAGAATTGGAAGGTGACCTTAATATGGAAGAGATTAGAAGTGACACTAGTTGAGGCGGAATTGCTGGTTTATGGGGAATATTTGGGAGTCTCCTTCATCTATGCATGGGTTTAAGCAAAGCAGGGCCCATTATTGATGGAATCATCCATTACTGGCTGTGCCTGGAGGAATAAGGATGCTAATGGTTAATAGCAGACATGGTCAAAATTTTCAGGTGATGAGAAGAAACTTACAGACAGTAGGGAGGAGGTCTTGGGAAAATGCTTAAAAGTCATTCTTGTGACTTGAGAAATTAGTATCTTCAACACTTATATCCTTGTGCCCAGAGCCCTATGATTTCAGATTCTCTTCTTGGAGCTGTACACCAACAGTCAAAATATACTAGTCCTAATGCCTCTTGTCTCAGGGCCTTGGTCTCTATTAGGTGGCAGTTAGCTAGGCAATTCACTCATTCATTCAACAAATAGTCAATGAAGGTCTACAGGCACTGTTCTAGACATTTTACTGCTGAGATTATAGCAGCAAACAAATTAGATAAAATCCTTATTCTTGTGGACCAGCCTTCTAGTGGGAGTAGCAGACCATGAATAAAAAAATAGGCAAATAAATGTATTAAATAGTGGTTAATGTTATGGAGAAAAACATAACAAGAAGCTGGGAACTGTTGGGTTGGGAAAACTGCTGTTTTAAATAGGGTGGTTCAGATAGCCTCACTGACTAAAAGCCTTTGAGTAAAGACTTGTAGGCGAGGAGAGGGTGAGCCATGTGTACATCCAGGCAAGAGCATTCCAGTTGGAGGGAACAGCGACTGCAAAAACCCAGAGTTGGATGCATGCCTGGAGTATTTGAACGGTAGTAAGGAGGCCAGCAGGGATGGAGCCGAATGAGGGAGAGAGGGTGTGTGGCAGGATATGTGGAAAGTAATTAGCTGGGATCTTCTGGAGATGATGCCTGAATCCTACAGAGTGGCCCTAAAAATGGGAATTGAGTCACTGGGAAGGAGATGTACTTGGCCATCTTTTACTTATGGGTGGGGCTTTGCTCTGCAAAGAACCAAGTAAATGTCCACTCACAGGAAGGAAGAAAGAGGCTTTTCGTCAGAAAACACCAAAGCTCTTGTTCTTTTTGGTAGAAGGGACAGCCATGATGGAGTGCTTGTACTCCACCCCTTGTACTACTGTGGCTGGCAGGAGTCCCAGCAGTCTTTGCAAGGCTGATGCACGTCAATATTACTCAAAATGGATAGATCCCAAAAAATAAAAATAAATTACACTAAAAAAGCATCCATGCTCTTTGTTTAATTCTTTGCATCAGAAGTGGCGTTTAGTTTACAGTTCACTTTTGCTTTTTTTTTTTTTTTTAATATATACCACAGTGCAAGGTGGGGCTGGAAAGAAGAAAACCACGTAGGCTAAAGTCCCTCAAATTCTATACTTAAATTCCATCTCCATGACAGCATGACCGCCTCTGACCATGTGGAACCGTCACAGTTTTGGAAGAATAGCTTTGGAGTTGTAATTCTCCACTTATCTAAAAGCTGCATTTGCTTAATGAAGAGGTTTATTATATCTTCCCTACAGCTATTGACCATCAAATTGGGGAGGGGGATGTTTTCCTTTATTTCTCTGAATTGGGCAACTCACTGCTTTCATTCTGGCTGGGAGCCTAAACCCTTGCAAGGGCAGAGACAAACACAAGAAGGGGGAGGGGTGGAATGGGACAGAAGGCCTTACCCATGGTGGAGTCACATGAACTTGTAGATCAAAAGAGCAGTCCTGGCTTTAAAAGACTGTGGCACTATTCATGAACCCGGTGACTGCCTAAGAAGGAACACAACTGCTTGTTGTCACCAAAGATAAAATGCTGCAGCTGGGTCCCCACCCCCGACCCTCAATCCAACTTAGATCCCCCCATAAGGAAGGTGGAGGCTTTGACTCCACTTGGTCTCATTAACTGCTGATAAATGACCGACTCATAAAACAGGGCCCACAAAAGGAAGTTCGCAAAGAGGGACACTATAGTTTCCTTTTAGAGAATGCTTTCAGACCTTGTCATTCTCTTACTTTTATACCATTTGCTTGGTGATGAGCTGTCCTCACCCTTCATGTTAATGCAAATGAATTTAATCAGATAATGTTAAGTCCTCCAACAGACTCCAGAGTCTCTACTCCAGCAATTCCCAAAGTGCGTCTGTTCCTCGGAATCCTAATTCCACATGTCAATAGATATTATGTGGGGAAGAAAAGGAGAGGTTTCTTAATCAAGAGAATGTTGGGAAACGCTACATTTAAACAATATTGGACAGGTTTTCATCACTGCAAGACTCCCCTGAACTGCTAACATTCCTCCATAGCAAGTAGGAGATATCACACCCATTTCCCACACTTGTGTCACCCAGCCCATTTTCATAGGAAGCCCAGAGAGGTTATAAGACTTACCCTTTGTCAGGACTAGAACCAGAAGCCAAATAACCTGGCCTCTCCAGCTTTTTTCATTTGCCTGGAGAAATACAGAGCATAAAAAACTAAAAAAACCAGAGATATTCATGAACCATTATGGCAAAGGAAAAAGTAAATGTCGGATCCAAAATGTTGGGAGGTCAATCTTATGTCCGTCTGTAAGTGAAAGATGCCAAAGGCAGGGTGAGGGAAAGAAAGACCAAAAGCCATGGATCAGGGACAAATAAGGCTGCCGAAGACAAATGTTATTCATTTATTCTGAAATTTCTTGCCTAATGCCTCTAATTTGCTAGGCACCATTCCAGGCATCGGGAATACAGAGGTGAACAAAGGCGGGTCTGTTAAAGGCTGATCCTGGGGCACACTTACATGGAGCTCTATCTGAATGGTGCTCCTGATGCACCTCCTGTCCCCTTCGCTAGCCCTTCTAGTCATACCAGATGAGGTCTAGGTGCTATGGGTACAGGAGAGTGCCTGCTTGCAAATCCAACTTTTGAACTTCAATGTAGCCCAATCACCAGGTGCAAGATACAAGCAAGTCTATGGTTTGAATCATCTGTTTGATGCTTTGATTTTTACTATGGAGGCAGAACAGGAAAAGGTTGGATGGTCCTTCGGAGCTTGGCTAAAGTGACCCCAGCGGGGCATGAAGCATGTGTTTCCGTGATGCTGGAAGCAAGTGACAGAGAGCCCTTGGATGAAGCGGGGGTGGGGCACGGAGACGAATCTTTGCTACTTTCTCCTGTACTTCAGTAAGTCCGAGAGGTGAGGAAATGACAACTCCAATGATGAAGACCCACTCAAGGTACAAATCAGAACTCATCAGGTCAGGGAGTTGAGAGCTTGTGAAATTTTTAGAACAAAGAATTCCCTGAGGGAGCTGAGATACTCCAAGTCAAAGTACAGTGGGTCCATCCTGATCATCTCTAGGTTCAAGATGCCCTCCAGATAATGCTTACAGACTATATACATTTGACTTAGTGGTCAGGAGTTCCTTTTCTGTAGAGGAGCATTTCATTGAACCAGCTGGATTTTTAAAATAAGAGATACCACAAGAAGACACTGTAGCCTTGTGGTTTTCTTGGCACAAAAAGGCATGAGTGGCCACATTGGAACATTTATTTCTTCCATCAATGGATGGTGAGGGGTGGCGCTTGGTGTAGGGTTATATTTTAGGTTCTCCCACCTAGTCCAAGGGTTGCAAACTCAATTGCCTACAGAGTTCAGGTAGATCATATACATGCAGTAAGTGACCTAACTGTAATATCATGGAGAGAGCGGGGGAAGGTGTCAAAGGAGGGAGCAAATGCCCTGTCTAAAGGAGGGCATCTGCCACTCACCTGCAGCTGATTGTTAGCAGTGTGAGTGCCAGGGTTGCTTCTAATTTTTCAAGAGAAGCTACAAGTCAATTTTTTTGCGAGTGAAATTTTCTGATTTTTTAATTGTTGGCAACGAAATTCAAATTTAAAAAAGCACAAGAGAAAACATTGTGCAGCAAAACTGAACACATCCAGAGGTTGGAGGGAGTTCATGGGCCACCCCTCTCTCACCCTTGTGAATTCTAACTCCACTGGGAATTCCTTGAGCAAAAGAAATGTGTCTTTTCCATCTCAGCTGGGTAAAAAGTAGGTGGCTGCGATCTTGCTGGAAAAGCAACAGGCAGAGAGAGGCACATGATCAAGCTGGGGTGGGGGGCAGTCCCTGGAGGAGAGTGGGAGAGACCCCAGTCCCCACTATGGAACAGAGCTCTCAAGGCTGAGGGGCTAGTGGAGGCTGCAGTTAGGGCTTTCTATGACCAGGCTGTGTGGTGTCAGAAGCACGTTTAGAGAGCCAGGCCTGCTCCTCGCTGCTAAGACTTAGGGATTTGTGACTCGGTGCTCAAGGCAGAGGTCAAAGTTGTTCCTGTCTTCACATTCTGAAGTTTCTTTTCCCAGAACTACTCAGGCTCTTTCTGATGCTATCTGTAGTGTTCTCTTTTTCTGAACCCAAACTAGAAACCAAGAACTTATTCCCCTGGAATTTATTTACATGAAAGGTGTTACAAAATATAGACATTACATTATATTTCACTGTACATGTTTATGAATCTTTATTCTAAATATAAAAGAATAAAATTAGATAAAGAGAAATATAAAAGTTGGTAAAAATGTATATGATAAAACCCATAGAACTGTATAATACAAGGAGCAAACCCTAAAGTGTAAATTTTAGTTAACAATAAAGCATCAATTTTGACTCATCAATTATAACAAATGTTCCACAGTAATGCAAGGTGTTCGTAATAGGGGAAACTATGCACAGGTGAGAAAGAGTATTCAAGGACTCTCTATATCTGTTCAATTTTCTGTAAACCTAAAACTGTTCAAAAAAATAAAGCCTATTAGTTAAAAAATAAAGTAACATTGACTGTTGTGTTGGAAAAAAAGTACAGAGAACATTTTTTTTCAGTGAATTATAATTTGGGAAGTTAAAACATATATATGTTATAATTTAATACATTATTTGGTTTTTTACTCTTATCATTTATCTAGTAATGATGCTGATAGCAAATTATTTTATTTGCATTTCCTGAAGACTACAACTTGTTCAATAATTGTGTATTTTGCCTAATTTTCTCGAATATCTCTAACCAAGAATTAATTTAATTTGAATTACTAAATGAGAGTCTGTAGGTTCAGTGCTCACTAAAGACATTTCATGATCTCCAAAATGGTTATCTGCTGAAATTTGCCTCTCCACCATGGGGGTACCCAGGAGAGAGGATGAATTTTTGCTTTGAAAATAAGACTAAAATACTAATATACACAGAACAAAAACAATTTTCTGGCATATTCAGTTGGTTCTCATTTGTAGATACTTTCTCCTTGCCCGTTAGGCTAGCAAGTTCTCGTTAAGCTATAGTTTAAGGACATGGTGTTCATTAAAAAGAGCATTGCATGATAAAGACAGAACAGCACTTTGAAAGGGATTTATGGCTCCTCTGGATGATTTTATTTATAATTTCTCACCCAGCTGAATCCAGTACTGATGATAGACCCTACTTAGACTTAAACTTTCTCAAAGTTTTGTGATTTGGACAATTTCTACATAACTCATCTGTTAGCAGCAGATAAACCAGAGTGAAAACTGCTGTTGATGATATTCTTTCACAATTTCCTTAGTTCAAAATGAAAGTGAAAACTTAGAATTATTTATGACTTTTGCATATTGCTGGAAAAATCTAGTCTTCAGTGATATGTTTTGCCCCTTCTTTTAGAAAGAACATCATGTAAAATGTTTTGAACTAATGTTTTGAATTAGAATCTTTAATTTTTTTTTTTTACTTTTCTTAAATTCATGAGCTCTTTGAAACATTTTTAGTCTTCTTTTAAGAAAAGGCATCTGTCTCAGATATCTTGGACTTAATATAATACTATTTGTACCACACTTGGAGTAAATCATCAAATTGTTGTAGTGACTATTCATATCATATGAATATAAAAATATTTTTACAAGAACAACTTTCCTCCAAGACTGGAAAATCATCAGATGTGTTATTCATAGAGTCAATATGAGTCTACCGTTAGAATCAATCCTCACCAATGTTTTGATGAAGTTAGTCATCAGTTTCTAGAAAAAATCTCTTTGAACTGGTAGAATTTTCCATCTCTGCAGTTAATATTAATGTTATCAGCTGACATGCTAGTCATCTTATCGACCACTGTACTGCACTCACAGCAGAGACAGTATAACTATTTAGATGGTCACTTGTCGCACCTGGCAGGACATCAAGTTCAAGAACTTTTACGTTATCTCCAGGAATTTCATTAAAATAACTTAGTAATATAGGGACAACTTTTTGATTTTTGTGGTTAGCTGAAGCTGTCATACTGCTGAGACATAAAGGTTTTACCCAGTTAGTGTTGTTAAATCTTTTGAGGTACTGGAGCAATTTTTTTTTTTTTTACATTATACCTTTGGTTTGTGCTGATGGAAATTTAAGTTCAAATACCATGGAACTTAGCTCAGAAGAGCCATCTAAAGATCTGAAGCCATGATTGTGTTCTGTGGCATTATATGGAATTACCGCCTCTTTTTTGAGCTATTTCATCACTGAATCATGGAAGCTCCAGATCTGACAGATAATGCCCATTTCCTTACATTGAAAATGCAAAAAGAGAGCAGAGTGGGCCTCAACGTTTATCTCACTACCTAAGAGGCAAAATTCTACTTGTGGATTGACACTTTATATAAGAGTATTTCTTTTGCAAACCTCATTAAATGTTTTCTTTCTTTCCTTTCCTTTCTTTAGTATCATTTTGATACTAAAATAAAACTGTTTAAATAATATTATGCACACCTCAAATATCTCTGAATTATAGCTAACAGCATTAGTCACTGTCATTATCATTCCATAACGCAGGAATCCACTTTGCCTTACACTTAGAAATATGTATGTAGCTTCAGGTTTGCGTGGCATGGGCTAATACCCATCTCAGTGTTCACAGGAACTAGCTTCTCCCTCTCTGCTCCTCTTTCTCCCTCAACATCTGAAGGCTGGCTTTCTTTCCCTTAGAGATGTCTCACCCTTGGCTTCTTTGCCCCCACCCCTCACCTGGGGGTGCCTGTGGACCCAACAATAAACCCTTATGAGACATTTTACACAAACATTTACAAGTTACTGTAATAAATTATTCAACTTAGGATGCTTCACCTTTTGGAGTTCTCACTCATATTCTTAATCCTTTAAAATGGGCATCACTGATTTGATTCTCTCTGTTACTATTCATAAGATCTTGGAAGTTTGGGAACAGTTTTACATTTATGCAAAAAAAAAAAAGAACTAAAACAAAATATTTGAAATAAGTTTCATATCAAAAGTCAACCTCTTCTGAAGCTTGTATATTTTGGCTCAGTGGTGTCCCCTCCACCCTGTGCTCCACACCCATCATTCTATCCTGTTATCCTGTATGATGCTCTTCCTTGCACTTATTATATAAACGTATCCTACACATCTATGTGTTTTGTGCATATATGCTTTAGGACCATGATTCTTCTTCCTTTAGAAGCAGCGGCTTTGTTTGGCTGACAGGTGCACCCCAGTTCTTGGAACAGTGCTGGCAACTGCTCAGTACAGATTGATTGAGAGAGAGAAGTAAACCCAATAGCCGGTGATGGTCTGTCCCCATCTTATGGATCTAGGCTACCCACCAAGGACCCTTGGCCGGAGACATCAAGCTTTCTTAGGCTCTCTTAAGAGTTCCACCATCTCTGGGTGCTAATACTTTTTGGAAAGGGTTGCCTCCTAACTCTTATAGCAAAACAGAATGCTTTGACAGGTCAATTATATATATATATATATATATTTTACAAATGATTAAAAAAAGCCTCACAGAGGTCAGATAAGGTAATGAGGTCATTTAGAGACCAAGGGCCAAGCAGAGGCCTCACCATAAAAGCGAACTGAATGATTTTTAGTACACACATTAGTATGTTGCCTAAACAGGGCTGCATAAAGTAACATTTTTTTTTTATTTTTATTTATTTATTTTTTTAAAGTAACATTTTTTAAAACTAAGAAAGATGAATAAGGACAGCTTGTTTTTCTTCAAAATTTATTAAGCACTGAATTATGTTACATAGGCATGGGTTTTTAATTCCACACTCTTTCCAGGAGTATTTTATAGCAGCTGCTATATCCTGGTCTATTGAGAATATCTGCCTCTGGAAATCTAAAATATCAACATGTGAGTATTTTTTTATCTGGAGTCATAGCATCATTGAGTGTTGTACAGGGAGGTAACACAGACTGTCTAATAATCAGCCCACTCATTGTTACTAATGCAGATTCCAAGGATGGGAGAGTAAGGAGACTCTTCCAAAGGGACTGAATTCAGATCTTCTGCTGGGTAATCTTTATTTGTCCCTCAAGAGTCCCTGCCTCTCCTTTTCCACCCTGTTCTGTGAGCTACACGGATCAAGCCTTATTGCTTTCCGGCTTCCCCTTGTAGTCACTAGTGGGAGGCAAGGGTAAAAGATTGGAGGATGAAGGAGGGCAAGTCTCAACAAGCTCCCTACCAGCCACATTGATCAGGGTTCCATTCGTACACCTAAGGCCACAGCTCCTGTTGGCTGCCTTCTCTCCAATTCTAGGAACCATTTCCTCCCCTTGTCCCTTTAGACATAGGGCTGATAAACCTTCCAGTTGTGGCCAGCCTCAGAGTGCTTCATCAGACGTTACTGGTTCCTCTTAACATTTTGCTATATGGTTTTCTTCTCTTGAATAGTCAATGAATATGTCATGGGTTTCTTACCCAGACTCTGGCCACACACATTTGAATCTGGATCTTCTGACTCCTGCCTAGTGCTCTTTCCTTTATGCTTCCATTTCATAAGCTGCTTTGGAAATACACATGACTCTACCTGTTCAGATTATATGGAAATATTTTCAAATACTTTGACGAAGTACTAGAAACAGAATCTAAAAGTATGAGTAATGAGGTCCACAGAAAGGGGAAAGGCTGACTCTGTGGAGGTTCTGCAGGAAATCTTGCAAAGGTGAAATTTGACAGGGGCAGAAAGTGGAACTGCCTAGAGAAGTAGGAGGGCGACGTGGTTCCTGTGTGGTTAGGAGAAGTGGGGTTGCAGCTCCCAGTCCTGCAACAGCTGAAGTTAACCCACGCTGGCTGTGTGTTTTTCATTCAGCACAGCCCCGAGACGTAAGCAAATACCTTAGTTGTGCTCAGCCAAAGAAGTAGCGCATCTTTCCAACACTAGATGGGAAAATTGGCAGCACTGGCACGTTGAGAGGGAGTCTGCCAGCCGCCAGTGGGGTGTCTAATTGAGATATTTTCAAGAGTCAGGTTGACCACAGGGGAGTTCTTACCTTATGTCCTGACACCACCAGAATGTCTTCTTTGCATATTGACGTTTCACCTTCATTCACTCCCATTCGCTCCTTGTTCTTTGTGAAAATGGAGTATGAGAAAAGCCATGAGAATGTGGAGGGAAGTTTCTATTCCTTAGAAATAAAAATAACTTTGTTCTAGTCTCGGCCCTGTCACTAACTTTGTGTGACCTCTTTCAAGTCTCTGGGACTCAGGTTCCCCAGAGTAAAATGAAAACACTAGTTAGAAAGATGTTGGAGGTCACTTCCACTTCTCAGAGTCTATGATCCTCTTAAGAACGAGACTAAGCCAAAGCATCTTCCACCTTGAGCTCCCTGCCTGTTTGACAAAGCAGTTTGTGCACTCAGGGACACACCACGATGTTATGTCTCGGACTTTAGACTCTGGAATCAGCCTGCCTGGGTTCCAAAAGAAGCTCTGGATCTTGGAATCTGTTTCACAGAGAAAGAAAGAAGGTCCCAGGACCTCCAGCCCTCCTGGATCTCTACAACTGATGTCCGATCCAGAGACCACGCTTTCCTGGAGCTCATCTTTCTGCACCATCTCACTGGAGATGTGTCATATAGGAAACAGAAGTCAGGTGGTGGAATGTTCCACTATTTGATTATACTGTTGGGAGGGCCAAGGGAATCCTTTTGAGTCTGGCTGGATTGTCCAGGTCATGTTTCCATTCTACTTGACTCTAACTGTCAACATGTATGAAAAAACAATCAGTTCAATGCTTTATAAAAAAAATCTGCCCAAGGTCAAATAATTGTTTTGGCTAACTTCTCCCTCCCCTCATTAACCAGCTGCTTTGATGCCATATGGATTCAGCCTATGGAAAACTCCATTTCAATGGTCACTTTCTGCAAACACCACTTAAATCAAGTGCCTTTCATTTCTTTTCTGCCTGGCGAACTTTGCTTCATCACTTTAAAGCACAGCTCAAGTAGCCCCTCCTCTGGGAAGCATTTGTTGACAACACTTCTTCCTCAGGTAGAACTAATTCGCATCCCCTCTCTCCTCTGTGCTTCTCAGGTGTTGTGCACCCATTTCTGTCCTGACATTTGCCACCTTGTAGAGAGTTATTTGTATCTGTGAGGAGTTCCTGAGGGCCAGAGGAACTTCATGTGTACCTCTGCCTAGCAGTAACTGCTTAGTGAGGACTCCTTAAGACAGGAGGACAGGAGGAGGAGACAGAGGGAAAGAAGGAGAGAGAAAAAAATTTATGGAAAATTTTGGAAAATGTATGAGCAAATTTGATAGTGAAGTAAGAAGAAATCAACTGCACAGAGTAGTGCTGAATGGTCTGTTTTCTCTTGCTCCCTCATACGTGACTCCTTTATGGCCTGCCTTTGGGTGTCTGAAGTTGTTCGTTAGGAGAGGCAGAGATTCTGGGGGAAAAATGCAATGCCTTTAACTTTGTCAGATACCTGCAAGAGACGTTTTCTGTTCCAAGAGAACCCACCTCCACACTTCCGCAGAGAATAAAGGCATAAAAGAATCACTGCATTCAGAATTGCTTTTTCTCTGGGATGAGGAGTTGTCTGAAATCTCAGGCTAGTCATAATTAATAACACTTGCCTGGGGAGAATAATCTGGTCTGAGAATTAGATGGCATGGGATTAACCAGGGAGTAGTGCGGCAGGAAAAATTAGGATATTATCTCTGCTGGAAGTCTGTCCCCATCTAGCCTGGTGGTCAACAGGTGTCTCAGCTTAAGTGTTAAAACATTTTCGGCCCACGCAATCTTCAGAGATCTCAAAAACCTTCAAAAATTCTGGTCCTCATCTTCTTGATGGATAAGGCAGAGTCTCCAGACCCTCTACTGTCAGAAGGTGGAAAATGTAGTCAACTATTTGTTTTGGCCTTATGATACTAACCTGTTTATTAAACTTTTCACTAGTGTGACCAAACTGGTTGGTGGTTTTGGCATTGATAACATTGGGGTCACTGCCCATAAGATGAGGTGCATTTGTGTTGTCTGTCCGCTAGGAGACTGTTTACCATGAAGTGTTCTTAGAGAATATTAGAATCTTAGTGAGGGATTTAGAACTAGACAGTTATTCTATCTAGATTTCTATACAGCATAAGAATAAAGCCATGAGAGATGTCACTGTATTTTGATCACTGATGGGAAAATGTGACTTTATTTTAACCTACTCTTAGAAAATATAAATATCTAGTTTATGCAAAACACAATTCATTCTATCAGAAAATTTTATTAAGCATCTAACTATGTGCCAGGTACTGTTCTAGGTGTTTGAAGTACATCATTGAAGCAAACAAAGATCTTTGCCTTCATGGTGCTTACATTCTATGTGAGAAGACAGGCAGTAAACAATACACATAGTAAGTAAGGTAAGAGTCTCTTATGGCTTGTTTCCCTCTCTCTCTTTTTTCTTTTCCCCCTTCACATATGTTTATCTGTTTTCTTTCTTAAATTCCACATATGACTGAAATCATATTGTATTTGTCTTTCTCTGACTGACTTATTTCACTTAGCATTATACTCTCTAGCTCCATTTACATCATTGCAAATCGCAAGATTCATTCTTTTTGATGGTGGAATAATATTCCATTGTATATATATACCACATCTTCTTGATCCATTCATCAGTTGATGGATGTTTGCGCTCTCTCCATAGTTAGGCTATTGTTGATAATGCTGCTATAAACATCTGTATTTTTGAATCCTTTGTGCAATTTTGAATCCATAGTGGAATTGCTCTATCATAGGGTAGTTCTATTTTTTTTTAAGGTTTTACTTATTTATTTGAGAGAGAGAGATAGAGCATGAGTGGGGAGGGAGGGGCAGAGGGAGAGGGAGAAGCAGACTTCCCAATGAGCAGGGAGCCCCATCCGGGGTGGGGGTGAGGTGGGTGGGGAACTCGATCCCAGGACCCTGAGATCATGACCTGAGCCGAAGGCAGATGCTTAAGTACCGAGCCACCCAGGTCTCCCTAGGGTAGTTCTATTTTTAACTTTTTGAGGAACCTCCAAAATTCTCCAGAGTGATTGCACCAGTTTGCATTCCCATCAACAGTGCAAGAGGGTTCCCTAAAGCGATTACTTTGATCTCGGTGTTGTGAATGGACAATGTTCCAGACAGACCTAGGCTGCATGGTAAATTCAATCAGGTGAAATCTGATAATAGGACACTTCCCCAAGAAGATTCACAGGATACCACATTCAAAAAAAGTATTCGGATTCTACTTCTAGAATGTCACTGTGGGTGTGCTGCTATGAGCTTGATTGAAATAGACATTGTATCCACATTTGTAATAGACAAGACCATTCCTCCAGGCTCTCTTAGAGTTCATGTTCTTTTTCATCCACTACATTAAAATTTAAAAAGGTACCACCTTATGCAAAATTCTATGCTAGTCAGAAAGTATGAAAGTCAAGGATACAAAGATGGACAAGATGTAGTCTCTGTCCTCTCCTCTAGTTCCCAAAGATAAAATATAGATCGTTGATCTCAAGATGCTATATCTCTCTGATGTATGTCAGATGCTTACTTCTTTTTTTTTTAAGATTTAATTTATTTATGAGAGAGAGAGAGGGAGAGGAGGAGGAGGAAGAGCAGAGGGAGAGGGACAAGCAGACTCTGAACTCAGCACAGAGCCCGACTTGGGGCTCGATCCCAGGACCCTGAGATCATGATCTGAGCCAAAATCAAGAGTCAGAAGCTTAACAATTGAGCCACCCAGGTTCCCTAGATGCTTACTTCTTTTCTTGAAATAATCAATGGCTTTTTTTGTTGAGGATCCTTGCTTGGGATAATGTTCCATTTTCCTGATCCGTGTGTGATAAGCAGATGAATTCTAATTCTAAATTGTGCTGGGTTTCTATAAAGTGCTGGATTCCCAACCCATCATTCTCCAAGAGGGCTGTGTGGCTATAGGGGACAGGGTAGAAAATGGTGGTATCTAAATAGAAAATTTAACTTTCTTTCTTTCTTTCTTTCTTTCTTTCTTTCTTTCTTTCTTTCTTTCTTTCTTTCTTTCTTTCTTTCTTTCTTTCTTTTATCTTTCTTTCTTCCTTTCCATAATATATTATTTGTTTCTGGGATCTGTGATTCATCAGTCTTACACAATTCACAGTGCTCACCATAGCACATACCCTCCCCAATGTCCATCGCCCAGCCACTCCATCCCTCCCACCTCCCTCCACTCCAGCAACCCTCAGCTTATTTCAGGATATTAAGAGTTTCTTATGGTTTGTCTCCCCCTCTGATTTCGTCTTGTTTCATTTTTCCTTCCCTTTCCCTATGATCCTTTGTCTTGTTTCTCAAATTCCTCGTATCAGTGAGATCATATGATATTTGTCTTTCTCTGATTGACTTATTTTGCTTAGCATAATATCCTCTAGTTCCATCCACGCCGTTGCAAATGGCAAGATTTCATTTTGAAAATTTAAGTTTCTTAATCCATTATCTTTAGACTTAAAGAGTGAAGTCAAATCTAAGAGTGATATATAGTGCTTGGAGCATTCAATAGACATAGCTGGGGACATGGAGAGCTAAGAATTTCTTTGGGGTTGGTATAACGTACCTTAACAAGAAAGAGAAACAGATGGTGTATTAGTTTGCTAGGGCTGCCATAACAAAGTACCAGAGATTGGGTGGTTAAAACAATAGAAATTTATTTTCTCACAGTTCTGGAGGTTAGAAGTCTAAGATCAAGGTTGATGGTTTTCATTTCTTTGGTTATCTTCTCCCTATGTCCTCGCCTAGTCTTTCCTCTATGCATACTGATGTCTCTCTGTCCAAATGTCTTCTTCGCAAAAGGACACCAGTCAGATTGGATTGGGGCCTACCCTAATGGCCTCTTTTTAACTTAATCACCTTAATTTCCAAATACAGCCACATTCTGAGGGACTGAGGGCTTCAACATATGAATTTTGGGGGTGGGAGTAGAGACACAATTCAGGTCATAACAGGTGGGATAGTCTCATCGTTCAAGTCTAAGACTGATATATTGGGACATTTAGGTATTTCTGCAAGGGAAGTATATATGCTTTGGAGCAGACTTTCTTTGCAAAAATATGGAACGCACTACAGACAGGATCCAGGTCTGAGTTAGGTTTCCAAGAGAAGGAGTGACATTGTGTACCATTTCATTCAAGCCCTTTGGGTGCAGAGTGTGCCTATAGCACTCACTTCCATGGGCGACTGAGCCAACCAGGGCCTTAGTGGGTTCTCTAATTAAGAGACTCAACAAACAAGCAAGTAGGAAAACTGATTGAAGGACAGATGGTTCTGGTCAGTGTATGGTACATTCTGAAAGGGTCTCACTTGATCAGCATTTAGTTCTTGTTTTCTCATGATGATTCTGAGATGATCTCAGAAACCAGGCAAGAAAAGAAGACATACCTGGTTAGATACCCTGTGGTCGCTGGTGTGTAGGAATTCTGATTTAGAGTTTGAGCACGGTCTGACAGACAGGGCTGAAGGAGGGGCATGGGTCTGTACTTAGACTTCCACATTCCCATTCTTTTTTCATTAAGCTGGCTGGACATATTCTCATGAATACTAGGCAAACACTCTGTTATTCTTTGACCTCAAGTCACTCTGCAAGTAGCAAATATCTCCTAAGTTATAGAATCTTCAGTTTGGAATTACTTTAGGAGTCATCACAGTAATTTGAAAGGATCTAAGGTTATTATATTAAACAGAGATGATGAGTAAGTTATCTGGAGAAGGCTGGTTGTCCAAATGTCTCCACTGAGGGACATTACTTGGTGGATCTGCCAGAGTCCAGGGTATGGTCTCCAGTCCTTAAGGTATCAAGATACCTAACATCATCATATTGAAAGGCAAATGAGTTGTTTTAGAGGAATAGTTGTCAGTAACTGAATCAATGCAACTTGTGTATGGATCTGGAGAAAAATCAACTATTAAGAGGACTAGACCTGGGTGGCTCAGATGGTTGAGTGTCTGCCTTCAGCTCAGGTCATGATCCCAGGGTCCTGGGATCGAGTCCCACATCGGGCTCCCTGCTAAGCAGGGAGCCTGCTTCTCCCTCTGCCTCTGCCTCTCTCTCTCTCTCTGACTTTCATGAATAAATAAATAAAACATTTAAAAAAAAAAAAAAGAGGACTAGACACTCCTGTCTTCTGAAAAGTCCATTTGGTTTCTGTAACCTTCATGGGAAACTATGTTATAATTGGAAGGTTGCTTGGTGAGTCAGAGATCTAAACAAAAGGAGTTACTTATATAATTCAAATGCTTAAATGCAAGGATGAAAGATAGATTTCATTTCATGAGTAACTCTTATTGATTGTTAAGGGCTGTCTGGAGTGTTGAGAAGTATGAGGCCACTTTTAGACCTGGTGGGAAAACGACAGTTGATTAGCAATGTCTGCCATGGACATAGGAATAGGAGTAAGTGACATGTGTGCTCTACTGAGCCATCCCTAGTGTAAAGCCATCACAGATAGCCTTATGAATTCATAGACACCCAGACACATGCACACACACACACACATACACACATGTACACATATTAGGACTGGGGGCTCAAGAACCCTGCACACTGCTTGGCTAGCAAACGCCAACATCCATTTTCAGTGCTTCCATGTGTCATGGGTCTTTCTGACTAACCCATCCTTCCTGTGGATATGTTCAGTCAGGTCAGAGTTAAGTGCTGCAGGTCTGAAAGCAGGCCAGTGTCTTTGAGATGACTGCCTGATCATTTTAGGCTGGCTTATCTTTTCACTCCCAGAAGATAATCTTATTGACCAGATTTGGACATCTCTCTGCAGCCCCTGTGTGAGGAAAAGAATAATCTACTTTAGTGACTTTCATACTTTAAGTGAACTCTTTTTTTCCAAACTAAATCTTACCTGTAACTGGAATATATCAAACAAATAAGAGCAACGGGCCAGCCTCTGGAAGTCTCAATCTTCACTGTTTGACAGACACCATTTTCCTGTGTGGAAAAGCCTGGAAACATGTTTGTAGTGAGCCCTGGGGATGCATGGAGTTTGATTTGAAAAGGACTTATCTAGTTTAATTCCTTTAGTCCAGGAGGAGAGAATGCAGGCGTTGAAAAGTAAAATGGCTTACTCAGAATCCTACAGAACAGACAAGGCCATACAGGCACGAGGAACTCCCATCTCCCATCTCCTGACTCCTGATCTGGTGCTCTTTCCACGAGCCCAATGCTTGTGGGTCTGGGGAAGATTCTGTCAACATCCCAGTGGCCCAGCCTTGTCTAAACCGTAAATCTTCAAGGGGAGGAGGAGCTGCAGGTCCACCTGAGGGGACAGGCTGTGGACCCCAGAGAGAAATACGTCTGCTTTGTCTCTCTTCCATTTCACAAGTGAAACCTGACAGCATAGATTAAAAAAATAATAAAAGGACATCTCATCTGTGTTCCTTATTTATTACACATTATCCAGGTATCTGGTTGCAAAACCTGCACTCCTACTCCTCTCTCATTGTTAACAACGTTTGAAGCAGAACACACTGACCTGCTTCATCAGATAACATTGGCATTTCAGTGAGTGCTCCCTTTCCCGGTGACTTCCACCCTCCTTCTTGGTTGTCCCTCTCCTCAGTACCCCCAAAAATTTAATGGGGGGGACACTTCGATTAACAGCAAAGCACCCCTCCTTTACTTGATATGACTGCTCCTGTATGTAGTCAAGGGAAAAGTAAAGGAAAAATCGCACCCCTTTAAAAGAAAATAGACAGACTAGCCAGACTGTAGGGTCAGACAATGGAGCCTGAAGGAATGTTAACCAAGGGGGGTGGATACCTCAGTCCTCCTTCTCTGATCCTGCTTACTGTCCCCTCTCCACCCTGTGGAGGACACTAAACTTGGGTGAGAAAGCAGTTTTTCTTTAGTCTTTGTCAGAGAGAGAGAGAGAGAAAGAGAGGAGGAATGGAAGAAGGAAAGGGGTTAGGGAGAAGAGAAGAGAATGGAAGAGAAGGGACAGGAAGGGTAGGTAAGAGAAGCTGAGGTGGAGAGAACAGGAAGAGGGATGGAGATGAGTGACAGGGAAAGGAGGGGAAGAGCCAGAAAGTGGGACAAGAAGGAAAGAAGGAGAAAAAGATGGAGGAGGAGGACGATGAGGAGAGGGAGATTTGTTTTTACAGTATATAAAGTAAAAACCAAGTCAAGCAGTCCTGGCCTGAATTGTCTCCTAGAGGCTCTTGGGGTGGAAAGACTGGACACCATGGGGGGTAATCTGGGTCCTAGTCTCACCTCCACCACCTACTCTCTATCACCCACAGCAAGTCTCCTCTCCTCTCTGAGCCTCAGTTTTCTTAACATTCAGTGAAAAGGATATGTGCAAAGCCCTGAGTGTCTCCCCACTCATCCCCACCAACCCCAACCATTGCTATTGCCCTGGGGCAGTCTTGAGTCTGTGCTGTGGAGACAGACACCAGGAGGAGAACAGAGCCCTTTGTGGCCAGCCCGGGACCGACAACTTGAAAGGCGTTGGGGGCCGAAGAATTGAAGCATTTTTGTTGTGGAGGAAAGCGTGGGCTGCAGGCAGGGAGCCAGAAACCACTGACATCACCATAATACTTGGAACGGGCCTCTGAGAGGTGGGTGGGAGCCTCAGGGAGTGGGCAGAGTTACCTGGTGAAGGGATGGAGGGCCTGAGTCTGGCCCAAGAGCAGCAGACACTGGAGAGAGAGAGAGGCTAATGGCTCATGGGCTCTAACAGTTTCAGGAGACTGGCAGCCATGAATCCGAAGACAGGAGGAAGATGAATAGAATTTGGGAAATCATTTATCCTCTCAGTTCTTGGGTTTGGGTCTTGGAATAGAAGATGGAAGGGGAAGATGAGCATGATCATCTCGAGGCAAAAATCCATTCACCTTTATTTCTGGGCCTTAAGTTGGAAACAGTACAGCCGATGTTGATATTCACTTTCTCCCTTTAGCCCCCAGAACCTGCCCAACAGGGAATGGAACTGGAGGCCACTTCTGTGGTAGGGTTTAGGGGTGACAGGAGTTACTTCTTTGTGCTCAGATGTGGCCTCTGCTAAAATGCCACTGTGCTTGTAATCTCCACTATTATTAAGCCCCCTTTTTGGATTAAGCATTGCCTCTTCCCACAGACCTCTTATAAAAATATTTCATTCCTCCTCAGGGATTCGCAAGTACTGACATCTTAGTACAAGCTTATCAACTCTGTGGCATGTGCTTCACCACTCCCTTCCAGGGTTAGAATGTTAGGAGAGAATTGTTCAGGGTACTACTGACTGAGGTGCTGGGATAAAGGGAAGACAGATCAGGAGCTCATTCCTTTGCCCCGAGGAAGCTGCTTATGGGACACCAGGAGATGCCTTACTCTTCAGGATAGCCTTTGCAAAGTCCTTAAAAGTCCACACCCCCTCTTCTGCAACCTCCTTAGTGATGGGAACCTCATTACCTCATGAGACAGCTCATTTCATTGTTGAATGACCTAAGTGGTTAGAAAGTGGTCAGCTCACACTAGGTTGAAATCTCTCTGCTTGACAAGTCCACCCATTAGTGCTGGTTCACAGAGCATATCTGCTTCCTCTTCTCCCGTGTCAGCCTTTCAAGTTGTTGAAGATGGCTATCATGTGCTCCTGGGTTTTCTCTTCTCTAAGCTAAATATATCAGTTTTTCGACTCTGCCTCATGTGACATAGCATTAGAGCTTTCATCAGCCTGAGTAACCCCAGGTTGTCAGTGACTGTTTTATGACCAGTGCTCCACGGTGAGAAATACCTAGTCTGACTTGTACAAGTCTATGGGAAAGTTGCTTATTGAACTGAGTTCATTATTCGATCCTGTGATCTGGAAATTATCCTTCTATTTATGTAACCAAAGAGGTGGTTTTTCAAAGATGCTGCTTCACCTTGCCTTGTGTTAAGCTCCTAGTCAGCTAAGACCCTTAGACTTATTTACATAAGTTGCTACCCATCCTATATTCAACTGATAGGAAATTGTAAAACTGGTTACCACCGTTGCTGAACAGGAATGTGCATTGACTATCTATTTGTGTGTGGTCCTGTGCTGGGCACTGGACCAGAGAGATAAGGCCTTTAGAGAATTGTAATATGAAACTTATTTATGCAACACGTACTTGTTGTTGGTACTGGCTTTTTAGTGGACAATTTGTCAGCACCCATATTTTGTATGTTCTTAGCATTTGTCCAACATTCTACCCTTATTTCCTAGAACAGATTGCTCATATAATGAACATAAAGATATTTATAGAAGGATGTTAATTGCAGCATTAATTTTAGTTATGAAAGAATAAGCAAACTAAATTTCCAAGAGGAATGGTAAATATAGTGTAGTACCAGCAGAAGTGGAATATCATGAAGCCGTTAAAATGAATGAGTTAGATTTGTATGTAACAACACGGGAAGATCTTCAAGATATATTGTAAAGTGAAAAATGCAAGTCATAGCCGAGTAGGTATGCTATAATCTCATTTATGTTTTAACAAATTAAAGTAGATTCAAAAAGTACATATATACTTAAATATAAATAAGAGTTTGAAATACATACAGTCAACTATTAATGCAAGTTTCCTATTTGAAGGAGTTAGAAAGAGGAGGGTGGGTAGGCATAGGTAGTGTTTGGAATTTTGCAAGCATGCATTCATTTATTACTTGTGTGGCTTTTTTTTTTTTTTAAGTTTTCTAGAAGACAGAGGAAGTAGACCCCAAGCAGCTATTAGGAAAGACAAAGAATCTAAAACTGGAGAAGGTGCTATTTCCTTCCCTCAAAACAAGATAAAATCCAGTAGGAGGGATAAGGCAATATATGGATTATGACAGGATGATGCCATGGAAGGTGTTGAGGAATCCAGATGAAGGAGAGATTCCCTTCTGCCTGGAGAGAGGAGAAAAGGCCAAGAGGTGGAGCCCAGTGGATGGAAGGATTTTGACAGGGGGTGGCATGGAGGGGCTTTTGTGAGAAAGGTGAGAAAGGCTATGCCATCTCCGGGTAGGATGTTCAGTCTAGAGTGTTGTAAGTGTAGGGTTTGTTGAGGCACAGTCAGCAAAAAGTCTAGAAGGGTAAGTTGGGTTAGAACTCCAAAAATTTTGATGTGTTTCCTTTGGTAGCCTATGGGAAATACCCCTGGGTGGTGCTTTAGGTAGATTAATGCAACTCTGATAAGGTCAGGAGGTTGAGGGACAATGAGACTGGAGACTGAGAGGCTATTTGGGAAACTATTGCTATATATTAGCATTTTTCCAAACTCTATTCAAAGTTAGTAATATTTCCCCCATCCACCTCCCTAAATAAGTTCAGCAGCTAAATAATCTTGAAAAACTTGCCCATTAAATCTCTTCTTGAAGATTTGCAATACCCTTAACATAATATAGGTCCTGAGAAGTCCTGCAATAAAAATTTATTTAATTATTTCTCAAATTTATTTGAACCCAGAACATTCAGTTTGTAGCCTGCATTTTTCACAGTGGCGTTCGGAACAGCAGCAAGCTCTTTGGAAATCTTACAGCAGAATCATAAAAATCTGAATAGGGGTGGCAGCAGAACAATGGGGAAAACAGAATGGCTGCAGCCATCTTGGAGGAAGAAGTCTTAAGAGGGCTTGCCATGTTGTTTGGATGTGGGGTCGAGAGAGAGATGTGTCAAAGACTCTGAGACTTTCCTTGCTTTTGCTATAGTTCTTCATACCAAAAATTGTAAGCATCAGATCTAGCCCTCTGAATAGTTGGTCACACACACTGAGGCCACTCCTATTCAGTGGCCTGGAATAAATTGCTGGCCTGAGAAAAAAATCAGTTCCCCCCATGCCCCACTCCTCATGAAAATATTCAACTTAAAATGGGATGTAATATAATCAACAGAGTGGAAAGACAACCCATGAAGTGGGAGGACATTTTGCAAATAAAGTATCTGACAAGGAATTAATATCTAGAATATACAAAGAATGCCTACAACTCAACAAACACACACAAAAACAAATGCATAAAGAACTAAAATAGATATTTTTCTGAAGATGAAATGTGACCAATGACCAATAAGCACATGAAAAGATGCTCCATCATTAATCATCAGGGACATGCAAATCAAAACCACAGGAGATAACACCTCACACCCATTATTATGGCTATTATCAAGAAACTAAAACTAGAAAGTGTGGTGAGTATGTGAAGAAATTGGAAGCCTTGTGCACTGTTGATGGGAATGTGAAATGGTACAGCCACTATGGACAATGGTATGGAAGTTCCTCAAAAAATTAAACGTAGAATTACCATATGATCCAGTAATTCTACTTTTGGATACATACCCCAAAGGATTAAAAGTGGGGAGTCAGATATTTGAACATCAATGTTCATAACAACATTATTCACAATAGCCAAGGGGTGGAAACAAACACTTGGGTTTAAAATGGGTAAGCAATGTGGTCCATACAGACAATGGAACGTTATTCAGCCTCTAAAAGGAAGGCTGAATAATATTCAGGCCTCCGACACAGGCTACAACATGGATAAAGACATTAGAAGACATTGGGCTAAGGGAAATAAGCCAGTCACAAAAAGCCAAATACTGTATGAGGTACCACTTACATGACATACCTACAGTAGTCGAATTCATGGTGACAGAAAGTAGAATGGTGGTTGCCAGGGGCTGGGGGGAGGGCGACAGGGAGTTATTGTCTAATGGGTTCAGAGTTTCAAGAAGTTGCAAGAAGGAAAGAGTCTGGAGTTGGCTGCTGGTGATGGTTGCACAACAGTGTAAATGCACTTCGTGTCACTAAACCATACAATTGAAAATGGTTATGATGGCTGATTTATATTATTTGTTTATTTTGCCACAATTTAAAACACCCAGCAGGATATAGCATTTTGGTTCGTGTAGTCAGAAAGATGCTAAGTCTCTTCAACTGGCTATTTTATCTTTTCTACAAGTTACTGTCATTGTACAAGTGGTCTGGAGCTTCAAAACCTACATATACAAACCATTATCACCTATAGAAAATGTAGAAAATACAAATGCAACACATTATCCACTGTAGAAAATATGGAAAATACAAAAGTACAAAAAGAAAATAACATCACCCATCTCCTATCTGGAGCTAAGGAATCAAGTTAACTGGAGTAGCATTTTGGTGGATTTCCTTTAAGTCTTTTTTTTCCTGGAGTATCTCTGAGAATTCTCAACCCACTCTCTCTCTCTCTTGCTCTCACTCAGGGTACTAGAGGCATGACAACCATTGCATAAGATAGCTATTTTTGGCAGGTCCTAGTCCAATCTGTGGCCAAGGTAGCTGGTTATGTCAGCCATTGAATAAGTAGCAACCAGAGATTGCTTCTTTCATGAGGTGGATGTATGGAGCCTTCATTGATCATCTGAACTGTGCCCTGACCAGTCTAATATATAAACATAATGGGACCTAGAAGGGATTTGTCATACCAGGAATTAATTAGACTGCTGGTTCCCAAGGCACTCTGGAACTTCCCTTGTCTTAGTGCTCATTAAACTTTATTGTAATGAGTGGTTTGATATCTATTTCCCACTAGAGTATAATGTAGGATTTTTGCCTGTTCACTGTTGTAGCCCATTGCTGAGAAGCATCTGGATCATAGAAGTGCTCAATAAATATTGGTTAAATGAATGAATTAATAACAGACACTCATAATGACGTTCAGTTTTGTAGGAGAATAAAGGGGAAGCTGCATAGAGTATTATTTAAGAGCATTGCTTCTGGACTCCAAGATGGCTCACATTTGAATCCAGTGTGTGTAATGTTGAGCAGATTACTTAACTTCTGGAAGCTTTTTCTCATCTGTAATATGGGTATAAAAACAGTATCTATTTCATAAAGTTAGTGTGAGAATTAATTGAAATAACCCATTATAAATCATTTAGAATGAACCTATAACATAGCAATCACTGAATAAATGTCACTTATCATCATATTTAGCTTTCAGTTTGATAGTTTCACGAGCATTTCCTAGGTCATCAAATATTGCTGAAACAACATGTTTTTAGTGGGTATGTACTATTCCATATTGGGAATTTACCACAATTTATGGTCATTTACGTTTAGATTCCCTCTCTTTTAAATAATTCTTGGGTGAGCATTCTTGTAATAGAGTGGTCAGGAGTGCAGGCTCTGGTGCCAGTCTGCCTGGGTTCATACACTGGCTCTCCTCTTACAAACTCTGTGATGTTGGATACTTGGGATCTCTATGCCTTAGTTTCTTCTTGGGGAGGTGGGGACACTAATAATTCATAGGATAGTTGGGAGGGATTAAGTGATAAAATTAAATGCTTTATAAATGTTTGCTATTACATTTTATTGCTCATCTTTTTTTTTTTGAGAGAGAGCGGGGGGAGGGGCACAGAGAGAGGGAGAGAGAGAATCTCAAGCAGGCTCCAAGCCGAGCACGGAACCTGACAAGCCTGACGCAGGGCTCGATCTCTCAACCCTCTCAACCCTGAGATCATGACCAAAGCCGAAGTCAGGAGTTGGATGCTTAACGGACTGAGCCTCCCAGGTGCCCCATTTATTGCTCATCTTTAATTTTCTTGCTTAACTCTTTAGACAATTGAAAACTTTGTTGAATTTGTGAGGGAAAACAGCATCTTTTTACTTTTGTTCAATAGGATGAACACTTAAAATATTCTAGATAGGAACCCCTAACCTAAGTATATGGTTTTGTGTTAGAGAAAACAAGGCATCATTAACTATTAGAGCTTGTGTTAACTTGTGACCCTTCAATAGTTTATTAACCGCAGGCAATTTAATATCTTAAAAATGCTTTTAGATCCTTGATTGTTTATAATTTGAAAAGAGTAGCTAATATTAATTCCTAAATATGATCCTCCATTACTCTTTGTCATCTTATATCTTATACAGTAATTCCCTGGTTGTATTCCTAGACAAACAGTATTTGATATATAAATTTACATTTGATTTAATAAGAATGCCATCCTAAGGCTATATTTGTGCCTTGGATGTGAGTAATGATGTTTGTATATTTATATGATTTATAAATAAATAGCATTTATTTGTTGGTATGGACTTACAAACATTTAAATAATAGGAGTGTTTGATTTAAAAAAAAAAAGACTGAACAGCACTGGCTTATAGGTTAAAGCTCAGATCCTTCAGGATGAAGTGAAAGAGCTGATCAGCCCTGCTTCAACTTTCTTTTACTTCATCTTCAAGCCCCCCACCCTTCACTCTCAGTACCCCGGCCGCCACCACACCAAACCACCTGCAACTTGTCAGCTGCTGGCTTGGTTGAAGTCCCTGTCTTAGGGCTGGTCTATCTTCACACATTTCTTTACACCATAACCTCAGACAATGAGTCAACAATTTTTTTCAACGCACAAAATGGTAATGAAGGGCCTGCCTCAGCCCTTGGTCTTAAGCACTGAACCTGTTCCCGTTTCCCATATTTAATCCTTTTTATTCCCAGAAGCTGAACTTTATCAGTCACTTCACTGTGTTGGCCAGAAAGCCCAATATAGTTAGTCTTATGATTTATTTTTATTTATGCAAAATGACACAAGTTTGTGTCCTGCAGCAGTAATATAAAAATTCTCTTTTAAAATATATTTATTTATGAAAAGACATCACTTAAATAAAAGTACAAAGTGGATAAAAGTGCAGGATGCAATAAAAATGGCTGGAGTTTGAGAGATCCTGCACTGCCCACGCTGAGATACCATAATTCAGATGTTACTGGCAGAACAGGGACTAGAAGCTGGATCTTCTAATGGTCCGGGTCCTTTTTTTTTTTTTTTTTTTTTGGCAGAGTAACGTGTATAGACTTTCTTGTGCGGCTAATGAATGTCTGTCACTGTTTGGCAGCAGGACGTGTCCAGTGATGCCGAGGTAGAGAACATGGAAGCCACTGGTTTGAGGGACACAAAAACTAGAGCCCTTCTCTGAGGCCTGCTTCAGGCACCACAGCAGCTCACACTAGGCCAGGACAGCCGTCCCACGTGGTACTGGGGGGACAGGCTGTTACTGATGCCTGGTGTTAAGGATGGGGAATCCTGGATCCCCTTCCTGGCACAACGTCTGAGTCTGAGGCTTGGGGATAAATGACTTGACTACTCCAGAGGTGACTCACTGCAATTTGGAAATTCTCAGCTGCAGCCCTCACTTTAAGAAAAATTACTATTATCATCTCTGACTAATAACTAGCAAAGTCAAAGTGAAAAAATAACTCATTGGGGATGCAGAGAAAGTTCTTTTTTTAAATCTTTGTATTGAGCTGCCATATACAATAAGGCAAATGCAGAGAAATATAGATAACAAATCTTAAAATATTAACTGGGTAATTATGCCAATTAACATTTAATTTTATCTATCCCATCACATTTTATCTATAATAGCATCATAGGTAACAGTTATTGCTGTAGACTTTTGAGAGTTAATTAAAACCATTGAGACAGAACCAACAAAAGGCCATTTTTTTTTAATTTTCTGAAGTTTAAACAATCAATTTTCCATTTCAAAAATTTACTCCAAATGGAAACTTTGAGAACCAGGGCCCGAGACAGGTGTCTTTCCTTCCTGTCAACTGCCTGAGGACGAGACACTCGTTACCAAACTCCCCCTGGCTCTCACTGAGGCAAAGTCTATATAAAAGGCAGAGACAGGTTTCTGGCCCCTCAGCCTAATGAGAAGGGTCACCATCCCCCCTGGAAGAAATGGACTTCCCCCTGGCTCTCCAAACTCAGTGACTGCAGCTCAAGTGAGTTCTCAGTTCCTATTCCGTCCGGGAGCCCTGCTGAAGAGCAAGCAGAGACCCCACACTAAAATGCGCCATCATGTTCCTCATGGTTCATTTCTAGCTGGGGCTGTGGATCCCAGGGGAGCTGTCTGCGCAGTGGGTGCGGACTAGAGCTGATCAGCCGATGGGGGTTGCAACTGTGGACGGTCCAGGGACCGGGGCCTGGGAGAGGGTGGGGAAACTCTGTCTTTAGGGGACTGCCACGTCCTGGGGGTTCCTCTAGATTGTCAGTGCTGTGCACAAGGCTAAGGTTGTTTTTTTTTTTTCTCTCTCTATCTATCATTCTATTATAAAACTAAGCCTGCATAATTTGGGGCCCACCTTCTCCCCACACAGAACCTCATAACCACTTTTTGGTGAGGTATCTGTGCAGTAATTCTCAGAGCATTCTGATGGAAAAAAGAATGTTTAGCTGCTGCTAAATGCAGCCTCCTTCATTTTTGAGTGGGCTGCACGAAAGCATATTTCTCCTTTCTTGACTGGGTTCAATAATCTTTGCCCGGAAAACTGAAGATGATAAATACATACCTAGCTTATTTTTATGGGCCTGCAAATACAGTAGACAAATTTTTTATCAATCTTCAAAGTAAGTCCCGAGGATCCATTAATTCTACCAACTGGCTGCTACAGCAAATGTTTGGAATATGTTTCCTTTGTCTTTTATTGTTTATTTATTTATTTTTAATGTTTCAAGTTTTAAATTTGAATTAGTTAACATACAGTGTAATATTAGTTTCAGAAGTAGAATTTAATGATTCATCACTTACATCTAACACCCAGTGCTCATCACAACAGGTGCCCTCTTTCATCCCCATCACCCATCTACCCATCCCCCGCCTCCACCCACCTCCTCTCCAGCAGCCCTCAGTTTGTTCTCTGTAGTTAAGAGGCTGTCTTATGGTTTGCAAATGACATATCTGATAAAGTGTTGGTATCCAAAATCTATAAAGAACTTATAAAACTCAATACCCAGAAAACAAATAAGCCAGTTAAGAAATGGGCAGAAGACAAGAATAGACATTTTTCCAAAGAAAACATCCAGATGGCCAACAGACACATGACAAGATGCTCAACATCACTCATCATCAGAGAAATGCAAATCAAAACTACAATGAGATACCACCTCACACCTATCAGAATGGCTAAAATTAACAACACAGGAAACAACAGGTGTTAGCAAGAATGCAGAGAAAGGGGAACCCTCTTACACTGTTGGTGGGAATGCAAACTGGTGCAGCCACTCTGGAAAACAGTAGGGAGGTTCCTCAGAAAGTTAAAAATTGTACTAGTAGGTGTTTACCCAAAGGATACAAAAATACAGATTGAAAGGGGTACATGCACCCTGATGTTTGTGGCAGCATTATCAACAATAGCCAAATTATAGAAACAGCCCAAACATCCACTGACAGATGAATGGATAAAGAAGATGTGGTATACACACACACACACACACGCATACATACATACACACAATGGAATACTACTCAGCCATCAAAAAGAATGAAATCTTGCCATTTGCAATGACGTGGATGGAACTAGAGGGTATTATGCTAAGCGAAGTAAGTCAGAGAAAGACAAATACCATATGATTTCACTCATACGTGGAATTTAAGAAATGAAACAGATGAACATAGGGGAAAGAAAAAAAAGAGAGGGAGGCAAACCATAAGAGAGACTCCTTTGTCTCTTACTAAGAATCAACCAAACAATCGATCTACCAGTGTTTATTGGTCATCTCTCACAGCCATGCCGCTGAATTAGATGTAGGACAGAGCGGTGTACTGAGCTATGAAGGACATGGTTCCACCTAAATCTGAAGAACTGAGTGACCTTCCTGTGCTTTGCTTCATCTGATGGCTACTATCACACCGCTGATTGTCCTCCCCCTTCTTGGGGCCCCGTACCAACATTTTTGAACATGTCTGATAATACTTGCCATGTCCTTCATGCATTCTATTGATTTGTGCACTTGCCTTACCTCTTTCCTGGACTACTGGTTCCAAGAGGCAGGAACTCTAATTCCTCTTGCATTCTCTGTAACCTCTGGCACAGGACCTAACACGCACTAGGTCTCAAAATACTTAGCGGATTATTTCATCAGCAATGCCCTCCCTCCTCAATTTTGACAGATGACATTTGTTTAACTGTCAAGTATAATTTACACCTGACATTCTTGATTCTTTTGGAACCTGAAAATGAAAGAATTGACTTCTTTGCACGTTCATTTTCTCTTTACATCATTTATTGATGATTTGTGTATGTGTGTTTTAAATAACCAAGTCCCAGTGAAGCCAGCTGATTCTTGATCAACTTATTTTTGATTTTTAAAAAATTATATAACCTGTAGTTTCATTTCTAGAGCCCAAATTAAAATACATTACTGAAATTAAAGTAAGCCCACAGGAGTGCCATTAGAGTATTCAAGACCAAACGTTGATGATAATGGTATTTACTAACTGAAATTTAACAGTATTCATTCAAAAAATAACATGCGGCCTTCACTGCCTTAGACCAAAGAATATAAGTTACTTCAAGTTTCTGTACTCTAATTAGATAGAAAAAAATCATTTCTTTTCTTCCCCCTCTCTCCTTTCCGTTGTATCTGTATCATTTTAAGCAGAACATCCATTTGAAAGAATTAATGGAATCCCGAGGTCTTACCTGAAGTTTGAAAAAGAATAAATCACCTTTATTTATAAAAGTGAAAAGAGATGCCAGTAGTTATGGACTCAGTCCATCTACCTTCTAAGCATAACCCACGTATACATCTGGACATTGATTTGCTTCATCCACTTGCAAATGTCTCGGCAAGAGAAAGTCAGCAGGATTCAATCAAAACAATTTCATGGAGAACAATTTCTATAAGAATTACCTGATCTCTTCATAGAAGAAAGCAGAGCCTAATTTTTTATTTGTAGAGGAGGGGAGGCCTCTTCTACAGACTAAATCTGGTTTGCTTTATCATGACTTGAGATGCTGCCTTATGGAGGAAAGCACAGTCCAGTTTGGGGTGATGTTGAGCCTGCAGCCCTTGGGCTCCCCTGCGTCCTCAGGGCCAGCTAATAATGGACTGCCAAAGCTGCACGGGGCCTTGGATGTCACGCAAATATTTCTGTTTTACAAATAAAGCAGCTGGGATCGACGGAGGGAAAGGGACCCCGTACTAAGGCAGTGGATCTGAAACCTGGGTGATCATTGCTCTTTCCTTTCATTTCATTCAGCAAATGCTTACTGCATGCTCTGTGTAGCACACTACTCTTGGTGTTGGGCATACGGTGGTGGTTGTGTCAGCTGTGGTTCTTACCGTTGTATATGCCCAGCACCAAGAACACTGCATAGTGATGGACAGGGGATGAGTGACCAGGGAAAAGTGGGTAGGTCTGGGAAAGAAAGGCTTGTGCTGAGATCTGAAGGAGCTGTCCATTCAGGCTGCTGAAACAGAATACCATAAACTGGGCAGTTGATAGACAATCGTAATTTATTTCTCACAGTTTTGGAGACTGGGAAGTCCATGATCAAGGCAATAGCAGATTTCGTGTCTGGCAAGAGCCCACTTTCTGGTTCACAGGTGCCTATCTTTTCACTGTGTCTTCACAAGGCAGAAGGGACCTGGGAGCCCCTGGGGACCTCTTTGATAAGGGCACGAATCTCATTCATGAGGGCCCCACCCTCATGACCTAATCACCCCCAAAAGCCCCCCCTTTAAATACCTTCACACTGGGGAATAGATTTCAACATACAAATTTTAGGGGCACATGACATTTGGTCTATAGGACTAGATGTGGGATGTTCAAAGGGATGGGTCAGGAACCGTTCCAGACAAAGGGAGTGGTGAGAACACAGGCTCTAAGATGGAAAGGAGCTCGGGATGTTTAAGAGGTGGCCCAGCACGGTGAGCATGGGGCAAGAGGAAAGAGCTATGGTTGGAGGTGTAGGACATGGCCAGGACATGTAAAGATTTATAGGTCATGGAAAGAGTATGGATTTTTAAAAAATTGTAACAGGCTATCAGCTCATCATCAAATTTAACTTTTTAAGAGGGCATTTTCTTTGTTGTTTTTATTGTTTTGATCTAGATTGTTGGGACTAGGCTTCCGATGAGTCAGATGGGAAGATGGACCGGCATGGTTACGGGCCAGTTCCTGGGGTTGCAAGTCAGCTCCTTCCACTGTATTAATGAATCTCTTGCCACCCTCTGGGCAAACACGAAACCCATTAGACAAGGTAAAATTGGCCAAATTTTAGCCACGCACACAAGTTTCACCTAAAAATACTATGTGATCATCTTTGAGCAGACCATAGCATAGGCTAGCTAAGTTTGGGGAAAACGAAACCACCAAGGTCTTCCATCCATGAAGTTGATGAATTTGACCCCTCCCCCTGGTCAGGCTGGTCACCCCAGTAGGGTAGACCCAACCACACTTACGCCACCCCCACACAGATGAAAATCTCTTCTGATTGCACCACAGGCTGATAACCCAGAGGGTAGCAAGCAGTGAGTCAGTGCCAACCTCACAGAAATGGGACAAATGAGGACTACATGGGATGGACCTGGAGCTGGTGGCCCCCAAATTGCCTCCGGTGACCTCGAAGGCTAGGAGCTGGCTGTTGTTGTGGCTTGGCTTTATGCTGTCAGCCTCTGCCACTGGGGGTAAGATGACATGGGGGTACAGAACAGGGTGAACACACACCTGGGGAAGGAAACCCATGACCTAAATGTTAACTGGCCACCAGCCATCAAAGTGTAGTAGAGATTTCAAAAGCATTCAAGGGCCTGGGCCTTCCCAACGAGTGTTGAGGCTCACATTAGACAGCGCTTTCAACATCAGCACCGCGAGACCTGACTGGGAATGTCCGCCCTGCCTCCTCAATAGCTGTGCGAACTTAGATAAGTGCCTTGGCCTCTCTGGGTCTCACTTGGCTTCTCTGGGCAGTGGGAAAGGTGAACGGGACCTTGCCAACATCACAGGGCTGCGTTCCAAGTCCCAAAAGAAGTAATGTGTGAGAAAGGGATTTGGGAGGAATAGAGAGCCACATAAAATGTCTGATGAGGCTTTACAAGCTCTGGGAAGTGTGGGAAATCAGGAAGTTCATCAAAGAGTTGATATGGATGCTGAAAGGATCAAAAGGAGAACTTCAGAGGACAGGCTGTAGGAACTGAGATTTGTCCATGTTAAACAGGGGAGGTCGAGGGCCGTATCCAGCCTGGGACTGGTTCTTATTCAAAACATCATGACTAACTTCTTTCATGTTCTTGAAGAGAAAACAAAATAAAATGCATAAAAAAACAAAAAAGGAGCATTTTCTATCTCTGAAGAACGAATGTCTTGCAAGCGTGTTAAATACCAGAATGTGTTACTAAAGCAAGGTTGGTATTTTTTCTCTAATGGCCTTACAGGAGATTTGTACCTGAGTGTGGGTGGCTTAAATGTGATTCTGGCTGAAGATAAGGGAAGACACTACACTACCTACAGAGCTTTTCTTTCTTTCTTTCTTTTTTTTTTTGTTCTTGGAATTAAAGCCACAAGGATTTCCAGGCTGTAAGCTACATGAAGACAGGGAGTTTTGTTCACGGATGCATCCCAAGCACCCAGCACAGTACCTGGTGCATAGTAAGTACTTAATAAATCTTCACTGAATGGATTAACAGAACACCATGGCTTGTCCCAGCATTTGAAAGCAAGACCGGCCCATCCCTATGTATTCGCTGGCTCTCTGGTTCCCCTACCTAAGCAGCCCCAGCCGTGGTGGGCCAGCTTCCTGTCACAGCAACAGCTTTCAGATGCCAGGGAATTTGCACAGAGTGGAGGGAGTCAATCCCGTTCAACTGGCACCACCAAGCCTTACTTGGTCACATTTCCACTTAAGTAGCTCTGTGGCTTGGGTTTTTGTGACTCAGTTTCTTCATCTGTAAAATGAAAAGAGTAGTGATATCTGCTTCATGGTGTGGTTGGTAGGCTAAGAGAAGGCAACACAGTCAGCAGAGTGCTTAGTACCCTTCATTGTGTATATTGGGCTTCAGGATATCATTTTCCATTGCTTTGGTTTGGAGCTGCCGTTATATGACAGAGCTTCGAGATGAGAAGTCTGAAGCACAGGAAAGGCAAGGAAAATAAGTCTTCTGTGATGGCACCTTCCCCAGAGGATTTCTGAGTAACAGATGAAGGGGCTAAAATGGTCATTTTGGTCATGTCTTCGGTGTTTCTTGTTTCATAAAATCCAAACAATGAGAAGAAAGGATCTAAATTGTTCCGGTTTTCCTCTTTTTGAAGTTTCCATGGGCTGTTGCCTAAATAATCATTTTTTAAAAAAGATTTTATTTATTTGAGAGAGAGAGCACAAGCAGGGGGAGGGGCAGTGGGAAAGGGAGAAGCAGACTCCCCGCTGAGGAGGGAGCCCAACTTACAACCTGACCTACGACTCACGAGGGGCTTTATCCCAGGACTCCAGGATCATGACCTGAGCCAAAGGCAGCCGCTTAACTGACGGAGCCACCCAGGCGCCCCTAACTAATCGTATTTTTAAAGAGCAAATGTTCTAATTCTAAGAGGCTGGGAGTTGCCAGGTTTCTGGGGAGGCTCTGATTATGTGCTTACAAGGCCATTGACTGAATTGTTCTGTTACCCACTGGTGATCACACTGTAACCACAATATTCTCTCAGGCACAACAGCCCTTGAGCAGAAACATACATTCTAGTTAATTATTAGGATAAAAGAAGTCGCGTAACCCCGTGTCTGGGCCTCTATTTAGCATCAGGGAGGCAGACCTGCCAAGGACGCATTCCAAAGGCCTCAAGCCTCTGGGGGACACGTTCCCCAATCCCATCTTCAGATGAAAGGGAATACACAGATCCGGACCACCTTCCAGTGTGCAGCAGGGAGGCAACAGACCTTTGAAGGGCCTCAGGATTGGCGAACCGGTGAGAAGTTCAATTCAATTGTTGATGCCTCGTCCCTGTCCTGGAATCATAGACGTCGCCTCCTCCTGTCCCACCCCAATCTACATTCAGCTCTATCACTAAAGGTCCAGCAACCTGCACAGTTGCTCTGGGAGACGACGACTGGGGTTGCAGTGCCTGTCCTGCTTTTCGGAACGTGTTCTTTCTCTCCCTTTGACTCACCATGATACTCTGGCCGAGCGCAGGGCCTGGGCAGCAGTGCCCAGGCCCATCGTAAAGATGAAGGACCTGAGGCTCCGAGAGGCGAAGTAGCTTGTCTAGTTACACAGGCTAGGGTAGGTCCCGGGAGCACCTGAGGACAGGCGATGGAGTCACACTGCTTGGGTTCACATCTTGGCATTTCCACTTAAGTAGCTCTGTGGCTTGGGTTTTTGTGACTCAGTTTCTTCATCCGTAAAATGAAAAGAGTAGTGATACCTGCTTCATGGTGTGGTTGGTAGGCTAAGAGATAAGGCAACACAGTCAGCAGAGTGCTTAGTACCCTTTAGTGCTTGGTCAATATTAACCATTATTATTATTAAGGATACTATTATTATGAGGAGATACCATGGAGCATGATTCCCAATCTAGTGCTTTTTCCACTACCCAGTGATGCACCCAGCAATGGTTCTGCCATTCTCACTCCCTCCAATCCTTTCCCTCTGCCCTCACCACCTTCCTCACTCAAGACGGTGAAAACTCAAACTCTTTGCAGACACTTTGACCTTTCTGGTTGCTATTTAAAAGTCTGGGCAGGCTTGAGGGCAGGGGACGTGATGTCTCTACATCTTTGTGGCATATGGTTGAGAAGTATCATCATATATGGGGAAAGAATAGCCTATCTCCCAAGGCTGCCACCCAAGGAGGCCCTGTTGCTTCCTCCCAGCAGCAACCACCAACCCAAGATAATGCCACCAGTCTGCAGCAGAGGTGGAACTGGAAAGGAGGACCTTGGGGCTCCTTACCCTGAATCCCTTCCCCTCCCCAGCTGCATGCATTGCCCTGCATCTGCGACTAGTAGTCCTGTGGAGGGAAGAGTCAGGAAGGACGGAGGCTGGGCCTGCAAAGGGCTTCTGGGTCCATGTCTCCACAGCGGTCCCCACTCCCAGCTGACACTGCCTCAGTGGTACTCACTGTGCTGAGAACAGATGATGGCAGCTTGGAACTTTCTGATTTAAACTTTCCCCACAGGGCCTATCTGAAAAAAAAAAAAAGCCCTTCAGAGGATGTTTTCTGGGGTCCCTGTCTTTGCTCTTAAGTCCAACATCTCCTGGAGAAATCATTAGACATACGGTGCCATGGGCTGGGGAGAATTAGTTAATTAGGAGATCTCCGACAAGATAGCATATGCAAATCTCAGATGGGCCAGGCCTCATTCCTCTCACTGCTGGGATGACTCTATCAGAACTCCGCTTGCTGGAGGAAAAGACAGGGCGCACACTTGGAGGCCCCTGCCTTCAGGGAACTGATGGAGTTGAAAGAGTAACAGCATAGAGACTACGTGAGAAAAAGCAGGAGGCAAGTCCTGTACCCGGGTTCCATGAAGGCCAGGAATGTCTCTCATGGAGGCCTGCCTGCGGATTTTGCAGGTCACTGGCTAACCCACCCTCCCTAAATTTTACATTTCTATCCCACACTTCTAAACCTCTGTGGAAAAACACCAGTATTATCATTATGCATTTTGATCTTCCTGGGGGAAGAAAGGTGTCATGTCAATTAGGTTATTATTAATGTGGAACTTGGCTTTCGAAGTTTAGATGACGTTTTCCACAAAGGCACAGCTTGTTATAAATTGTGTGCCAAAAATCGCTGCTTTCTGAGTTAACTTTTCTCCTTACAGCTGAAACCTGAAAGTCCTCAGTAATACTATCATCATTATTCTTGGAAGCTGGAACTCTGAATTTGAGAATAAATATCACAAATGCTTCATAGTATTGGACGTATAGCTACTCTTTTTGCTTTTATCTGCTGCAGGTTGCTCTCTATCACATGACGTGCTTCAGAGATGGGGGCTTTGGCAATTGAGAGAATAGGGTTCGTATTCTGGCTTGGCAACTTCCCAACTGTGTGAATTTGGGTAATCTCTGTATCTCCCTGAGCCTTAGTTCCCTTGTCTGTGAAACGGGAAGAAATAGCCCAATTATGCAAGATGGTTGTGAGGAATAAAGCAATGAACCTAGAAAACACAGTATACTATCTACCTACAAAGTAGATGTTCACTGATGGTAATAATTTAAAAACTAACAATTAGTGAATACTTACTATGTCCCAAATGGTATGCTATGTGCTTTTCATATATCATTATATTTAATCCCCAATATACCCTATGAGATATGTATAATCATCTTTTCCCTTTTCATAGATGAGTAAACTGAGGCACAGAGAAGTTATATAAGTTGCTTAAGAAAACACAGCCACGCAGTGTCAGAATTAGGATTTAAATTTAGGTCCTAGGATTTGAATCCAGGCTGTCTGGGCCTCCAAAGCTCATAATCTTTTTTTTTTTTTTTATGATTTTATTTATTTATTTGAGAGACAGAATGAGATAGAGAGAACATGAGGTGGGGAGGGTCAGAGGGAGAAGCAGACTCCCCGCTGAGCAGGGAGCCCGACGCGGGACTCGATCCTGGGACTCCAGGACCATGACCCAAGCCGAAGGCAGTCGCCCAACCAACTGAGCCACCCAGGTACCCCCAAAGCTCATAATCTTAACCACAGAATGGTGGCCATTCTTGTCAAGATTATTAAGTTGAAATATGAAGTGTTGTTTTTTTTTTCTTTTTTTCGTTTAAACGCTGCAAAATAACTATTCTGACAACAGATGCAGGGACTGGTCCCATCCCTTTCTCAACATAAAAACAAAGCTTCTGTAGGAAGTCTGACACTACTTGGAAAAAGGAAAATTGTTTTCCATAACCTGGTAATATAAGGAGGCTAGAGATAAGTGTATGAAAAAAATCCAGGAATTCCCTAGTTATAGTGAACTTCATTTTTCATACATTTAAATGTATAAGCTGAAAGATTTAACCTTTAAAGGCATAAAAAGGGGTGATTTGGAATGGAAGTTTTACTTCACGCCTTTGTGACCAATCTGACAGACTATCACTTATTAACCTAGACCCCAGATTGATATGTACCTTGTCTTCAATAATTGTGATAAATGATGCACTGGTTTACTTTATATTTTTTGCCAGCAGTGGTAAAGTGATCAGTAGGTTTGACATGATGTGTTTATAACTAGAGATGCTGCACTTCTTCAGTTTATTCATTTTCAATGGGACAAAATTCACTTGGTCTGTCATTTCCTGATTGAGAAATAGACAACTAAGGAGTGTTATTTCATTAAGACTGTCACTGAAACACAATACTGATGTCAATAAGCATTTCTGTCTGTGTTCTCTCGTCTTGCTGAAATCTTGTTGGCATGTTCTCATTCGTTTGCAGAAGTTGAGTGGTAAAAAATAACATCTCAAATGTTAAAATTATAGTGCCATTGTCATTAGCCAGAAAAGATAATAGAGAAAAAGGAAAGACCTTGTAGAGGTTAAAATCTCTCGGGGGTTGGGGGGAGTATGGTTTGGGGAGGGGCTTCCGAGGAGCCGGCTTGTATCGGCTAACCCTCAGCCCCAGTGTACTAGGTATGGAATTCGTCCTGGAGGTTTCCACCCACACTGGCCTTTCTTTATTCTACAAATACACTCTGCTTCCTCCCACCTTAGGGCCTTTCCACACCTGCTTTTTCTCCTGGGAATGCTCTCTCCACTGACCTTTCCTCAATCCTTGCTCATCCTTCAGATCTTGGCTTAGAGAAGCTTTCCTCAATGTTCTAAGCTCGATTGGGTCCTTTGTCCTTTTTGTCACTGGCGTCAAACACTGTCATTGTTTGTGGTTGTGTATCTGTGTGATTGACTGCAAGCTCCATGGGGGCAGGAACCAGGCCTGGTTTTAGGCACCACTGTATGCCCAGGGTTTGGCCTAGTGCTTGATACATAGTAGATGCTCAAGAAATATCTGTTGACTTGTGCTTGCTTTGGCAGCCCATATACTAAGAAATATCTGTTGACTTACTGATGGTTCACCCTTTAGGGTGAGCTGAGTACCCCCTGCTTAAGCCAATGCTGCTACTGCTACAAAATGAGATCACCGGGGTCTTACTTCCTCCTCACCAGGGGATTTGTGCCAACAAAACACGATTTCCATTGCAATGCTTCTCCCAGGCTTCCCAACAATGCTGAGTGGCATAATCTGTGCTTGGTTTATAGTCTCTGGGATTACCAGATGCCTAGTGAGATGCTGAATGCAGGGAATCGTTTATCAGTTTTCTCGGCACACAGGGGCGCCTTTAAGAAAGGCCTCGCTGGATGGCAGAGTTGGCAATCAGCCTGATTTTCACTGAGATGCACATGTCCTATGCCATTCGAGTTTGGATCCATAATCTCATGTGTGTCTGCAGTTACAAGCAATTCTTGTATCCCTTGACATCCCTTTAATTCCCACTCCGGTAGCTGGATTAGAATGGGAGTGAGTGAAAAGGATATTACAACAGGAATGGCCTCTAATGATGTTAAGAATATTTCTTAATAAATCAAAATGCAAATGTTAACACATTATTTGTGATATGCCTCATGGCTGATTGTGATTCTCAGTCCACACATCATGGGGAAAGAAGCTGGAAACCACTTACAGAGGGGACTCTGAGGACTAGCCAGAAGCCTCAGGCTGCCAACCTTGCTCTTCCCTCCCACCCAATCCCCCACTTGCAGGGGCAAGCCCACCAGATGCTCCTCTCCTTCCTTGCCCTTTTACTTTTGGGGTCTGGAATTCAGGACAAAGCACATCTGAATCTGGCATTAATAATCCTGACATATCTTGGAGTGCCCCATTTACTTGGGCATTTTGACAACTCTGTTTTAAAGAAAGACATCTATTTGTTTAGGGTATTTTTTTTTCAGGTTTTTTTGGGGGGTGATTTAAGAATCAATTTATTTGTAATTGGTTGCCTCTTTCAGTTTTTTGATCAGAAAAAGTTCAAGCGCCTAAAAGTAGAGGCGGTGGTCCATCTCCATACTAACTGCCACATTCCCCCTTCCTTGCTTCTCTCCTCCCCAGCACAGTAGGGGCTCTGTAAACACTTGCTGAGTTTTTCCGGTCTCTACCTCTTTCTTTCCTCACTTACTCCCTCCAGGAAGCGTACCGTGTGCTTGACTTCTCCTATCCCAGGGCCTATTAGTATGCTGGCTTTGTGCCAACCTGCTTACTCCATCCACAACATAGGTCTAGAGAGCCCAAGAATTCAAATTCTGCCTTCACCCTTGGGAGGAGTGTGTGTCCACGACGGTCCTGCGGCCCTTGCCCTTTGAAAGCGCTGACCTCAGCTTTCCTCTCCTCAGAAATGTCAAAGAAACGAGATGAAGCTGATGAAGGTGACCTGTTTCTTCTCTAGTGGGCCGAACCAGGCTCTCAGTCCTCAAAGAGCTGTTCCCTTTCCGGAGCTGGGTTTTCCCGAGAGAAGGAGGTAGCGACCGGAGCACTGTACTTGGAGTCAGAAGATCCGGTTGCAAGTTTGAACACCACCACTTAGCTGCGTGACTTTAGGAGAGTCACTTGAGCTTTCTTACTACTTACCACGGAGTGGCTGGCTTGAAATGAGTGTGCCTAGCCTTCGTTCCATTAGCATTCTTCAGAAAAGAAGAAAAAGAAGAAGGTGGTTACAGGAAGTATCTACTGACCCGTTTCCAGCAGAGGTTGAGGGAGGGCCTCCCAGGACTGGCCCCAGGCGCCGTCCCGGGAGCTCGCGGCCGCCAACCCCTACCCCATTCCACCCCAGGCACACGGCGGGCTTGACACGGTGCAGCTCTTGAGGGAGTTGTGAGTTGTTAGAAAGCTCCGGATAATTCCTGTGGGTCAGTCACTCCCACTTACTCTAATGTGCCTGTTAGACGGGCCAGGCAAGCCCGCCTCTCCTCGGTGGGGCCCCCTTTCCGGTCTCACCCCCAAACTCAGCCTCCTCCTTCGGGAAGGGTAGCAGCCGAGGACCGCAAGTCTCCCCTATGCCAGGGCCGCCCCCAGCCTGCGTCCTGCCCTTTGCGCCCTTCGCAGCCGGCACGCGGGCATCCAGGAGCTCCCCCTCCGGGCCGCGCGGAGTGGCCGCCGGCGGGGTTGGCAGCAGCGCTCGCCTCGGGGCGGCCCCGGAGACTCGCCCGCCCATGTGCGTGGAGAGGAGCGAAGCTCTAGCAGTCGCCGCGCCCGCGCCTCCTGCGTGCGTGTGGGTGCCTCACCTCAGAGGCCGGCGGGGGCCGTAACCCGAGTCTCGCTGCCACTACCCACATTTGCATAATTTGTCCCCCCCCCCCCATTTCTTTCGGACTCAAGGCTGGAGATGCGAGTCGGGCTCCCCTCCGAGGCGTCGTCTTGCCGGTGGTCAGCGTGGGGACCGCGGGACCGGCCGGAGCGCAGGCGGAGCGGGCTGGCGCACGTGGTAAGAGCGCAGCTTTCTTTTCTTTTCCTTTTCCTTTTTTTTTTTTTTTTACAAAATGGGACTTTGCACGTTTACGCCGAGGGTGGGGTATCTACAAGGGCGCTAAGGTCGCTGCGATCCTTCCTTTCCCTTTTATATTTATCTCCAATTGGAAAAAGAGCGCGCACTGAGAGCGGTAAACTTTCCCAATTTTTTTCTGGGCATTTGAAGTCAGGAAGGTGGCCGGTCCCCCTTGAAGACGATTCCGCGGCGGGCAGGGGGAGACGCAACGCTTGGGCGGAGGAGCAGAAGCCGCTGCCGGCCTTCCCCGTGCCCGGCCTCCCCCGCGTGCGGGGCCGGGTGGGAGCGGGGTGGCTGCGGCGGCGGCCGCGGCCGCGGCAGGTGAGCGGCTGGAGAGCCGCCTGCAGCGCCGCGCTTCCTCCACGGCGTGGCGTCCTGGCTCTCGCCCGCCTGGGCCCCCACGAGGCTGGGGCCGTCCCGGGCCGGGGGCGGGAAAGGGCTTGGCCAGGCCCCAGAAGCTGCCCCCGCGCTTTATCCCAGGTCTTGGCGGCTTTGGGGCGGGACAGAGCCAGGCCGGTGGCGGCGCGCCGGCTTGGGCACCTGGGACCAGCCTCCCTCGGGGCCCGGACCAAGCTGGGAGCGCTCTGGCTGTGGGCCGGGAGGCGGGAGCGGTGCGTGCAGCGAGCCAGAACCCACCGCTTTCTGGACCTCGGAAGAGTTTTTAAAAATTGCTTTGGGAACTAAACAGAAAGGTTTCCATCCGGGATAGTTTTCTTGTTGTTTTTTTAACTCAAAAAGGGAAACGCGTGTGGGGTGATGGCGGCTCGAAATTGGCGTTAGCGACGCTGTTTGCTGTCACTCGGGACCTCCCTGGGCTCACCGAGGTGGCTCTTGGCGAGGCAAAGCAAGAAGATTCTTCCAAATGTGCGTGTTGTGGAGTAGGGCTCGGGGGAGGGCAGAGTGTAACCCCCCGACTGTAGGCTCTCAGGGGTTGGGGGCTGCCGGTACGGCGAGAGAAGGTGAGGAGGGGTGTCTTGGCAGAGCACCCTGTGCCGCAACCCCCGGTGCGCTCGGCGGGCTGGGCACTCTGTTGGCGAGGCGGGCGCCCCGGCGCGCTGTCAACAGGGAGGTGTGTAGCGTAAGGTGTGCGAGTGGGTGTGTGAAGAAGGCAGCGGGGGCGGGAGTGTGTGTAGCGGAAGTGGAGCGTGTGTGAGTGTAAGAGTGTGTGTGTGTGTGTGCGTGGCGGGGCAGGGTGAGTGTCCAAGCCTCCATCTGGACGCCCCCACACAGCCGACCGCCCAGACGCGCCGGGAAGGGCGCCCGCTCCGCGCAGCAGCTGAAGGGGGGCGGGGAGCGCGCGGGCAGAGGAAGGGGGGATGTCTCCGGCTGAGGATTTCTCTCGAAGCTCGCCGCAGTTATTCTGCTCCTCCTAGGGTCTACCCCCCAGCCCCAAGATGCCCGAAATACTTAAACAAACAAACAACCCCAAACCTGTTCCGTTTTCACTCCTGTATAAATAGAACAGACTTTCCAAAAAAGCAATACCGCATTCACTCTTATCACCAGCCACTTCTTTCCACCAAGTAATTCAGAAAAAACCAGTCAGCTTCCGTGAATGCATGCAGCTTTTTTTTTTTCTTCGCTGCCTCCTTTTGCTTGCGGTTTTGAGCTGCCAAGAAAGTGAGTAGGGGTTTGACTGTAGTGTCTCGGCTCCGCTCGGTTTCTTTCCGAAGTTTAATTTTCCGGAATGGCTCCCAAACAAGGGCTGGGGAGGCGGAGCCGCCGGCACCGGATCTTCGCCTTTTTTGGAAAGTCCCGGAGAACCGGAATTCCTCCCCGCCTGGGGAGGCCTCGCCGCAGCTTGGACCCGCAAGCTCTTCCCCGGTGGCCTGAGCCGGACTCCCGGGCTCATCCGCTCCCCGCTGGGCCGTGCGCCCTGGACAGGGACTGGGGCTTGGGCTGCGCGCCCTAGACCCCCGTGATTCCCTGCTGTCTGAGAGCCGGGAGTCGCGAGCCCCGCGGAGCCCGCGCTGCCGAGCCCGTATGCAAATCGGCCATGTGACGGCAAGAAGCCGCCTGGCCCAGCCCTGTTCCTCAGTCCATATATGGGCAGCGACGTCACGGGCATTGAGGACCTGCCCATAAATACTTACAGCAACACTTTCCGTCTAACCGAGAGAGCAGCAATTGATTAATAGCTCGGCGAGGGGACACACTGACTGTTATAATAACACTACACCAGCAACTCCTGGCTTCCCAGCCGGAACACAGGAGAGAGTCAGTGGCAAATAGTCATTTTTCTGCTTTCTTAGAAAAAACAGCAACTTGTTTGCTAGTTTTATTTCTGTTGGTTTTGTTTTTTTGTTTTTGTTTTTGTTTTTTTTTTGTGGTTGCTTTTAAGCGTGGAGGGCAAAAGGAGATACCAACTTAGACTCAGTCCAATCCCTCTCCAAAACGGCTTCTCTGACGCTCCAGGTAGAGAGGGAGTTGGGTCTCCAGGTTGTGCGAGGAGCAAATGATGACCGCCAAGGCCGTAGACAAAATCCCAGTAACTCTCAGTGGTTTTGTGCACCAGCTGTCTGACAACATCTACCCGGTGGAGGACCTCGCCGCCACGTCGGTGACCATCTTCCCCAATGCCGAACTGGGAGGCCCCTTTGACCAGATGAACGGAGTGGCCGGAGGTAAGCCGCATGTCCCCTTCGCGGGCCGGGACCCACGCGGCTCGATGGTGGTGGGTGGGGTGTGGTGCGTTTGCAGGACTTTGGAGGAGAGGGTTGGGGCGCAAGGTGGACGGTGTTGACCGAACGGGGTACAGGAGAAGCCCGCAGGAGCAAGGACCGGATCGCTGGAGCTGAGCGCACGGGCAGATGCACCAGGTCGTCAGCGAGCCGGCGTGCTTGCGCCGCGGCGCGCCCAGCCCCTGGCGGGCGCAGGGATAAGAGTAGAAGAGGTGCCCCACCAGGCGTCGGGCTTGTGCCGGCTCGTGGGCCGGAGGTACCCAGGCCTCCCCTCTCCCGGGGCAGGGACAAAGTGACGAGAAAGTTCGGGGCTCCGGAGGAGAGCTGGAGAGCCGAGCGGCGGAAAAGCGCCAGAGGAAAGCGTCCGCCGCTCCCTCCCGGGCAGAGCCGACCCCGGGAAAAATCTCCGAGCGCGTTCCGGGAGCGGCCAGAAGGAGCGCCCCCACCTGCGCGCCGCCCGTGAAGTTGAGGGGGTTGGCGAGGCGGGAAGAAGGAGGAGGAGGAGGGCGGGCAACGCGGGAAGCGGCCCCCTGGCTGCCGAAGGAGGCCCGCGGGGGCACCCGCGCCGCTGGTTTCCTTGGCGATGCAGTGGAAAGTGGTCCCCCGCGGCCCCCGCTCCTTCCTCGAAGCTCCGCCACTGGCCTTGGGCTGGGGCGTGCGGGTGTTGGACAAGGCTGAGAAGGTTGGGAAAGGGAAGAAACCTATAGATTCCTTCCACTGCAGCGCCCCATACCCTCCAGCAGCCGTCAGCTGTAGCGCAGCTTGGAGAGGGAGGGAGGGAGGGAGGGAAGGCACCGCGGCTGGGTAGCAGCCAGGAAATCACTGATCTCCTCCTCAGGCTCCCCTCTCTCGGGCGGCACTGGCTGGGATCAGTCTCCTGGTTAGTGTCTGTTAGCCCCAGCCGTGGGACCCCCAGACAAAGGAGAGGGAGAGAAGTTCCAGGCAGATGGGGAATTTTTTTAATATTGTTGTTGCTATTATTGGGTGTTTTTATTGGGGACAAGAGCCACAGATGGCTGTGTGTGGGGGTTGGGAGTAGCTCATCCTGCTTTCCTGGAGGTAGTTTGAGTCCCAGACTGTCACTGGCTGCCAGTGGGATCCTGGGCTGCCCTCTTCTTACTGTCTCTGGGCTGCAATTTTCCCACCTGTTGGACTCTGCCCCAGCTCTACTGTGCTAGGATCTTGGGATTTGGGAATGGACCCATGTTTAGAGGGGATGACAGGGGATACTTGGCTGCATTTTCATTGCTCCACCTCCATTCTTTCTATTCCCTCCCCAGATGGCATGATCAACATTGACATGACTGGAGAGAAGAGGTCCTTGGATCTCCCATATCCCAGCAGTTTTGCTCCCGTCTCCACACCTAGAAACCAGACCTTCACGTACATGGGCAAGTTCTCCATTGACCCCCAGTACCCTGGTGCCGGCTGCTACCCAGAAGGCATCATCAATATTGTGAGTGCAGGCATCCTGCAGGGGGTTACCTCCCCAGCTTCGACCACGGCCTCGTCCAGCGTCACCTCTGCCTCCCCCAACCCACTGGCCACAGGACCCCTGGGTGTGTGCACCATGTCTCAGACCCAGCCTGACCTGGACCACCTCTACTCTCCACCGCCACCGCCTCCTTATTCTGGCTGTGCAGGAGACATCTACCAGGATCCCTCGGCATTCCTGTCAGCAGCCACCACCTCCACCTCCTCCTCTCTGGCCTACCCACCACCTCCTTCCTACCCCTCCCCTAAGCCAGCCACGGACCCCGGTCTCTTTCCCATGATCCCAGACTATCCTGGATTCTTCCCATCACAGTGCCAGAGAGACCTACATGGTACAGCTGGCCCAGACCGCAAACCCTTCCCCTGCCCTCTGGACTCCTTGCGAGTCCCTCCTCCACTCACTCCACTCTCCACCATCCGCAACTTTACCCTGGGGGGCCCCAGTGTTGCGGCCCCAGGGCCAGGGGCCAATGGAGGCAGTGAGGGACCCAGGCTGGCTGGTAGCAGCTCAGCCGCTGCCGCCTATAACCCACACCACCTGCCGCTGCGGCCCATTCTGCGGCCTCGCAAGTACCCCAACAGGCCCAGCAAGACCCCAGTGCATGAGAGGCCCTACCCGTGCCCAGCAGAAGGCTGTGACCGACGCTTCTCCCGCTCGGACGAGCTGACCCGGCACATCCGAATCCACACGGGACACAAGCCCTTCCAGTGTCGGATTTGCATGCGTAACTTCAGCCGCAGTGACCACCTCACTACCCACATCCGCACCCACACTGGCGAGAAGCCCTTTGCCTGTGACTACTGCGGCCGCAAGTTTGCCCGGAGTGACGAGAGGAAGCGCCACACCAAGATCCACCTGAGACAGAAGGAGCGCAAAAGCAGCGCCCCCTCCTCATCCGGGCCCGGGGCCTCCTCGGCCTCGTGCCCTGGAGGCTCTCAGGCTGGGGGGCCCATGTGCGGCGGCAACAGCAGCGCTATCGGTGGAGGGTCCCTTGCCCCTTGCTCCTCTCGGACCCGGACACCTTGAGACGAGCCTCAGGCTGACACACCAGCTCCTTGAGGCCCCGGAGGCCCTTCGTCCACTGGTCCACTCGAGCTGCACAACAAACACTACCACCCTTTCCTGCCCCTCTCTCCCTTCCTTGGGCAAAGGGCCTTGGTGGAGCCCAGCACTGTCCCCTTTCCACTTAGAAGCAGGTCCTTCCCAAAACTTAGCCCACTGTAGTCTCTCTTAGGTGAGTTGACTATCATCACCCCAACGTAATGGAGAGGCTCAGAAAGGGGTTGGGAGGGGGCCCCTGGCCTGGAGGGCTGAGGCCTGACCCTGCTTTAAAGGGTTGTTTGACTAGGTTTTGCTTTCCCCTCTCTCGTATTTTGTCCCATTACAGGATTTTGACTCTGGATGTCAGAGTTGATTTGAGACTTTTTCTACAGTAGGTTGGGAGATGCTGATCCCTTCAGGTGGGGACAGCAGAAAGAAGCAAAGCTGATGTGCACTTTATGGCTTGGGACTCATTTGGGGATGGTGTACAGTGAATGAAGCATGGCCTTTATGCTGCATTCTGTGGCCCTAGAACAGTGAATCAAAGCTCATCTAGTCGTTCTAACCCTTTAAGCAATATGTATTATAAACTCAAAGAACGGAAGTGCAATGTGATGGGAGGGACTTAGCAATATCTGCTCCTTTTTGAGTTGTTTGAGAAACGTAAAGACTATTTTTTCAGTGTATATCCACTCAGATTTTGTGTATTTTTTGATGTGCACTGTTCTCCAAGTTCTGAACCTTTGGGAAAAAAAGTAAAGCATTTATGATCTCTTGAAATGAGTCAGAAGTTAACTTATTTAAAGGGGGATGTACATATATTCTCTGAAACTAGGATGCATGCAGTTGTGTCGGAAGTGTCCTTGGTGCCTTGTGTGATGTAGACAATGTTGCAGGGTCTGCATGTAAATGGGTTGCCTTACTATGGAAAAAAAAATCACTCCCTGGGTTTAGTATGGCTGTATATTTCTGCCTATTAATATTTGGATTTTTTTTTTTTTAGAAAGTATATTTTTGTATGCTCTGTTTTGTGACTTAAGTGTTACCTTTGTAGTCGAATTGCAGATAAGAATGTAAATAATATTACTGGAGCTGACTTGTTTGGTTATTAGCTCTTAATAGTTGTGGAAATATAAATGATTTATTCTAATGCAAAACCACTAACTGAAGTTCAGATAATGGAAGGCTTATGACTATAGTGTAAATAAATACTTTTCAACAATATTTTTGCTGCAGAAATCATTTATGAAAGATTTCCTGGGCGGGAATTCCATGGTTATCCAGTGGGTTTTAGTGCTTTGACCAAGCCAGGATCTCTGCTTGCCTTTCAACACCAGCCCGGTCACCCCCAAAGCAATCTCCATTCATAATCAAACACTAGTGTTCCGGGGATTTCCCCCATGCATTAGTGTAAAAGTGGGGAGGCGTTGTTTTGACTCATTGTTCCGTCCTCTATAACAGCCTATAGCTTCTCTTGGCTCCTGAGTGGGCTCCGGAAAATAAATACTTACAAACAAGTGCCCACTCGGAGACTACACATTTGTGGCTGCTTTCAGAACCCTGACCAAGGCCAGGAACTCAGACGAGATGTGGCTTTGTGGAAAGTGTGGTGGCGTGGTCAAGCTGGAAATGACTTTTAGGTTCCAGGATTAGTCTCAGGACCACAGAAAACTTTTTGAAAAATGCTATCGCCTCTTCAGATCAAAAATGCACTCAGACACTGCTGAAGACAGCATTAATGGGTTGCCAAAGGAATTACCCCAGAACTCATTTCTCTCTCGTCTTCTCTCCCTGATTACCCGTTTTTGGAAGGATCACTAATCTGCCATAGGTTTGGTGGGTCAAGAGACGATCAAAATACCCAGCTCATTAGATAAGACGGGTGTACAGCAGCCGAAGAAAATCTCAAAGAAAGACACCCTTTCTTTAATAGGCAAATTGAATAGGCATATACGGGCCTCCATGGTACTGGATAATGGTTTGCAAAAGAATACACTATAGGGTTCATTTTACCGCAAGCCCTTTGTAGTGATTTTAAAATATAACCCCAACAATTTATCTACCTGTCATACGAAGTAAATGGGTTGGGTCTCTGTGAAGTTATCTGTACTCTAAAATTGGGCCTCAGGATCATTTAAGTTCACCCATGGCTTCCGGATCCTCACACAAGCGTAACCTGTTGGAATACTCACTGTTCAGCTCTATCCTCTGAAAACGGTCATGTTTGTCCTTTGCCACTGTCAGCCGCCTTCATACATGGTGGATACTCAAAGGCCTTTATTTTAGAACAGCAGACGGCAACAGCTACTCTTTGTCCTTCCGAGCACTGGAATTTTGAGATCTAACTTGTGGAGGTAATTAATCCTTTTATTTCATCTCTTTCCCTATTTCAAAGATACAGAATACCTCTTTCTGTAACTGCAAAATAGAAATTTCTAAACTTCAGTGCCAGATCGTTCTAGTGACTGGTGTTATTCCATTAGATGCATATTTCCTAGTTTGTCAGCATATTATCATCCTTGCTTGGCTAATTTTGTTAAAATATGTATAAAACAATGCCACATTTTGATAACTGTGGTTTTAATGAATACTCCCCTCCTATCAAAATTTCATTATATTAAAATATAGTACACCTAAGTTTTAGAAGATCTAGAATTGTCTTGCCACTTTAAATTTCAGACCACCTTTAATCAAGATAATGTAAACAACTGTTTATAAAGCAGGACTAAAAAAGTAAAGAAGTCATTTTTAAAAGAGTAAGATTAAATATTTTGATGGTAGTCAAATTGGTTACATAACCACCTTGCTGTGGGCTCGAAGTGGCATAACATACCATAAGGAACACATCTTGGTGCTTTTTCACAACTTGGTGACTTTTACTTGATTTTAACATGTTAGATCCATCTTTAATCAGATTTTACTCTCAGTTGAAACATTCAGGGTACTGTCATGCAAGTGCCTCATTTTTTACTTTGCTCAAGAAATAAAGCATACAAAGCTAAGTCTGCTCCTTCTTACATTCAGTATGCCTTATTGAATAGTATTTCTGATGGTACAGCTGTTACTGGGGATTATTAAAAATAAACTTCTGGGGTCACCTGTGGCTCAGTTGGTTAAGCATCTGCCTTTGCCTCAAGTCATGATCCTGCGCCGCAGCACTGAGCCCAACATCAGGCTCCCTGCTGAGCAGGGAGTCTGCTTCTCCCTCTGCCCCTCACCCCGCTCATGCTCAATCTCTCTCTCAAATAAATAAATAAAATCTTAAAAAAAAAAAAAAACTTCTGGAGAGTTAATTGCTTAGAGATCATAATGCATTTGCTATGGTTCACTGCATATTAAAAAAGGTCTATTAAACCTAAATAAGGTCTTCAATTATTCATAAATCAGTGTATTTAAATACCAACTGCTAATGAAATTAAGCCAAACTGTTTGATATATATTAAAAGTGGCTGTAGTGATATTTTAACTGTTATATATATATATATGGGAATGAATGGTCAGCATCATCAAGTACTTAAGATGCTGCCATTCCAAACTGCAATTAAACTTCACAGAAAAAGTAAAGATAAGAAATAAAGTCCAAAGATTCTTTCCTTCATGTATAAAAGTATGTTTGTTTTCTTGCACTAGTTTATTTTCCTTAGCTTAAATATAAAAGGAACTATTTTCTGTTGTAGCAAAGTAACATGATTAGACAGTTTCAGATGTGTTTTCAATCAGATTGTTTCAAAGCTCACTCTCAAGGAAATAGACTAAGTTTATATTATTACTTGGGCTTTAGAATCTGCAGAAAGCCACCGGCTTTCAATACAACATAATCCTACTGTATAGACTAAATCTTTAATAGTAATTAAAATGTAGACATCATAGTATTTTTCTTCTCTATTTTGCAATAATCAAAAAAGATTTACCTCTAAACAATTTCAAACATGCCTTTATTTTCCATAAGTACACTGATTTTAATCCAGAAATGTAAACATCTCTGGATCTGAAAATTCAGTATGTATATGGGGCTTAACAAACGATTTCCTTGACAGTAGATGCTTCATTACACTGAAATGATCAGTGGCTGGCTTGTTTGTAATCTGGAGTTCAGAATTCAGACTAGGAGGGTTACAGGAGTGGCACTGCCCTCAGGTTCGAGTTGAATAGTAATGGGCTGAACCCTGAATTAAAGACATACTGCTTTGCTGAGCAGTAGAGCTAGGGCACAAGACAGTCACTGGGATTAGATGAGCAGTAAGTCTTCCTGAGATGCCAAGGCTGAGGCACCTACAAGGGGACAATGCAAAAGGAGGAATAAAAGGTATGGATTTCGGAAGAATTTAAGGTCAATTAGTCTTAAAAGTTCAGAGAACCCACTCCTGTTGACAACTATTTCTTTAAAACGGGCCCAAGATGTTCATTAATAAACAGCAGTTAGTGTAAACTCAACCCATGCAAATCAAGCTTTGTAAAAAGTCAATTGTCATAAAGTAGTAGGTAGATACACCATATTCCCCAATAATATAACTGGCTTTTGATATAACCAGAGAATAAAAAAGCTTTAGAAGTACTGAGATTGACATCTCACTCATGAGAGGCAATTATTGCATGTTATTCCACAGGAAAGTGATTAGTATCATTGTGCTCATTAGTCTGTGTAGAGGAAGACAAATTTTTCCTACAGCTGTTATATAGTCTATATTGCAGGAATATATGGAATATATGGAAATACAACAGCAGCACATCAAGTCAGTCATGACCAACAGTTATGCAGAGAGGTGACCGCTTTGCTGCACCATATTTTGTACTTAATACAAGAATATTCTTTCCTTAGTGGCTCACTGAAACAATTTGTTTTCACCATTAATTTCCTCAGAATTTATTAGTGAACCAAAAGTTTCACCGTTCTTATTGAACTATATTAGAGAGATATCATATTGCTATTTTGGCCTGCAACCATTTCAGTTATTCTTTTGAAAAGCACCTTAGTTTTTTTTTTCATTCAACTTGTTTGTACTTGAGAACTTTAAAGTTTGGAAAAACAATTCCTCCTTTATTACTGTCCTACTGCCAGAATGAGTTTTTGTCGGTTTAATATAGGCCAGGTTGTATTACAGCATATATATCATTATAAACAATATAAGTTAATCATCTTTTGGCTATAATTCAGAACAGGTAGGTATGTGGTAACCATTCACATTCATTACTGTGCTATTAAAAACCCCATTTTGTGAACATTTTTCTAAGAAAATCATCATTTGCATATCTAGGATTATTTTTAAACTGAATGGCATTAAGAACTGCTTTAAGCTGTCCCCAAGGCATATTAAACTATACCAGAATGTGAAGCTACCATAAAACAATGTTAGCAACCCTGGAAGAAATGCTTGGCATTATGCCTGTCTCAGGTTTTACAACAGAGTGGCATTTCGCACTGAATAAGCATCTTTTTTAAAATCATCAAGAATTTGCTTTTTTATTCTATTTAAAAAATTGGGAACAAATATTCCTTCACTCTGCGCCATAGTAACCCACTGTGCGCAAAGAGGCAAAGGCACATACTGTTTCTCTACAGGGTCAACACTTTCCGCCAATAGCAAATCTCCCTTTATTACAGACCTTAGAACTGGATTGCCATTTGGGCAAGTCAATCAAGAGGGCTTAGACAACAGCTGGGCAGATTTTAACGTGTTTATTTCTACAGTTTGTTTTTATTAAAAGTGTTGTGAAAAAGGAATCCTATAAATAGTAAAAAGAGGGAAATAATAGTGCTCCATAGCCTGAAGCAAATGGTGTAAATACATTTGTAAACAAGGTAAAGTTGCTGAGCTTACTAAAAGGACAAAAATTAAACTAGTTACAGATAGCACAATTGTTTAAGAGGTTAGGAAGTGTTTTGTCCCAAGTTTTGGTGCTCTAAAATGGCCAGCAGTATAGTAATTCTCTATTCTGTAGCCTTGATCATCTGTGCTTTCTCTCTTCCTATAGAAAACCACACTGGATGAAACAAGCACTGGCTCTCTACTGTTTTGAAGAGTTTTGAGAACACTGCCACCAAAACAACACAGCTGGAACCACCGGCCTTCTGGAACATTAGAGCTCCTGAGAGAATTTGAAACAGTCATCAACATTTTTCTCTTTTTTGCAGGAAAATACTGGAAGTAAATAGGGGCATGAAATTCAACAGCTGGCTAGGAGTGTTTTACATTCAGTTGTTTGGAAGCATACCGATTGAGCTCCTTTGAATCTTCTCCTTAGAAAACACAGAATTACCCTATCACCTCTTAAAGCACACTAAGACCAAAAAAAAAAAAAAAGGTCATTTAAGGATAATATAGTTTTTGCATTAAAGGTCAATCTGCAACAAGAAACCTGTTCAACTCACAGATCTGGAGACTCATGGGGAAGATAAGCTGTAAGTGACCATTTGTCACTGAGATATGCAGGTGCTGAATTTGCTGAATTTCTTAGTAGATGCTGCCAGAGTAAACCAGATGTGGCTACTGGGCAGGGGGAGGAAAGAAATTAAATCTTGTCCTCTACATGCATAGTTGTTTTGGGGGTGATGCCCCAACTCTGGAAAAAAGATCTAATTTCCACAACGAATTAATTAGGCAGGACAACTCACTTTAAATAGTAGCTCATCTTTTTAAGCCTAGTTTTTACCAATGACTTGAACTAAAAACAATTCAAACCACTGGGTCATGCAGTCAATAAGTTAAAACTATAACAATAAGTAAAAGGGCATAAGATATGAGTGGAAAACAAACCCTATTTACCCGGGGAAGGGGGGTGGGGGCATTTCGTGTATTTTGTGTAGGATAAGGAACAGAGGAAAGATATTTTCATTATGGCTTTAGGATGGAAGCGCTTCAGATAGTCCCCTACCCTCCTTCCCCCAAATCAAAACCCCGGTGGCAGTGACAGAGCCAGGAAACAACCTAGCCTACCCGCCTTCCCCACCCCCTAACCGGGCCCCGTGGCTGCACTCCAGTCGCCCGTGCTTCCCACGGCTCCGGAGGAAGCGGCTACAGTCCATTCCAGTAGATCCAACGCCCAGGCCTGGGGGTAGGGAGAGAGCCCTTATTGTGGGTCGCGGGCAGCAAGGCCCAGATGTGAATAGGGCACGTCTTCAGCCCACAGCAACTAGGCGCCAGCGGCTTCAAGGGAAGACTTTGGGACCTGGATAGGGCTCCCCCTCGCACCAGAAGTCATCGGCTTGCGGGGTCTCCAGGAGCCACACCTCTCGGGGCAGGTCACCGGCCGAGCTGGAGGCCTCCTTGTCCCTGACGGCCTCCAGCACCCGGTAATAATGGCAGTCCCGGCCATTGTCGGGGTCATAGGGCGGGGCCAGAATGTCCAGGAAGGCGGCGGGTCCGTCCACAGCGTCGATCTGGTGCAGGTTGTCCTGGTGCGGAGTGAGGACGCAGGGGCCGCTGGCCTCGGTGTACTCGGCCCGCGAACGCAGCACGGCCGGCCGCACGGCGTCCCGCTCCTGGGCCTGCAGCGGTGGCTCGAACTGCTGCTCTGGCGGCGGGGCCCGCGGTTGTTGCCCGCCGCCCGCCTCCAGTTTGTCCATGCAGCTAATGCGCACGGTGCCATAGAGCACCTTGAGCATGCCGTGCATGCCCGGGTGGTCGTGCAATGGGATGGACGTGCCGCTCTTGAGCAGGAACACGCCGAGGCTGAAGCCGTCGGTTTCGTAGATGTGCATGTAGGTGACCGGCGGCAGGTTGGGTGGCAGTGGCTGCAGCGTGGCCTTACGCGGGGCGATGTTCAGGTCCTCCGCGCGGACTTGGGTCAGCAGGTTCTTCAGCTTGCTCAGGTTCTCCGGGAAGCCATGCGGCATCGAGGCCTCGGGGCCCGGCGCCGCGCCGAGGTCGGAAGCGCTGCGGCCGCCCCCGCTGCCCCGGAAGGTGAGGCACGCCTGGCGGGCGATCCGTTGGATCAGGGAGGCCATGTTGTCTCGGGGCATGCTCGGCTGTTCCTCCGCGTGCCGAGGCCGGCCCCCGCCGCCCCCTGCTTTCCTCCGCGCCTTGCGGTCTCCGGCGGCCGCCAGGGCTGCCCGCAGCCCGGGGCGAAGCTAGAGGCCCCGCAAGTACCGGTCTTTCGCGCGCGCGGCAGCGCCGCGGCCAACCTCAGCAGCCTCACGCCCGCAACAGCCCGGCGCACCCGCCCCGCGCCTCCGGCGAGCGCGCACGCGCACGACCCACACGCCGCACTCACGCCCGGGGAGCAGGTACTGGCCGTGCGGACCGTGGAAGGCTTTGCATTACGCCCGACGTCCCATTCAAGTGGCCCACACCTACGACGGTGGCCGGTCGCTCTGGCCGTCTTACAGAGCATGCTGGGACTTGTAGTCCGAGATTACGGATGAGGTCTGAGTTTCCTTTGTCAGCTGGAAAAGGAAGGATTGGATTTGTTTCTTACAGCGCCCTTCTTTACGGTTCCAAGGTGGTTGCTTGTTTGAAAAAGGTGAATTGGGGCACAAGAGAAATAGCCAGTTGACTACAACTCCCGGCACCCCCAGTAAGCTGGAATGACGCACTTCCGGCAGCTGGCCTGTGGCGTGGTGGAGTCTTGGCCACCGCATGGAACAGGGCAAGAGGGTCGTTAACCTTCTGGCGCCGCTCGGTCCTGTTCCGCCCGACAGGGTCGCTTTTCTTTGGCTCTACCCTTGGAAAGGAGGCTGTTGAGTTAACTTTATGTCTTCCTGGCCACCTAGGCAGCACTGTCTGCCCTGGAGATTACTGGACGGCACTTTCGTAATTTTGCAAGTTTGGGAGATGAGAGGGTCGAGGCCGTCCTTAGTGATCACGATTCCTCAGCACAGCCGTCCCCAGCTGTTGTTTGCATCAGGGTGTGATGACGCTGCTCTTCCGGTTACAGAGCACGATAGTTTTGCTGGGATTCGAGAGGCCATTTGCTGTGGCCAAGGATTGTGTATACTAAGGGTTATCAAACCATGGTTTGCCAAAGAAGCACCTGGTTGGGAGGGGGAGGTAGGGAGGGGATATTAAAAAATACAGATTACTGGTCTAGAAATTGATTCACTAGATGATTCTGAGGCATCTTATGAGCAACAGTGGTGTGCGAGAATCAGGCAAGCTCTTGACCTTCACCTTACCCTGAGTTTAAAGTACTTTTGGACTTCCAAAGCTGAACATGGGCTCCTTGTTCGTTTTGTAATTGAAGTGGTTCTGTAAATCCTCTCCAGCTGAAAAAGGCATGGTTTTTTAGTGGGCTGTGTAACCTATTTAATGGGCGCTCAGTATATGCGAGGCACTCTGTACCTAATGAATATTATACTATTTAATCCTCATAGCAACTCTTTAAAAGGTGGGCACTATTATTCCCAGTTTGCAGATGAGGGAGTAAGTTGCACAAGGATAGTAAGGAATGGGCAGGGCCTAAGCAGTGCAGAAAATGTACAGTTAAAAAAAAAAACAGTTTGAATTGGTGTTAAAAGCACTATATGTGGAGTCAGGATATTGTTTTTCCAACCTACTGTGCTACTTACAGGTTGTATGTCTTTAGGCAGATCTTACCCGTTTAGGTCCTCAGTTTATTCACTTGTAAAATGCTGGGGTTAGGGTAACAGTCCTTCTGAACGGGAGTTACTCATCAGAAGCCCCTGGGAAACTTTATAAAAATAAAGATTTGGAGGTCCTACCCCAGAGATTCTGATTCAGAAGAACTAGTGTGAAGCCTAGAATTTTTTTTCTAAGGTGCTGCCCAAGTGATTCTTAATTATCAGCCCAGTTTGAGAATCACTGCTGGATCTGTAAATAGTGAACCAGTTCTTAGTATTCGGTGATTTTGATTAAGATGGTGATTATTTGTTATAGAAAGGACTCTTGATATTTATTTGTTCTTCAGAGTTACCATGCCATTGTTAAGGTGTTTAAATTATACTGTCAAAGTTCACCATGTAGTGAAATCCCATGCAATCTTTTTCTAAAGTGAGGACTAGTTAAATTAAGAAGAAGAATCCCCTATCTTTATTTACAAATCTGGGTTTTTATTTATTGGTTTTGCTTCTGTTAAGGTATAATTAGTGGGAGGTGTAGACTCTATAGAACACAGACTTTAGTAACATCTGATGTATGTAATTTTCGAATCTGTCACTTTATAGTTACCTGTACTTATTTAACTGAAGCTCATCTATGAAATGGGATAATAAGATACATGTGTGAAAAACTGTTAATAGCATATGGAACATAGATGTCCCATAGTAGTAGCTATTATTATAGTTTTTAAATGGTGAAAAGCCATTTAGAAATTAGTAAGCACCAATGATTTTAAATAATACTCAGCAAATACTGAAATGGAATTTGACTTGAGAATCAGCTTCAAGGTAGAGATAAAAAAAAAAAGATCATTTTTATTGGTTAAACCTTCTATCTAGGGATACCATCCTTCAGGTCCTTGCTATTATTGTTTGGCCAAAGACCTGAAAGTTTTCAAAGACTGCTTGAATCTGAATCACCTGGGGGCATTTGTTGAAAGTGCAGATTCCTAGATCATGTCTACACCTACTGAATCTGAATCTTTTGCACATTAAAGGTTTTAAGAACTACTGAGTGTCCATAGGGCATGTGGTACTTTTTTTTTTAGGCCACGGACAGGCTATCTCCATAATTCCTTTTGGTGATGTCCTTAGAGCTGCACTAATGGATGAAATCAATCCTAGGGACTTTTGCCCTTAAGAAGCACCTTACTTGCCCTTCTCTACCACTGCCAATAGCATTGGCTGAGTAGATTTCTGTCACCATTAATGTCCTTCTTTTTATGCTCCTTGTTCTGTTTTCCTTTGTGTTGCAGTAAGCAGAATGAAGATCAAAAGAAATTCAGAAAAGGGAACAAAGAAGAAGTGATAGTAAACAAGTGCTAGAAATACAAGGCAGACACAGGATTTGGGAAAAGTTTGGGATAGATGGAATCAATCATACAGAATCTATCATTCGATAAAAGTATCTGCTGAGTACCAGGCATTGTTCTAGGTTTTGGGGATTTCAGCAAGGAATATCTGCTTTCCCAAGGAATTTACCTGCATGTGTGTGCATGGGTGTGTGTGTGTGTGTGTGTGTGTGTATTTTGGGATGGAGGAGGTTACATAGTATAAATCAGTGAGCAACATAATTTCAGATAGAGATAAATTTATGAAGACAAAACAGGATGATAGGATGCTGTGATATTTGTGTGTGTATATGGTGTGTTACTTTAAACTGGGTAGTCACAGGTGACCAGAAGATAACATTTGAGCTGCTCCTGAATATTAAGGAGTCAGTTATGGAAAAATTTGGGGTCAGAGCATTCCAAGCCTTAAGATTGTTAAACAGGATATAAGATACTGTGACTTTGACACAGTGGGAAGGAGCTTGGTATCATTGGGGACAAGAATGAAGCCTGTGAGGTTAGACCACATAGTGACCTTCAGAGTTCCTGGAGATGAATTTGGGGAGGTAGGCAAGGGCCATATTTTTTAGGCCTTATAGGCCATTGTTATAGGGGTGTGATGGGGAGTTGAGGGCCATGGTGGGGAGGTGGACTTTTTTACAAATACAGTGGGAAGCTTTTGGAGAGCTTTGGGAAGGAGAATGACTTACCTGTTTTACATTTCTTAGAGATTGGTGGGGGAAGAGTGTAACAGCAAAGAATCCCTGTTTAGAGGCAGTAATCCAGGGAAAAGACGAGAGAACTAGTGTAAAGATTAGGAATCTATTTTGTAGGTGGATCTGACAGGGCTTGCTAATGAACCATTGCTTTGACAATCTATTTCTTAAAGTATATTCTCTCCACATTTTCTTTTTTATGAGTTGGCAGTGATGTAGTGATAGGTAACACTGACAAAGCTTGAATCGTACCTCTTGCCCACATCTAATTATTAAATTTAGGAATGGGCTCAGCACACAGAAGCATGAATAAAGCTGATTTTTTTTTTAAATATTTGCTTAATTAACCAGGAACCAAGAAGAACTGGAAAAAGCCCCAAACACAGACATACTGGCAGACACACACACACACACACACACACACACACACACGCACACACCTCCACACCCCACCCCCCTTAACTTTACCTCAATCCTCTGATTTCTTCATTCTTTGGGAATAGGCTTATATTTTGTTTTTTTCCTTTTTCCCTTGGCCCTCCTCTTTATGAGGAATTATTTTCCTTAATTCATGAGATAGATTACCTTCTGACTTTTTCTCAAATCCTTCTTCAGAATTAATTTTGTCCAATTCTCTGATCACACTGGGGCCCAGTCAAAAGAGTAAAAAAGTATTGACATTCTCAAATGCTCTGAGTTCCTAGCCTGAGGTTGTTTGTTTGTTTAGAGGTGGGCAGGAAGGTTTCTTTTTTCCCAGTAGCTCTTGTCACCTTACTCCTGTATCTGCCTTTTATGTTACTATAGAACATGGTAACTAAATTGCTAAAGAATTTTTCCTACTTTTCAACTAACTTACTTATACTTAGTTATATTTGAAATATTTTGGGTTTATATTGTAGCTTTCCTTTCAATTCTTAGGAAATGTTAACATATTTCTCATCTGTTATCATGAATAAATGTCAAGTTGTAAGAAATACTTTCGAAGGCAGAAGAGCTGGTTCTAGACATGGCTTTCACACTAACCAGCTGTGTGTTCTTGAGCAAATCATTTGACTTCACTAGATCCTAGTTTCTTAGTGGTTCAGGGACATATGATCTCTGAGATTCCTTCCAGCATCTCATTAGCTCCACATGGATGATGGAGATAGTTAAAAAGAACAATTCAGACAAAACCATGTATTTTCTTTCATCTCACTTATCTAAAATTATTTTTAGCTCTGTCCATCTCTTAGCTCTGTCCATCTCTACTACCATCTTTTTTTTAAAGATTGTATTTATTTTTGCAAGAAGTAGCGAGTGCACCAGCTGGAGGGGGGGAGGGCACAGGGAGAAGCAGATTCCCTGCTGAACAAGGAGCCCTATGCGGGACTTGATCCCAGGATCCTGAGATCATGAGCCAAAGGGAGACACTTCACCCACCTACTGAGCCACCCAGGCGCCCTCTATTACCACCTTAAAAGTAACTCTGCTCCACTCTATTCTGATTTAACTTTGTGTGTTTATCTGAAATCAAATCATTTTGGTGTATGGGGTGTTCAGTTAAATATGCTATGCTTAGGAATTTTTAGTGTTCAGGTTAGACTTCAGGTATGCACATTGCACCAATAAATTGTGGAGGTTGTGGTATGTGATGTAAGCTATAGGACATTGGTTTCGAACTGTGTGATTTCTGTAGGCCAGTGCACGTGGCATTGAGACGGAAAAGGACTTAAAACTGGTTCATTTTTTAGTTTCCTTGCCAGTGTCTTGTTTTAGGCAATGGGAGGCAAGGGAGAAAGAAATGAAAAATTAGGCGCATGCAAGAAGGAGCTTGAGGGGGAAAAATGTGTGGCTTTTGCAATGAAAGAGAATGAATGAAGAGAAGCTTTTGCCGAGCTCAGTTTGAAGTACTGCCAAAGTCCAGGTATGACTATTTTTGGAAGTGGTTTAAGGTAACACTCCCCTACCACTTTCATATTAGAGAGGTTTTCCTCTTCTTTGAGTAGTGCAATTATTATGAGAACCAAAATAGTTCTGAACTGTAAATTAAATCTAAACACCTTTTACCTCTCTTAATTAACTTTTTCCCCCAATTTCATGCTTCTTGTTTTTCTTTCCCTTTTTTCCCCCTCTAAGAAGACATCAGCTGTCTCCACCTCCTCCGCTTCCCCATCTGTCCTTTTCCTCTTGGCTGAAAGAGAGATTTTTACTTTATATTTATTTTAATTAATGGATTTGAATCACAAGTGGTGAAACAGTTGATGTTCATCTTCAAGAGGCAGTAAAAGGGAAAAATCATCTTCTCTAACTTGGCAGAAAAGACCTGTATGTTCATTGCTGCTGCCGGCCTGAAAAATGACTGCGAAAGGGAAAGGTTCCAGAGTCCTGTGTCCCTACAGGGAGCAGATGCCACATCCCAAGATCAAGGGAGGTGAAGATGGGGAAAGCTCTTTAGGGTGAGATTGTACTTTCTTTTTTCTTTTTTGTAGAGAGAGAGCACGCATGCGAGTAGGGTGGCGGTTGTGGGAGGGAGGGGCAGAAAGGGAGGGAGAGAGAATCTTTTTTTTTTTAAGATTTTATTTATTTGACAGAGGGAGGAAGTGTGCATGCACAAGCAGGGGGAGCAGCAGAGGGAGAAGCAGCCTCCCCTCTGAGCAGGGAGCCTGACTTGGGACTTGATCCCAGGACCCTGAGATCATGACCTGAGCCGAAGGCAGACGCTTAACCAACTGAGCCACCCAGGGGCAGGAGAGAGAATCTTAAGCAGGATCCACGCCCAGCGTGAAATCATGACCTCAGCCGAAATCAAGAGTCAGTTGCTTAACTGACTAAACCACCCAGGTGCCCCAAGATTGTACTTTCTTCGGAGATGTCTTTCTCAAAGGATGCTTAGTAAATATTGCTTGATGGTTTATGATCCCACCGATTGGGGATCAAGTTCCCTAGGACCAAAATACATCCCTGGGGCATATTTGACTGACTTGACCGTAGTACCTGTTTCCTTGGGGGAGTGAAAGGCTTTGAAGCCTTCTTTTGAAAAACCAATCAACAAACACCAGAAACCTTGTCCAACTAGATGCTCTATTACAACATTTTAGAGAAAGCATGTAGGATGACAGTCTAATCTGAAAGTGGACCAGCAGCAATCAAGGACGAAAGAAGAACTGACTGAATACCAGTTCTGGCTCTGGTTCTGACAACCCACTCTGTGACTTTGGGTAAGTCATTTCACTTCTTAGCACCTCAGTTCCCTTATTTATAAAGTGAAGAATTTAGTTCAGATGATTTACCACTTTATTTCCAGCTTTTTAGAAAAATCTATGAATTTTAAAAATTGTAATTACATGACAATAAGTAATATAATTTCCAACTGTGAAATACTGCAGAGCATCACAAAAGACACTTTTAAATGTATTTTTAAAAGCAACATGTGAAAAGAACACTCAGTAACATGCATACAGTGATATTTGATTTCTCTTTTGTATTGTGTTGTCTCTACCTAAAGCAGATTATATTGACATTTCTTGAATACAAATCATTGAATAAAGTGAGCAAGACTCTTGTTTAAAATATTTACCATTATTATTAAGTTTTCACAGTATTTTTTAAGGAAAAACTTTTTAAAAATTCTAAACATAAATTATCATGCACCAAGAGTGCCACGTATTGCTGTTGGAAAAAGCAAAACATGACTTGAGTTAACTACACATTTCAGTGGGACCTGCTGAGGTAATTGACAACCAACATCATAGTGGGAGAAATTCCTCTAAGGCAGCAGAACTTTAGTTTAATTAGATAATTAGCCCTGGTCAGCCTATAATGAATGCACAGGCAATTAGCAATGAATTTGAGCTGCTAAAACCTATTTTTCCTCTTTTGTGTTCCTTTGCTTTCATTAACAACTCTAACTACTGAACAATTTATATCTTCACACTAACAATCAATTTTATTATCATCCAACTCTTTGCAAGCGATAAAGCAATGAGACCTGACTGTTGGTTGCACAACATTAAGTGATTATGTTAAGTAATGCCATTTATTTGCCTTGCCATCCCACTGCTATATTATGTCAAACGAATAGGGTTTTTAAAAGCAGTGCACGCTCCTTGATTTTGATGATTGCTTTATTTGTCAGATCCAAGCAACTAGTAAGAGATGTACCTCAGTTTGGAGTTCTTTCTCTGTGGCTTTCAGTAGACTTGAATAAAAGGAAACAGTTCCATAAATCTACCTAAAACAAGATCCTCAAAAAAAGAGGCTTTTTTTGTGTGTGTGGCTTGAAGATTCTTACGTTTGGAAACTCTTACAAGTGCTTAAGATGCATTTCAGTAAGTGAAAGTCCTCAGTTGGCCGTCTTTTCCTGGTTGTGGACAGTTTTCAATCTCATGGACTACAGAAGGAACCATTATGGCTTTTCCTCACATCCCTGTACTGCAAGTCTTTTTCATCCATTTGACATTTCTTGGGGGAAATGGCAGAGAGGAAAAAAAGAGAAGGGAGTGAGAAAGTTAGGAGAGAGAGCTTTCAGATATGGAAGATCAGAAGTTACCAAAGTGTGCAGGTCCTAAGAATGAATGGTACTAAAGTATAAATGTCAGGAAGACATTTGGGATGCTCTGGTTCTGGGCCTGTAAACTGAAGCATTCATTATATTTCAATCAGAAATAGGTTCGGAAATATGGACATTAAAAATTTCTATGGGAAGATTTAACATTTACAAAGAGATATCCTTTGCCATATCAGAAACCATTCTGATTCTATTAGAATTTATGGACTCCTTAATATACAGAGTGTTCTTGTAAAAATTGCTGTTCTACTTATTAATAATCTAACAAGATTGGGGGGATTAAACCTAATGTTAAAATATTAGCCAGTTAATAGCAGTTCAGTAACTATTTGAAGAAATATATTGCTTATTTTTAAGCAGAATTAAGAACGTGTAAACAGAAACCTTCTTGTGATTGGAATATGAACATTGGCTTATAATTTCTTATCTTGAGACTTCCCATCTGGCTGGTCTTGGAAATAATTTTTTCCTTTCTTTCCCCAGCAATAACTAGCAATTAGAGTTTCAGAAATGCCAATTTTAATCAAAACTCTTATTTCCAAAATAGAAAAACTTAGATGAACTATATAAAGCCTCTTCGTTTTATTCAATCGACTGTTTTGAAAAAGTAATTTAAATAATTCAGAGCCAGAATTATGATGTTCCAGAAATGTTAAGAAAATAGTGTGAATCTTTCCAAATTATGGTCATTTTTATTCGTACCATGGGCACAGTAATTTCACTAGCATTAGTGTTTACATCCTCCAAATATCAGCTATATAGCAGTTAGCTCTTATAAAGTAGGTTTTCTCAACTTTAGCACTATTGACATTTTGGACTGGCTAATTCTTTGTTGTGGGGCTGCCTTGTGCGTTGTAGGATGCTTAGCAATATCCCTGGCCTCTGCCCACAAGATGACAGTGGCACCAGCTGTCCCCCACTCCCCACCCTGAGATAACCATAAGGATCTCCAGATGTTAACAAAAGTCCCCAGGCTAGGGGGCAAAATCACCCCCGACTGGTAATCAATAATATAGAATAAGTCTGTGGCAATTTCTTCCTTTAAAAGCATTTCAGGATGAACAAAATGAAGGATGTTGAATTTGGGTTTCTAGATTGTCTTTAGTAAGTGAAGTCTTATTAGAAAATGAATTGAGAGCCTTGTTGACCTCCAGTTTGGAGTGGTTTTGGGGGGGCACTGAAAGAAGGCTCCTGCTCCCATATTGCACTTGACTTTTCCAAAAGGCATGCTAGAGTAATGGAACTTTCCACTCCTATTTGTTCCTTCTGTTAAAAATGTAAATATTTCTGAGAGGATCGTCCTTTACATTAAAACTGAAACTTTAGTTTTCAGCTAAAAACTAGCATGTTACTAACATGTATCTACCTACCTTTTTCCTTATGAAAAGGTCCTTGTGGAAGAGGACACTGAAGAAAATATCCTCGGGAATTGAGAGCTGGTGGGTGAATGGGAGTCAAGCACCATGTCTGGGAAAAGGAAGGATGAAAGGGAGGTGGGAAGCACTAGAAAGAGCCTCATTTTTAATGGGTCACCCTGAGTTACTCTTGCCATGTTTCAGTGTTTGCCTTTTCTGCTACTCCCTGTATCTTTAAATCTCCCCTACCCCGCCTTTTTTTTTTTTTTTTTTTTTAAGATTTTACTTATTTGTCAGAGAGCCAGCACAAGCACAAGCAGGGGGAGAGGCAGAGGGAGAGGGACAAGCAGACTCCCCGCTGAGCAGGGAGCCTGATGCGGGCCTTGATCCCAGGACCCTGGGATCATGACCCGAGCCTACAGCAGACGCTTCACTAACTGCGTCACCCAGGTGCCCCAGCCCCTGCCCGCCCCCCCCCCCACCTTTTTTTAAAGCAGCAAAGACTAGTAGATTGTATGGTAGTTGTTTTTTTAATGTAGTTTTTTTGCCACATAGCATTGGGTATCCCAAGTTAATTTTGTAAAGTTACAGGTAGATGAAATCTGAAAGTCTAGAGAAAGATTGACTAGATTACCTGACCTCTAAATGTACCCTCCATGCTGATAGAGGAGGTCTGAGCCGCGTCAGCCTGCTTTTCCCCCATTGCTGTCTATCACATCAGTGACTGGCAGTTTCAGGCCTGGAAGGCTGCTGGCCCCTCCAGCCCCACTCAGCGGGTACCATAAAGGATGGCCCTGTGGGTACGCTTGACAACCTCTCATAAATAGATGTTCACGCTGATGCTCAATTTAAACAAACCCACTTTCTAATGATTAGAATAATGCTGTACTAAAAGGAGCTTTCTAAACCATGGGAGAGACATGGAGATCTATCTGAAGGCCAGCACGCTGAAACTGAGTCCAGGGGACTTTCCTACCTGACTTAGTAGCTCCTCCACTGAGCTTCCATGTAGCTGTAGGTTTTCAGTTATTTATGCTGGGTATTTGTCTGGTTGGCTTTTCTTACGGAATACTGCATCATGGCACTTGGACCATGACCAAACTTCTAAGTATAGGTTCTGTTTATTTTGGTTTTACCCATCCAGTGTCACTTGCCTCTTCATTTCCTGATCTCTTCCTAAAGTAAAGAGGCTAAAATACATCACAGATCACAGCTGGATTTGGACAACAGGCATCTCCTTTGCAGGGACTTGCACAGAGCCTGATTTATTTATGTAAACATTTTGCTGTTCACCAGGTAAGATTATGGATTCCTTGACTAGTTTCTCATCTTCTACCTTCTAGTGGTTAATCCAACATGTTTTCAAAAGTCCAACTAAACATCAAAATAAAATAAAATATTCTTGTTTCACGGTTTTTATTTTCAGGCTGTATAGCTTAATATTATGCATGGACCTCACCATTTTTTTAGGTTCCTTGTCTCAAAACAGACTAAATGGTTCCTCTTTTTTAGTTTTGACTTACACATATTATATAAGCAGTTGTCTTAACATTATACCTGACAAGTTTCACATTTGTCCCTTTTGGCCTAATTTTTCCAATCTAGCATTATGTTTTCACCTTTCTTCAGTCAACTCAGATTTTCCAACACGGTTTCACATAAAGATAATGTTTTCTTATTGTAATAGTAACAAGAGTACCTTAGTACTGATGGCCATATGAGTGTTCACCTTTGAATAATGTACTTTAGCCTTTTTTTCCCTCAAAATATAGGGATCTATGAAAATGATCCCAATCCTGCTTTCAGATATTGAGTTTCCTTGTTCCCCTTAAGGTTTGGTTTTCTTGTTTTTTTACAGTTACCAGACATTTACTGTGGTGTTTCCAACTCTTAATAGATATGCATGGTTTCATAGAGTGGTAATTACAGACAAGGTGAAACACTGAATAAAAGTTTAAATTGTTCCGAAGGAATACAATTCTTACTGGATTTTAGGAAATCTAGGAAAAAAATCCGTAATGAATCTGAATTTGTTATCTTAAATTACCACTTATTCTTTATTGTGAGCTATCCTGGCCCTATTTATTCAGACAGACATTTATAAACTACTACCGACAGACAAAGGTGAATAGAAATCCAGGGACTGAATATGAAAACTGACCCAAACTAAGTGAACCCCTCTTGACCATATCCAGGAATCATGCCACACAATTCTCCTTAGATTATATTTCTCTAAACACACGCAGTTTAGAGAAACATGCTACAGAAATTATGGGGTGTTGTCAGCAAACAATCATGAAATACCATAGACCAGAACAAGTGGTCTGTTACTTTCTTGAAACTCTATAGATTTTGCAGCAATTCCCTAAATTATATTACTGATAGAAAGTACTTTAATAAGTTGTTGACCAAAGAAACTTCGTATAAACATTTCACAAGACAACATTAGACGGAAATATATTTATTTTAAGATTTTGAACCTGCACAATTTAGTTCCTTGAAAAACTTCTGCCTCAGGCTATGTATCTTACTGGGGCTGATGAATATGGTCACCAAACCGTATGAGGTCAAGTGGCCAAGCCCCAGAGTTCAGCCAGAGGGTGGGAATCCAAGATGGTGCCACCTGGGCCATTTCCTCACCGTGAGGGGCAGAGATGGGAGGGGAATTCATGTATCGGGTTATACATTTCCTGAGGACAAAGACTGCATTTAATTAACATATTCTTAGCAGAATTCAGAATGATACCATGACCATCTTAACACACCTTAGTGACGGTGGGGCTTATTCTTTTTGCACTCTTTCAAGCAAAGCATTTTCTGGAATACACTCCCAGAAGGAATGGTCATTGGGTATTTTCTGGGGAAGTGAGGGCAGAGATGCTGCTTTAATGTGTTCTTTGCCCAAGTGATAGAGGAATGGATTCTGAATTGCTTTCCTCTTTCTATTAGAAAAGGGGGGTGGGGATAAACAGTTTTATTTTAGGTTTTGGAGCATCAGGTATGAAGTATTAAAATGAACTGTCAAAGAAATAAGCCAATCTAAGAATCTGTGATTAGTGATGGCACTGTCACTTCTCCTCCTCTTCCTTCCCTGGTCCGGGGTCCACCTCGGGCAGCATGTCCGACCCTGGCTGCAGACACTGACCAAGATGAGAGCACTGTTGCTCCATGTGTGTTCCTGCCCCAGAACAGCTTTACTGGAAGCTGGAAAGGGTCCCAGGAGGAGACTGCCTCTGCCTCACATCTTCAGCTGGTCCTTTGGGTCCCACAGGGAAGCCGGGCACTCTCCTGGGTCCTTGTACTGGTTCACCGTGTGGTCTGGGAAGGCTGCTCAAAGGGCCAGCAGCTGACGCTGGGAGAACTGAGCCCAGCTGTGACAACTTTGATTTCCCGAGAGACTTTATCTAATTAGTCCTTATACTACCTTTGTAAGAGAGGGCAAGTGCCAGAAAGTATCACCATGGAAATGAGCACGTTAATCGTTAATCACGGTGGAGACCTTGGAAACTGAGGTTTCAGTGACCACACCTCATCAGAGCTGGGTGTGGTTTGGGAGCTAGCACCCTAGAGCACATTTGGGACTGGAAGGCAGCTTGGGGTACACCTTAGCCTAACAGCTCTCCTCGTCCCGCAGATGAACTCGGTTGTGCTGCATCTGTGGTCTGCTCTCCCGTTCACCTTCCTCCTGCCTCAGTGACCTCATACCCACCCACCCACACACCCAGAAATGCTTGCTTGCTCTCACTCTTTTTTTTTTTTTAAAGATTTTATTTACTTATTTGAGACAGAGAGAATGAGATACAGAGAGCATGAGAGGGAGGAGGGTCAGAGGGAGAAGCAGACTCCCTGCCGAGCAGGGAGCCCGATGCGGGACTCGATCCCGGGACTCCAGGATCATGACCTGAGCCGAAGGCAGTCGCTTAACCAACTGAGCCACCCAGGCGCCCGCTTGCTCTCACTCTTAACTCAACATTTGGCACATTGCTTTTAGAAACCCTCTTCCCATTCTTCTCATTTTGGGTTTAGTGCCACCATTCTGTCCTGACCTTGAGTCTTTGCTCCTCCTGGGTCCCCTCAGTGCTTCCTATTCTCTCCTCAACCCTTAAATGGTACTATTTGGTTCGGAGGGCCTTCCTTGCTCTCTCCTGGGGAATGTCCATCTTCTTTACCTCTTCTTCCTTGGCCTAATGTGTTTAATCCTTAGCCTTCCTCCAGTCATATTTCAGTGTTCCCCAAACTCCAGTTCTTATGCAGGGGCCCCCTGGTTTTTAGGAATGAATCCTGTGAGAATATAATTTGCTAGGTCATTCTGCCAGCTTTTATTAAATAACTGATTTGTGGGAGGGGCGCCTGGGTGGCTCAGTCGTTAAGCGTCTGCCTTCGGCTCAGGTCATGATCCCAGGGTCCTGGGATCAAGCCCCGCATTGGGCTCCTCGCTCTGTGGGAAGCCTGCTTCTCCCTCTCCCACTCCCTCTGCTTGTGTTCCCTCTCTCACTGTATCTATCTCTGTCAAATGAATAAATAAAATCTTTTAAAAAAATAAAAACCGATTTGTGGGAAAGAATACAGTACTCAACTCTGTGGGGAAATAGGGGACATACATCTGTCCTGGTGGGGAGATTATAATCTACCTCAAGCCGGGACATGCAGGGGCTAGAATGAAAACAACAGCAGGCTATGGGGATTTGTATAGCGGCTGTTATATGTTCGTAAAAACAGGTAGGGGCTCACGAAATACATCCAAGTCAACCCTAGGCAAGATGTGTTAGAAAAAGCTTTTCTGAGGATGTGCAGCTTGACCCAGATCTCCACAGAAGAACTGGGAGCAACTTGATGGAAAGGAGAGCGCAGAGGACTCCAGTCAGAAAAACTTGGAGCAAAGGCTCAGCCCGTGTTCTCCCACTTGATTGTGGAAGAGTCACACATTTTTCTTTGTGGCCTTGTGTGCATGGTGGATCCCACCAAGGCATCGAGTCTGGTTGCTTAATGGAATTCTCTCCAACATTCTGGTAATCCTGCCCAAACTGTCCCACAAGAGCATCTCCTCTTTTATGGCTTTTCCCTGGATACAGTCAGCAGTGTGCGTTCTCTCCCACACAGGCTTTTGTTCTCCTGTTCGGGTAAGCCCACAGCTATGCACTGTAGCTGACAGCCAGGGACAGGCAGCAAATCCCCATTTGTCACGTTTTATTTTTAAATGTACAAAATGGACTTTCAGTAATGGTGCAGTCTTCTTGCTCTAAAGCTAGAACAAAGAATTTTCTGCCTAAATGAACAGGATTAGCGAAAACGAATTTTACATTTAGCCATAGTCTTACTGTATGTCTTAGTCCCTCATAAAGAATGTAGGAAGCCTGGTGGACGCAACTATTTTTACTTTGGCATCTGGCTTCTAATTATTTAATTCACAAAGTACACTTCATACCGCAGTGTTTATTTTGTCTGCAAAGACAGATCTTCTTGATATTTCTTACTAGTTGCGGAATTTTCAGCTTAGCAGGTGACTATTTTAGCATGTTAGAATCACATTAGTATAGCAAGAAATACTGTTGGTGGGGAGAATAGATTTATATAGTACCTGACTTATAGTGCGTCCAGATGTAGGATTTGGGACTCTGCTTGGATTTCTCAGAAGGCATGGAGGCGGGGGGAGCGGGGGGAGGGAATGGGTGGGATAAAACAGAAATCATTTTATACAATGTAGGTGGTGAAGAAGATGCTCAGAGTGAAAAGTAAAGCTCTTGGTGGACTTTTAAAAGTGACTCATTTTACTCGTACCAAGTTGCTTTGAAATAAAAAGGTGGTCCTTGGGTACAGCAGCTCCTTGGGCATCAGAAGAAAGGTGAGGTGGGGCGCCTGGGTGGTTCAGTCGTTAAGCGTCTGCCTTCAGCTCAGGTCATGGTCCCAGGGTCCTGGGATCGAGTCCCACATCGGGCTCCCTGCTCCACGGGAAGCCTGCTTCTCCCTCTCCCACTCCCCCTGCTTCTGTTCCTGCTCTCGCTATCTCTCTCTCTGTCAAATAAATAAATAAAATCTTTAAAAAAAAAAAAAAGAAAGATGAGGTAATGATCTATCAGTCAGAAAAGTAAGTAATAATTTTGTTTTACAGTTGTGATTCATAGTCTGGTAGTTCTGTCCTCTAATAATAGCATGTACTCAGAAATTTTGTTCTTTAAATTATTTAGATAATGACAACAGGCTTTCCCATTTACATCCTCATTTACCAGGTATTACTGGGGAATGAAATTCCCCTCACAAGAACATTTGTTAGAAAATTCATTAAAAACAAGAAAATCCACCAGAGATTTGGTCATTCATTCATTCAACAAATGTGTATTAACAGCCACTCCATGTGTTAGGAACCCTTCTTTGGGTGAATGATAAGATGTGGCAGGACAGGCAAGATTCCTGTTTGCACAGAACTTACATTCTAGAAGGAGGAAGTAGACAAAACAAACGAACAAGATAATTTCAAAGCACCCTGAGTGCTGGGATAAAGTTAACATAGTGACTGTGACTGGATGACTGCCTGAGTCTGGAAACTGAGAAAAACTTTCTTGGTGAATGTAGCATTTGAGAGGGACCTAAAGGACAAGGAGGAGCCAGCCATCTTAAGATCTGGAGAAAGCATTCCTGGCAGAGGTTCTAAGGCTGGAAAAAGCTTGGTAGTTTGTATAACTTTAGGGTATACTTTTGTAGTGTATCCTGAAGATAATTTTTTATTAAGAATTCATACCTCCCGTCCTTTAGAACCTCTGTCTTTTCCTGGTGGTGTTCTTTTTCTGTTGACCATCTCAGTGGGTCATCCTCAGAGAACCCCTCCATCCCTTCTTATTGGTATAGTCTAGGAAGAACCAAAGCTGTCCTGGATAGACAGATTTGTCGTTATCAGCAGACTCCATTTATACACACATTACAAATAGGGATGAGGCAGCAAAGAGGAAGCTCTGGGTTCTCAGAGTGTTAACCCAGAAATGGGTCCTTTCCTTTCTCCTTGCCTGGATTTTAAACTTCAGCACTGAGGTATGGGTCCAGATGTTTGGCATTAACATTTTCCACCTCTTGTCTTCTCCATTTTCTCATGCCAACCTCTTTAGCCAGGAACTTTCCTTTGTTAGTTTTTAGACAAAGTGACTGACTTCTGGTTCTTCTTCCCAGCTGGGTTAATAGTTAAGATGAGTAGACCCATGCAAGCTTCTCTGTTTCATTACACCATGCACTTGGACTCTAAGTAGATAGGGTCTTGAGTACATGTAGATTCTACCTTGGATTTTTCTTCTCCTCTGGTTTAAGGGGCTGTTACCATGAAAAAAGTTTTAAAGGACCTGGTGACTTGAGGAGTGTCAGATTTAAATCCACAGAAAGTGAGCAAATTTATTCTAAAATTCACTTAGCATTTTTCAGTGAAAAGTTAATGGATGAAAACTATTCAAAAGTTTGTCCAAGACTTTTGATATGAGGTAAACATTTAGGTAGTGCCTGCAACTAAGATTTCTTCAATGTTTTAAAAAGCAATCAAAGGTTTTCTGCTTCATTCAGATGCTACTGTATAATGTAGTTGTAATGCTAATACCCCTGGACCTGACTCTTCTGATGGTGCTGCTAGAATATTGGACACTTGGTAAAAGAGCCAACTGATCAAGGAGGTGTGTATGTGTGAGTCAATGAAGATAAATGGTCTTTTACTGTGAAAATAGTACCTAGTCACTATTTCATAACTGAAAATCCCCATCTCTTTCACACCCACCAGTCAAGCTTCTCTTCTATTTAATATTTAAAATAAAATAGTTCAGCTCTCCAGGGGCCTGGGGACTTCCCCGGTGCCACAGGGTGTGATGTGTCTTTTCACACCTCTAGGATGGGGAAACCCCACACTGGGCAAAGGGCCAGTTTCAGAACCAACAGCTCATTAAGGAAATTTAGAATCTAAGGAGCCACAGAGAGACAATTAGAGGAAGGAGACAAATACAAGGAAGCAGTACCTGAAGCTGGCACTCTGACCAAGTTAACCATTATCTTGCTATCTTAGAAAGAGGCATGGGGATCAGTGAATGAGGCAGTGTGGAAATTGGGAAAAGATGTTATTCTGCATATGTAAATGGGAATTTCATGGGAGACAATCTTTGGAAGAAGATAAGGCCATTTATTTTAAATGACTCAAAGAGATGGTATATGAGCTGAGAGAGAAAATCATTCTCAAAACCTCCTAGTCACACCACTTAGGAGCAAAAGCCAGCTTTAACTATGGAAGGGTTCCTTGGAAAACGTCTGGTTTATCCTCTGACTCCAGGTACAAGAACATCTTTCAGGGGCACCTGACTGATGGTCCCCCGACTTCCATCTGGCCCCTGTGGTGCTGGAGTGCTCATTGTTGAACATACGTGGGTGAGACAGTCATCCCTTGGCTAGACAGTGCAGTTGGTAAGAAAGTTCTTCATGTCGAGATGAAATTGCCTTCCTCTAATCTGCAGCTAGAGTTCTTCCTTTAACATACAGCATGTCTTCTCTCATGACTCATTCCAAATATTTGAAGACAATCATCTTATAACTTCTAAGTTTTCATGTCAGATGCTTCAACTCTTTTCATGTTTACAGCTCTTACTGTTCTAGACATCCTTTTCTAGACTCATTTAGTTTATGGAGGTCCTTCATGAAACCCAGGGCTGGGAATGGAACATAATCCTCTGGATAGGGTCACCTGAGGTTGAGAACTGTTTGCCTTTTTATGGCACAGGATGTGGTTTGTCTTGGTAAATGCACCATGTCAACTTGAGAAGAATGTGTGTTTTGCTGTTGTTGGATGAAGTAATCTATAGATGTCCTTTACACCAATTGATGGTGTCGTTCAGTTCAACTCTGTCCTTAACTGATTTTCTGTCCGCTGGGTCTGTCCATTTCTGATAGAGGGGGGTTGAAGACTTTAACTTCAAGAGTGGGTTCATCTGTTTCTCCTTAAAGTTCTATCAGTTTTGCCTCATGTAGCTTGATGCTGTATTGTTAGGCACATATATGTTAAAGATTGTTGTCTTCTTGGAGAACTGACCCCTTTGTCATATGCAATGCCCTTCTTTATCTCTGTTTAATTTCCTTGCTTTGAAGTCTGCTCTGTCTGAAATTAACATAGCTACTTCTGCTTTCTTTTGATTAGTGTTAGCATGGTATATTTTTCTCTATCCATTTACTTTCAATCTATATAGTTTCAATCTTTATAGTTAAGGTGGGTCTCTTGTAGACAACATATAGTTGGGTTTTGCTTTTATTTGCTGTCTTTATTGGTACATTTAGACTATTCATGTTCAGAGTGATTATTGATGTAGTTGGCATAACATCTACCATATTTGTTACTGTTTTCTATTTGTTACCCTTATTCTTTGTTCTTATTTTTGTCTTCCACTCCTTTCCTGCTTTTTGTGGTTAAAATTGAGCATTTTCTAGAACTCCATTTCATGTCCTTTCTTAGCATATCATTTATACTTCTTTTTTTTTGGTAATTGCCCTAGAGATTACAATATGCATATACAGCCACCCAAACCCACTTTCAAATAATGCTATACCACTTCATAGGTAGTGTGAGTACTTTATAATAGTGAAAGAATCCTAATTTCTCCCTCTCATTTTTTTTAAAGATTTTATTTATTTATTTGAGAGAGAGAGAGAGCACATGAGCAGATGGAGAGGGGTCAGGGGGAGGGGCAGAGGGAGAGGGAGAAACAGTCTGCCCGCTGAGCATGGAACCAATGTGGGGCTCGATCCCAGGACCCTGGGATCATGACCTGATCTGAAGGCAGACGCTTAACTGACTGAGCCACCCAGGTGCCCCCCTCTCATTCTTTATATCATTGCTTTTATATACAAGCACATATAATTGAATATATTGTTGCTAATAATTATTATTATTAATATATTGTTATTATTATTTTGAAGAAACTGTTATCTGTTAGACCAGTGAAGAATAAAAAATAAAAGTTCTTATATTACCTTCATATTTCTTTTTTGAAGCTCTTCCTTGCTTTATGTAGATTTGAGTAGCTGACCTATATATTTTCCTTCTCTCTAAAGAATTTCATTTAATATTTCTTGCAAGGCAGGACTTACTGGCAACAAATTTCCTCCATTTTTGTTTGTCTGAGAAGGTCTTTATTTCTCCTTCACTTTTAAGAGATAATTTCACAGGGTATGAAATTCAAGGTTGGTTGTATTGTTCTCTCAACACTTTAAATATGTCACTCCACTCTCTTGTTGCTTGCATGGTTTTTGAGAAGTTGGGTATAATTCTTATTTTTTCATCTATAGTTAAGATGCTTTTCCCCTCTGGCTTCTTTCAGAATTTTTTCTTTATCTTTGATTTTCTGTAGTTTTAAAATGATATGCCTATTTGTTTTTTCCTATTTGGAATTAATCCTGCTTAGTGTTCTTTGAGCTTCCTGGATCTGTGGTTTTGTGTCTGACATTAATTGGGGGGAAAGTCTGTCATTATTGTTTCAAATATTTCTTCTGTTTCTTTTCTTTCTGGTATTCCCATCACACATTTATTTCACCTTTTTAGTTGTCTCACAGTCCTTGGAAATTCTGTTCTCCCCTCCCTCCCTGCCCCCTGCCCCAGTTTTGGTGGTTTCTATTAAGATATCCTCAAGCTTAGCAATTTTTTCCTCAGCCATGACCAGTTCTCTAATAAGCTCATCAAAGGCATTTTTCATTTCTGTTATGGTGTTTTTGCTCTAAAGCATTTCTTTTTAGTCCTTAGGATTTCCATCTCTCTGCTTACATTGCCCATCTGTTCTTGCATGTTGTCTACTTTATCCTTTATAGCCCTTAGCATATTAATCATGGTTGTTTTAAATTCCTGTTCTGATAATTCCAACATCCCTGCATGTCTGGTTCTGATAGTTCTGATGCTTACTTTATTTCTTCAAATTGTGGGTTTTTTTGCCTTTTAGTATGCCTTGGATTTTTTTTTTTTTTTTTTTTGATATCTGTACATGATGTACTGGATAAAAGAAACTACTGTAAATAGGCCTTAGTAATGTGGTGTGAAGGTAGGGGGAGGGGAAGTGATCTGTAGTCAGTGATTAGGTCTCAGTCTTTCAGTGGACCAATGCTTCTAGACTGTGAACTTGACAAGTTTTTCTCAGTTTTTTCCTCCCCCTGCCCCCCCTTAGGTAGGATGGGATGACTAGAGTAGGCTAGAATCAGGTACTTTTCCCAGGTTAGTGAAACTTTGATAATAACCTATAAGGTTAGGCTCTGGTTAACTAGTTTTTTCTGAGTGCTGGCCTTACTAAGAAGCACAGAGTGTGGGATGCCTGGGTGGCTCAGTCTGTTAAGCACCTGCCTTTGGCCCAGGTCATGATCCCAGGGTCCTGGGATTGAGTCCTGCATCAGGCTCCTTGCTCATTGGCGATCCTGCTTCTCCCTCTGCCTGCTTCTCTGCCTGTGCACGCTCTCTCTCTCTCTCTCTGACAAATAAATAAAATCTTAAAAAAAAAAAAAGCATAGAGTGCTCTGGTGTATTTCTAAATAGTTCTTTTCCTCTTCCCTCTCTCTCCAGTCTTGGGGCAGTGGTTTACCCTGTGTCCTCCCACCTCTTAAGGATCCAAGAAGAGTTATTGATTTTTCAGTCTGTTCATCTTTTTACTTCATGTTAGGATGCAGTGGTGACTTCTAAGTTCCTTACATGTGGTACTAGAAACAGGAAGTTTATTTGCCTTTTTTAGATACCCATATTGCCCTGGTGGCTTATATTAAATTTGTCACGTGAGACTTATTTGCTCTTGTTATTTATTTTTTAATTTGTTTTAATATGAACCATTATAAGCCAGCTTCCTCTCATACTATATCTGCAATCCAAAATTATATATATATGCATGTGTGTGTTCATATTTTATATATATTTGCATATATATGTAAAATTTGTTGTTGAATTCTAGGTCAATTTTTCAATTTCCTTTTTTAGCATTATGAAGTGTAGGTTTGATAAACATATTTTTGTTATTTCTACCCCAAGTCATTAATACAGATGTGTCGATGAGAGGTGTGCAGCACACAACAGGTGATAGATACCCAGTCATTAATTTGCTCTGACTGTTAAACCACCCAATTCTTCAGAATCCTCTGGGCTCTTCCAAGTACCCTGCTACATTTTTCCATCTTGTCTGCAAGGCTATCACCAGTGGTGTTAAAATGCTTTGCTGGAGTGAAGATACACCAACTCGATGTTTCCTGGTCTAATTGTTTATTAAAGATAAATTTGTTGCAACTTTGTGGGTTCTGTTGGTTCCTTTCTGAACCCAATTTCCTCCTAGTGACATCACTTTATTTTTTAAATGTTCTTTTTTTTTTAAAGAAACAGAAAAAGATTTTTTTTAGATTTTATTTATTAATTTGTCACAGAGAGAGAGGGAATAAGCAGGGAGAGCAGCAGGCAGAGGGAGAAGCAGGCTCCCTGCTGAGCAAGGAGCCCAATGCGGGACTCAATCTCAGGACCCTGAGATCAGGACTTGAGCGGAAGGCAGATGCTTAACCAACTGAACCCCACCCAGGTGTTCCTTTATTTTTTAAGTGTTCTAAGACATGTCAGGACATAACCCAAGTTGTTGTCTTGATTTCCCTGTTATGCTTAGTTTTATGACCTTAGGCAAGTCAGTTTGTCTCGTTTACCCTCTGTTTTTTTAAATCTGTAAAACTATAAGCTTGATTATTTCTAGAATTTTATAATTTGGAGACCTCTGTTTAACACCTTATTCTAGAATTTTTCTAGAAACGATGTGGTTTCTAGATTCTACTTTTTTCTCTCCTACTGTGTACCTTCCCTTTGAAATCAGAGGCTTTGATCTATCCTCCGTCTTTCTTCTTGATTTCTCATATGTCATTGACTATGATGCTCTGATTATATTTGAAATGTTTTTTACTTTTCTTTGTGTGTGTGTATATGGGGACACATGGGTTATAATTCTTCTCACTTAAGTTAACAGTTATTTTCTAATATGTATCTTAAACTTCAGTGTCCTCTTTTAAAATTTTTTTTAAGTTTTTATTTAAATTCCAATTAGTTAACATACAGCGTAATATTAGTTTCTGGTGTACAACATAGTGATTCAGCACTTACATACAACACCCAGTGCTCTTCACAAGTACACTCCTTAATCCCCATCACCTATTTCATCCATCCCCCCACACACTTCCCTTCTGATAACCATCAGTTTGTTCTCTACAGTTCAGAGTCTGTTTCTTGGTTTGCCTCTCTTTTTTCCCCTTTGCTAGTTTTTTTTGTGTGTCTTAAATTCCACATATGAGGGAAATTGTATACTATTTGTCTTTCTCTGACTTATTTTGCTTAGCATGATACTTTCCAGCTCCATCCATGTCATTGCAAGTGGCAAGATTTCATTCTTTTTGATGGCTGAGTAATATTCCATTATATACATATATACCACATCTTCTTTATCCATTCATCTATCAATGGACACTTGAGCTGTTTCCATAATTTGGCTACTGTAAATAATGCTGCAGTAAACATCGGTGTGCATGTATCCCTTTGAATTAGTATTTTTGTATTCTTTTTTTTTTAAAGGTTTTATTTATTTATTTGAGAGAGACAGAGATAGCCAGAGAACAGTGGGGAGGAGAGGGAGAAGCAGGCTCCCCACTGAGCAGGGAGCCTAGCACAGGGCTCAATTCCAGGACCCCAAGATCACACCCAAGCTGAAGGCAGATGCCCAACCAACTGAGCCACCTGGGTGCCCCAGTATTTTTGTATTCTTTGGGTAAATACTAGAAGTATGATTGCTGGATCATAGGGTATTTCTAACTTTTTGAGGAACTTCTACACTGTTTTCCACAGTGGCTGTACCAGTTTGCATTCCCACCAAAAGTGCAAGAGGGTTCCTTTTTCTCACATCCTTGCCAACACCTGTTGTTTCTTGTGTTCTGATTTTTATTTTAGCCATTCTTTTTTTTTTTAAGATTTTATTTATTATTTATTTGACAGAGACACAGCGAGAAGAGGGAACACAAGCAGGGGGAGTGGGAGAGGGAGAGGCAGGTTTCCTGCTGAGCAGGGAGCCCGATGTGGGGCTCCAGCCCAGGCCCTGGGATCATGACCTGAGCCAAAGGCAGACACTTAATGACTGAACCACCCAGGTGCCCCTGATTTTAACCATTCTGACAGGTGTGAGGTGATATCTCATTGTAGTTTTGATTTGTATTTCCCTGATGATCCGTGATGTGCATCTTTTCATGTGTCTGTTGGCCTCTGATGTCTCCTTTGGAAAATGTCTATTCATGTCTTCTGCACTTTTTAATTGGATTTTTCTTTTTTTGGGTGGTAAGTTTAATAAGTTCTTTATATATTTGGATCCTAATCCTTTATCAGATATGTCATTTGCAAGTATCTTCTCCCATTCCATAGGCTGCCTTTTAGTTTTGTTGATTGTTTCCTTTTCTCTGCAGAAGGTTTTTATTTTGATGTAGTCCCAACAGTTTATTTTTGCTTTTTTCCCCTTGCCTCAGGAGACATGTCTAGTAAGATGTTTCTATGGCCGATATAAAAAAGAGCACTGCCTATGTTCTCTTCTAGGATTTTTATGGTTTCAGGTCATACAGTGCCCTCTTAATGGTAACTGCCTTATCCTTTTCCATTTGAAAATTGTTCTTTTGGGTGAATAGGTGAATGTAAAACGGTACTAACCTAATTTGGTAACTATCCTTATTTGCTGGATTATCCTTCAAAAGATTATTGGCTACTTCAGTCTCCTCATCATTTCCCTTAAACTCTGTCCACCACCAAACAAAATAAACTTTTTGTTAAAGGTTTAACACTACTGAGGATATTCTAAACTTGCTAGAGGCTCCGAAGGAAATGATGAAAGAGTTCTCCATGTTTTAAGCAATAGCAACATCCTTAGGATAAATGTACCCTTGTCCAAACTACCTACCTAGAACCCTTTCTAGGTTGAAAAGTTTTGTTATGTTTGTTTAAAAACCATTGGTGTGCTTTCCATTGATCTCCCAGAGCATCCTAAACTACAGTCTTACTGCCTGTTCTTTTGCTTGGTCTAGAAAACAGCACTTGATTGTTATAATTTTGATATCTAAGATTAGGTCTAGTTTCCACTTGGCTTTTGATTTAATCAGTTCAGACCTAAGTCATTTGGATTTGAAGGTGTCACTAACATATTGGGCCTTAATTAGTTTCCTTGGAAACCTGTCCTTTCCTAGCCTGCATGATTCTAGGTCTCTTTGACAATCTCATTTGGTTTCAGAATATTTTGGTCTAAAAAATAGATTTGAAATATAAGTATATGAAATCATCAGTTTTAGAAGTACATGGGAAACTATGTTATAAAGATATAAATAAAGTGGTTTGCTCCATCTAGTTGAGAGTGTTGTCCTAAGTCCTTCTGATGCTAAGTCTTGCTTAAGGCCCTATAGGCATGATAAACTTGGGACAAAAATTTGCAGTGTACTTTTCCCCCTTGCCAAAGTAGAAAGTATTTATTTAGGGCCCTTTTAGGATATTGTCCTCATGCAAGAAGGAGTAAGTGAGGGGGCATTTTTAAAGCAACCCTGAATTGGGGTTCAGAGAAGGCAAGGTCACCAACCATCAGAAGAGATATTTTAGCTCTGAGAATCCTGGGTATTAGGAATGATGCATGATTTTCTTTTGCAAGATTTCTTATATAATAAGCATGCAGTTGTGCACCACAACTTGGTTTCTGGGGGAAAAAAATGTGTGTCAGTTGATATTTTAGATATTTAACCACATTTAAAATAATTTCTATAAAGGGATAATTTATGATAAACCATTTAATAGAACCAAATACTATTCTTCCAATTTATAATATCTATCTGTATCTGGATATACATTTGTATGTTCACAGCTTTTTCATCTCTCCATATAATTTGTGCACAAGACATATTATATCTTAGTTTATAGGAATAAAATCCCAAAATTATAGCCAATTTTTTATAGGCAAATTTCTTTATGTCTGTCAAACTATTTTATGCTTTTCATGGTTCTTCTCCTTTAAGCTTTTGATGTTCCTTTGCCTGTGACTTTAGGAGCAGTGTATGTGTCCCCTCTTACAATTAATGAGGCACCTCATTGTAGGCGGTTGTGGGTGGCTGAGGGGAAATAGAGAATCTTTAAGTGGTGAACCTGAAGAGCCTCAAAGCCGCCTTTCACCATGACTGAGGTTGGATTTTCTGACCACGTGGATTTCAGAATATCTGGTTCTGCTAAGGCTGAAGTGGCAGTATGGAGTATGATGATAAGTCAGCTTTAGCTTATCAAAGAGTTGCACAGTGTCCTACAGATAACTGGGAATTGATAAGAGCTTGATGCTGCTGCTGGTTAAATAAGCTTATGAATGTAAATTTAGAACCTGGGACATATGCTAATAGGGATAGTACCTTATCAGTGAGAATGCTTTGGGCTCACAGAAAACAAACTGTAAGTCTCTTAAATAAGGAGGGATTTATTATCACACATAACAAAACCCTAGAGGTAGGGCAGTTTAGGGGTTGGTTAATTCAGTGTTTCAACAATGATGTATCAAGACCCTAGTTTCTCTTTTGCTATTCTCAACATATTGGCCTTTTCCTAGGTTTATACCCTCATGATTGCAAGATGGGTGCTGATGCTCCAGGCATCATATCCTCATCTATTTTCTTTGAAATGAAGAAAAGGACAGTTTCTCAATTTGTGTCTTATGAAGGAAGAAAACTTTTCTTGGAGGGTCATTAGCAGACGTCTGCTCATGAATCATTGGCCAGAATTATGTTACATCCTCATTCTTAAACCAATTACTGGGGTGCCTGGGTGGCTCAGTTGGTTAAGCATCTGACTCTTGATCTCAATTCAGGTCTTGATCTCAGGGTCTTGAGTTTAAGCCCCATGTTGGGCTCTGCACTGGGCGTGGAGCCTACTTAAAAATAAAAAAACAAAGAAACAAACAAAAAAACCCAAAACCAAGTACCAATTTAGGAAGTCAAATTATTATGATTAGATTAGATTAAGACTCACCCTGGACATTTAAAGGGGCATCTTCATTGAGTATATGGTCATACAGAGGGTGAGCAAGATCAGGGCTTAATTAACAAAGGATAACTGGGACAAATTGTAGGGTGGGCAACCAATAGTGTCTGTTACATGTGCTTTCTCTTTGAACAGCATACCTCCTATCTCACTTAAAATGATTCTAGGACATTGGAAGTGAAAGGGTGATTCTTTTCATGCCATACCGTCATTGGAAACAAGTTAGAAGAACTTTGCATGCAAAATAGAAGTCATATTTCTGCTTCTCTGTAACAGTAAAAATAAAATTTTAACTTTTTCATCAAGATAAAAAATGAAAACAAGAGAACACTGAAGACACTATTCATTGACCACTCATCTGCCATTTTTACCCTCTTTGCTTTTTCTTCCTTGCTAATGAAACTTGATGTCTTCTGGCAGCATTGTACTGACAGCTGGGGCTGCATCATGATTCTCCAGACTGATCACAGTAGTCTTATAACCAGATGCACACATTTCCAGCTCTCCTCGATGGTAGCAGGAGCCGTATGAGGTAGTTCTGGCCAACAAGTAGAAATCCTCTAGGGTGAGGCTTCTGGGAAAGCTTTTGTTTCCTTGATAAATGGGACAAGGGTTAGAAGAGAGCTTACTGGGGTGTCCCATCCTCTTTTCTTCCTGCCATGAATGTAAATGTGATGTCAGGTGCTCTGGCAGCTCTCTTGACAACATGTGATAGCAATCATGGGGAAAAAAACTTCACATTAGCAAATGGTACAACAAAAAGTTAAAAAAAAAAAAAAGTCCCAAGTCCAAGACCAAGCTTTTAATTACCTACTTTCAGATTTCTGGCTGTGTGAGATAACTTCTCATTGTTTAAGTGACTGGAGTTGGTTATTCCATTATTTCTCACTTAATGCATACTGACTGGTACAAAAGCAATGAACAGTATCTTGTGTGGTTTCTACAGCTATCCTATCACCTCTCTCCCCCCAGCTCCCTTCCATTGTAATTTTACTCTGACTCTGGCTTTAGAGAGCCTGCATAATTTGCCCACAGCTATACAGCCCTTCAACTCACCCGTTCAGGTCATTTCATTCTTATATACCCTTAACACTAGGATCTATTCTATTTTCTGCTTCTTTTCTATGCCCTTTCATGTTTTCTTTCCCAGTAAGCTTTGAAACTCCTTCAGAACAGAGTCTGGGCCTCTTACTCTTCTGGGTTGATTCGTATACTCAATGTAGAGGGGGTTCTCAGTGACAGGGAAGTAGGGAAATGAATGAATACTGTGACTTACCTTCTTTATCTCAGCCAGCAGGGAGGGAAGTAAGCAAATGATTTATCTTTAGAAGATACAAACTTACCACCTTTTTCGTCTCTAAGTAGGAAAACAGCAACCATGAAGTATCCTGTGGGGACTGTTTCAGGTTACATGACTAGTCATAGGAAGTGGACATTATTTGAATTTGGTTATATATCAGTATTTCTGTTCTTTGTGAACAACTTAGATGCAGGATTGGGTCTGTAACCATCCTGTAATGGTTAGCTTGAAACAAAGCGTTTTAGGGAAGCACCCCCATGTATTTGAGTTCTAGTTGGCAAATGTGGAATAAGGGAACTTCATAGCTTAAGGAAGATCTCCAATGGACATGGTGCCTTTGGGGGCGGTTGGATTGCTACAGCTAAAAAATTCCCTTGCATAAGTTTGTCAGTTTCAGGGGATTTTGGTCATGATTCAGTGAAGTGGAACTTTTCAGTTGAAATGAGAATCTCATGGTCTTTGTGCATCTTTGCTCATAGCCAGGGTGACACCTTGTGTGTATTAATGCCCATCACCAGCTTTGCACATGTTCCTGCTTATGGCACATGGCTCTCACTGGGTCACCTCATCCAAAGCCTCTGCTGCTATTTATTTCTCTAGAAGCACAAGTGCTTTTTGTGGCTGAGAGATGTAACTCCAATACAGTGCTTTATACTGGCCACTGTGGGTTTTCCTTAAGGTAACTGTGGGTGGCCCTTCCATTTATTTTCTTGCTTCCTTTTTGTTTCTGTAAATTCTGCCCTCTACTTTCCCCTGAAGCACATGCTGTTCATGTAATCTGAATGGCCATTTAGAGGAAAGATCAGAAGTTTGTTGTTTCATTACCAACATAAATCAAAACTTTGTGTTCGCGCTGCAATCTGAGTGAGTCCAGGAATAGCTTTGGGATTGCTAAGTGTCTGGAGAGCACTGACTACACAGACATGTTTTGAAGCTGGCTATAATAGTTTCTACAGCTGTTAACAGTTCATAGAAGAATGGCAGCATTATATATCAGTATTTAAAATGTGCATGACTTGCATTGCACAGAAGTCAGATTGGGATAGAATCAGATTTTTTTTTCTGAAACTTGGCCAGGAAAGTCTTTAATAACTAGAGAAATTCTTTTCACTGCTGAAATCAACATGAAGGACATTGTGTTATTATAATTGCTATAGCTCACCATGAAAGTTGTCTTTGTATGAGTAGATGTACGGGCTGTACTGTTTTGTTTTTATTTATTCTGCATTCTTTATTCTAATGTCCTTTCCTTTTTCCTGACCAAAAAGATTGTTATTGAGCCCTTCACAAAGCTGAAATAATGCAGTGTGTTAAAAAAAATGTTAACAATTCAAAGAAGTTATAAAAATTTATAAGTTGGCTGAATGCTTGAGAAATTTCTGCATATTTTAATATAAATAGGTAATGCAAATATTTGTTCTTTGCATTGAGAGGTGAGTCTCTGTTTTCCAAAGGCCCTGCTATTTAAATTAGATTCACTTTATTATATTGAAATAAAGACAACTTCCATTTTGAATGATGGCAAAGATTAAATATCATGGTTATCAAATACAAAAAAAAACCTTAATAGGTTAGATTTGTTACTGCATCATGGGGTTAAAAAATTTCCAGAAATCAGTAGGAATTGCTTCATGATTAGAATTCCCACGATGGTAACTTGCTCAGTGATTTTTTTGAGATTTCTAAGTTGAGATTGAGGTTTTGCATATGGCAGGAACTATCTGGACCACCTCTGTGCCCTGTCAGTTTTACTGTCTCTTTAAAGACTTAATTGACAGACTTAATTCAAGGTAGGAGTGGTAGAGATATCTTGGCAGAGTATATATAAATAGAGAAAAAGAAATTCAGTAAAAAAATTACAAAAAAATCAAATTGTGAGAGAGCTCCTTCTATTGAGCTATCATATCAAGATACATACATTTTGAATGAGTATGGGTCAGAGATCTTTGCAGAAGGATTAAGATCTAAGGTCTAAGGCCTTTGATCTTTCTGAAGTAGCATGCCAAGGCTCGTCTTGTGGGAAGCCAGTGCCACCCTGGTGGCCTACACAGGGGAAAACTCAACAGTGGAGTCCGTTTCCAGAGGTGAAGTTGAGATGCTCCGGGAATCATGTTCCAGGCCTGAGACACCCAGCATCCTGGACACTGTGCCAGTGGGCTGCTCCTCTACAAGCCATGCAGGCTGCTGGATCAAGTTGAAGATCTGGGAAAACCTCGGCACAAAGTTTGAGGTTCCCTTTGAGAGTGCTAATGAATTCTCATAGCTTACCTTTGTCCGCTCCTTGTTTACCAGCAAATGCTTCAGCAAATAGTCAGCACGATGAGAGAGGAAGGCAACAGGAAAATATGAAGGAAGACTTCCAGGGTAAAGGGAGTGTTTCCCACAAACTTTACACACCAACCTCACCGATTTACTCAGACAGGATTTGGCTGCCATCCTTCACACCTTCACACTCATGGCATGGGGTCACAAGCATCATCTGTGAAGCCAGGCTGCACCTTCCCCTTGGCCTATGCCTCTCTTAGGCTTGTGGAAACTAAGGACACATCTGGAGGAGTTTACTTTTCCTTGGGAAAAGTGACTTGCCTAGGAATTAAATTGATAACATTTTCCAGGCATTACTGCCATGAAAACATGAATTTTCACTTTCCCAAACTAAGAGGCTCTATGTGATTGAGAAATAAGATTAATGGCTGACATTTTTGTTGAGTGCTTGTGATGTGCCAAGCACTGTATAGTCTTGTTCATTTTTTTTTAATTTTTATTTTTTTGTATCGTCTTGTTTAAAAACAGAGGTGCCAGTGGGTCTCATGATCAGCAGAAGGAAATATAAATGTAATTTGACGGAAGGTGGAGCATAGGCCAGAGGTGAACTAGAAAAGAAATAGGGAAAGTAGACTCAAATCCGGGTTTCTCTAGACGCTGAGAATCCTTGGTAAATACTTTCCCCTCATTCATGCCTGGTTTTGTTATAAAATAAGAATAAACACTAGCCTGGAATGTACAATTCCGATTTCTTAGTCAGGAAATGGCTCTACAGCAGTGGTTTTGTTTTGGTTTTTGTCTTTTCAGGCTAATGGAACTCTTAGGAGCTGAGAAGTGAGTGCTATGGGCTCTCAAGAAAAATACCCACACATATATGCATGCAAACTGTGGCACACAATTTCTGGGCTTGCCAGCTCCTGGAGCCAGTCTTCATAGGTAGAGGGAATATGGCATCAGCAAAGCCTGGTAGTAGGCAATACTTTTAGGTCCAGGCAGAGAGGATGGCTGGCAGGAAGTTCAGAGAGAACTTAGTGGATTTTCCCAGCTGTAGGAAGGAGAGCAAACAACAAATCATGTTGCACTGAGGTGGGAGCTGGTGCTGGGTATGACTAGCTATAGGTGTCAAAGCCTAAGCCTGGGGACTGCGAATTAAGGGTATAATGACCGTCTGGAGACTCTTAGACTACTGAGAAAGAAGCCAAGAGAAGGCATCTGGAATCATATAAGACGAGAGTAACTGGAACTTGTTGAGAAGGTGCAGGCCAGGTCACAAAGAAAGCCCAATAACCAAAACTAGGGTTAGAGCTGAATGGGCTCAGGATTACTCAGCAAGATTTTCCCATCCATGAGATATTTGGCTTCAGACCGTGGCAGTTATGGTTAAGTCCTCAGGTAGGGCAGTGCGAGCCTGTCTCTGGGAATCTGGTGGGAAGGAGAGAGCAGAGCTGGGCAAAGACAATGCCTAGTTGGTACAACTCTGGTATGATCTCTCATCAAAGCTTTAGTAACTTGGCTAAGGGTATCGGTGAATTGCCATTTTCAGGTCTTCTTAACACATTAACCTTGAAACTAGAGAATGTTCTTTACTTCTTGTACTTTTCTCATTCTGTGGATTTGTACATTTATTTACAGTTACTTTTAACCTGCCACTCTGTACCATCAGCCAGTTCATTTCCAGTCTCTCACTGGGAGACCCACTGATCTTCATGCTGTGGCCTTCCTCCACGAAATAAAAATTTGTCAGCATTTGTTAGTCCACCAAACATTTTGGGAATTTTACTGGTCTGTAAAATCTAAATATTGAGCACTATTGGATTATAGTGTCCTTGATTGGGTAGGGTAGGTACTCAAGAAATATTTATAGTTATATTGAATGAATGATTAAGTGAGACATGAATTATATCATGTAAAACTCAGGACTTAAATATCCACTACATGCCTACCTCACTTTGAGATCTCTTGAAAGCTTAATGCTGAGGCAGGCTGAGGTCCACACGCGCATGGTAAATTAGTAGACTGGGCCATCTTGACTGTTCAACAGAGTAGAGTAGACAATCTGTCTACTTGAGTGCTGGCAGTTTCATTGATGGCATTTAGTATATTAAAACAGTGCTGTTGTCTGGTAAAGTAGTGATTGTTTTCAGGAATTTTGAAAGAGAACATGCATAAAGGAAGAGACAATTTAGCTGACGAGGAATTAGGGTCAGGAGAGATTCCCAGTTCTGACCCACTCTGGTGAATGCTGTTTCATAGCGTGCCTCTGTGGCCTAAATCATGAATATTTAGCAGCAATTAATCACACTCCTGTAGGAGCTTAAGTAAGTCCTAGCTGAAATTTTCGATGTGAAATTTGGAAAGTCATGAATACAATGAAGATTAGAGGAAACAAGTAAGGAGATATGAAGGAGAGTCATAATTCTGGCATGAAGGTCAGACCAAATAGTTCAGGAGAGCTTTTGTGCTTGAATTGATGTAAATTCTCTTCTTCAGATTAGATTAAAATTATAAAGGGGAGGCTTTTCTTCCCTTTGATGACTGCATTTAGCAAGAGATTAGTTGCTCAAATTTACCCTTTGGTCCAGTAGAAAGAAACACAGTGTAACTTGAAGTCTAAATCGATGTAATTTAAAATATAATTATGTGTGTATGGGAGTGTCCATGGTCAATTCGATGAATGTGGTTTTGAAGAAGGAATAGGAATCCAAGGATTGAAGAGAGTCTTGTCAAATAGGAAAGAATCAATAAGTAGAAGAATTTTCTCATTAAAAAATGGAGCTCTACATTTCTGAGATAAAGGATAATGTAAAAGTGACTGAAAAAATATACCTCTCCCCATAGAAATTCATAATGTTTTTAAGTGGCTGAATTGTGTGTGTGTGTGTATGAAAGAGAGAGCGTGCGTGTACACGCATGTGCACACGTCACAAAGCACAGAGTAGTAAAAAAAGAAGAAACCATGAGAAACAGGGCAGAGGTCATTTGACTAGGGGCAATCCTACTAATTCATCTCTGCTTCTCCATTTGCACCTTGACTTCTCACCACCTCTTGATGCCCACACTTTCTGCCTAGGTGAGAACGCAGTCACTTCCAAAATGGATGAAACACTTTAATCCTGCTTTCTTCCTTGTAACAGTTAAGGGTGGAGATCAGGACAGAGGGAAAGAATGAGGTGGAGTTTCACTGTGGGCCTTGGGAAATGGCAAAGTTTATGTGAGGTGGGATGTAGTACTGATAAAGGAAGGGTATAAATAAAGATCTCTAGAAGTTCTGAAGGACAAATTACCTTCATGGGCAACCAGGCAATTCTTCAGAGAGGAGGTAACATTGAAACCAGGTGTGGAAGGATGGGTAAGATTTTGAAAGGCATGGCTGGAAGAACATTCCAGAGAGAGGAAAATCACCCAGAGGTGTCATGGCAAAAAATACAAGCCTATTCCAGGAATGCTATGTCATTCAGCAGAGCTGGAGATAAAATGGGTGCAGTTGGTAGAAGTCAGGTGTAAGAGGCCATGAATGCCAGGTTAAGATTTTATTTGGTATATAAGTAAATTCCTCACATAACTCACCAATATGAATGTCCATTCCCTAAAATTTCTGGTTGATAAGGATTGATTTTTCAACAACAAATGCTTTCTAAGAGTAGGGGTACAATTGTACTTTGCTAAACCATCTTTTAGTGTCTTAAAGACAGGAGCTTGGCCTGGTTAACCAAAGCCTGGATTAATATGAGGTTCAGATTATCACAGAGTGCTTCGGGATTCTAAGATGTTGTGTGTGTTGGTTTTTTTTTTTTTTTTTCTTTTTAAAAATCTATTCATCTTTATCATGTGGTCACTTACAGGGTAAATGTGGCAGATTTTATTTTCCATAAATGACCAAATCAAGTTTTTTCATCCCACATAATCTTATTGACTTTCCTCTTGTTAAGTGGTGGGATCTGTGTTCTCCTTAGGCTGGTTTGTGATTGTGGTGGAAGTGTGACCATATGACTTCTGAGGCTAGGTCATAAAAGGCCAAGCAGCTTCCTCCTAGTTTTCTCAGAATGTTTGCTTTTGGAGCTTTAAACCCCAAAGTAGGAAGGCAGGGGTCTCCATGCTATGAGGAAGCCCAGGTCACTTGTCGGCCTTCTGGTTGACAACCAGCATCAGCCACCAGAAATGTGAGTAAAAAATGCCTCTAGATGATTCTTGGTCCTGGAAGTTGAATCACTCCAAGCCTTTAGGTCCTTCTTGCTGAGGTCCCAGATGTCAAAGAGCAGAATAAAAGCACCCCCACTCTGCCCCTTTCAAATTCCTGGCACACAGAATCAGTGAGCATAATAAAATGGTTATTTTATGAAGCTAGGTTTGGGGTAATTTGTTATGCTGTGGTCATAACTAGAACAGTAAGAAAAAAATAAAGAAGAGTAAGCACTAATGACCTTTTGCAGTTCATCTCTCTGTTCAACAGGATCAGTGTTGTAGAGAAGGGAGGGAGGGAATTATCATTGTTTAGAAGGCCTTTTTAGGTGATTTACATATATTATCTCATTTGATCTTCCTACTGACATTGCAAAATTAACATTAGCAACTCTATGGTCCAGAGAACTAGGGCTCAGAGAGGTTAAATGATTTCCCTAAGGTCACACAGCTAGAAAGCAAACCTAATTTTTGTGGCTCTATAGTTCAAAGGATTTCCCCTAGCACATGAGGCTTCCCTGGGCTGGGTGGGAGCCCCTGCAGTGTCATATGAACAGTGAATTCTGCTGCCTAGCTTACCTCTCCATCAGATGGCACCCTTGAGGAGCACCTGGGCCAGAAGACGTGAGGGAGATGAGGAGAGACACAGCCTCTACCTTTGTAGCAGTGATAAGCATTTTGGTGGCTAGACAGCTGTAAGTCCCGTGGGAAGATAAAAGCAACACCAGGCCGTGTCTGATCTAGCGCTGTGGACCTTCACAGAAGGGAGGGGTCGCTTTGGAGTCTTGGCAAGTAGGTGGCCCCCTGGCAATCTCCTTTCTAACTGAGAAAGTAGGGGGGACCATATCTCCCACTTCTCCCAGACAGTCTTGCTTTATGCTTGCTTTCCCAGGGAAATTATTAATAGCATCTCCTCTTAGTGTCACCAGTCTCCTGTTTTGGATGGTACATTACATGGTCACCTGAGGGTGGTGCTTTTCAAAGTGAACTTTTTCAGGGGAATAGAGTAAAGTACTATTGAGTAACAATGTGAAGTGGCATGAAGGCTGTGGCTAATGGCCCCAAACAAGTAGCAGAGTGTGTTATTTCCGTGAAAAACTTGTCCATTCACTGTACAGCAAAGAAGCCAAATAGTGATTTTGTTCGACATAAGTGAAGGTTTATTGGGCATCAACTGTGTGCCACAATTAAAAATCTGAATTGACAAAAACAAACAATAAAACCTCACCAAACCAACCAACCACAATTGAATTGGTCATCTACATTGACCTAATTGGTTTGTGTCTGGCCAAAATGGCAAGGACAGTCCATATCTCTCTCAAGGGAAAGGAAGTTTAATAGATCTGGTGCAAGGACCAGGCTATACCTCTCAAAGTGCAGTCCACAAACCTTGGGCATCAGACTTGCTTGGGGCAGGGGACAAGGGGTGGGAGGGTAGAGCTTAAAATGCAGATTCTGAGTCTCTACCCCAGACTCCAGAATCATTCTCAGAGAATGGGCCTCGTTCTTGGCATATAGAGCAAGTTCGCCAGGTAGTTCTGCTGTACTCTAAAGTTTGAGGATATCTGGGATGAGATGCTTAGAATCAAGGAAACACTAAGGCCCTAGAGAAAGTTCATTATTTGGGGAATGTTGTTAGTTTGTTGATTTATTTATTTTTTATTTTTTTTTTAGTTTGTTGATTTAAAGTCACAAATACGTTCAGAACTTGGACCAGTGGACTAATCCCAGGGGTAGTGTTAACCTCAGTCGGCGCTGCGGAAAGAATATGAAGTTAGTCTTAATTCCAAACCACTTCCGCACATTATAAACCCACCCACGAGGATGGGGAAAGGGTTGCATCATTATATTACAAGAAAAGGGGATATGTTTAAACATCAATCTTTTCTTTTTCATTATTACCTCTGTCATTGGGATTAATCCCATCGTAGATTTGCTAACTTCTCTCTTAACAATATCTAGGAGCTGCAGAAAATGAGGAGCTGTGTTGATCAGAGTTTGGCCTATTTTGGCCAATTTTACAAAGATGGGCAGAGGGGACAGAGATAAAAATGGTACCCTGCAAATTCAAGGTGGTATAGATTGCATATCTCCCTCTCAAGGGATATTTGTGCCCGTGTAAACAGAACTTTGCAACAGAGTGAAAGAGCTGGGATATTAGAGCTGAAATGGAGTTTTGAGTTCATCACACCTAACCTTCTAATATAGATGGATAAACTGAGGCCCAGAGAAAGGAAATGGTTGGAATAAATCCCAGCTCTGCTGCTTTCTATTTGTGTAGTCTTGGACAAGTCGCTTACTTGTCACTTGTCATCTCTGAAATGCAGGATGATAACACCTCCTTTTTGTAGTTTTGGGGAAGAGTAAGTGAAATGAGAGCATACACATGATGTGCTGGGCATACACCCTGACACCTTGTTGGGGTGCTATTTCCTATTATTAAAGCCAGTTAATGACAGAGCCAGGCCCAATCCCCAACTTCCTGACTCTGCATTTTCGTGGTATCCATGGGGTTCCAGAGATCAGTCACATGCAACACCTGTGTGTTTCCACATCGTCAAATGCTATTTTAAGACCTTTCAGCAGGGCCCCAGGACAATGGGCTCTGGCTGGCTGCCTCCAGCCGTACAGTCTGTTCTCAGGGGCGTGTGGCTTCTGGGCTCCGGCTGGCTGTCCGTCTGTACCCCACAGGGCCTGGCACTACTAGCCCCCTCCCTGTTCCTCAGCCCCACGGTGGTGTGAAAGGCCACAGAGGAGGGAGCCATTTTGTAGGGGAGCATTCCTCAGTTGCGAGAGAACCAGGAGGCCTGGGAAGTGTGGGGGTAAAGTATGTGGGTTCTTAAGGCAAACTGCCTCATTCCACCAATTACTGGCTATGGGGCTTGAATAAGTTACTTGCCCCCGAAAAAATCCTCAGTTTCCTCATCTGTAAAATCTGTAACAAGAGCACCTACTTCACAGGGTTGTTGTGAGGGTCAGTGAAGAGATTCACACACAGCAAAGAGCCCGCCCACAGTCTACAAGTGGTGGCTTCTTGTTAGGTGTGAATGACGTTTCATGAGTTGATAAGGGAATCAGACTGTAGAGAACTTCTCAATGGAAGGGACAAAAATCAGAAAAGAGAATTGTCATTTATAATGAGTAATGCAATAGTATTTTGAATATTGTAGAAAGGTAAGGCTGAAATTGAGACTTGGTTGAAAACACTGCATAGCCATTGGTGGGGCAAGTTAAAAAAACTGGCATTAGCTTTGCAAAGGAAAAATTGGAAGTGCTTTCTACACTTTTCTGCTTTCCCCTTCCCCTCATATACCCACTTCTCCCTCAGAGTTTCCTATGGCTATTTAAGAAATTGGTGTAAAACTAAATATGCCAGATAGTTTTCTTTAGCCTACAATGTAGGAACTTGGAAAGAACTTTTAATTAACAGTAAATTATATCAGTAGAATTTATTAGCATCTGTAGTATTTAGTTAAATAATAGAAGCCTGCTGGCTACCATATAGTAAGCAAGTGAAATATATTTTGCTAGGTTTTATAATGAAAGGAAAAACTACTACCTCTCTTTAAAAGAATTGTTGCTATAGGTTAACCCATTTGGATGATGACTGATGTAAACCTCTGGCTTCCTGATTCTTCTGCCATGGTGGGTATTTACTAGCCAAGTTAGGCCAGGTAGTGCTGAGGTAACAGACAACTCTGAAAACTCTCAGTGGCCTAAACGAGATTGATTTCTTTCTTATGAGACATACCCATATCAGTTTGTCTAGGTCTCTGCCCCAGATGGGCCTCCCTGGGGACCCAGGCTGATGGAGGAGCCACCACGGGACATGTTGCCAGTCATCGTGGCCCAGAGACACAGAGTAGTGGATTGAGCCCAGGGTCCTAAATCTCCCACCTGGAAGTGGTACACATCATTTCAGCTCAAAATGTCACTGGAAGAAGCATGGACACACTCTAAGGAAGCAGCAGAGTACAGCTGTCATGTATGTTTGGCTGGAGAACAGAAATGTTGGGTGATTAGCACTAATACTACCACATTTACATATATGTCTTCCCAGCCATAAACTCATTGAAGGTAATGACACTGACTCATTCCTCTGTCTCTTTCAGCACCAGCCTGTAGTAGGAGAGCGATACGTGTTGGTAACTGGCTGCCTGCAGAGCTTAGCATGGGGCTGGAAGAAAATGGAAAAGAGAACCAGACAACTTGGCCTTCTTTTCCCCCTCCCATTTGGCACACTGGTCCTTCCCTTGTGCTAGGATTCTGACTGCAGCTGGAAAATGGGGATATTGTTACTCCCTTGTAAAGATGGAGTAAGACGGCATTATGTGAAAGCCACTGGTCAGCAAAGGCTTGTGGCTCTGCTACTGCCCAGTGCCCTTTCTGGGGGCCCAGAGGTGTCCACCGCCATCTGCTGCCCCACTGAGGCTGCTGTCCCCAGGCAGAGCCTTACTGTTCACTCTGTCGCCTCTAATCTATTCCCCACTTTTCTCTTAAATGTCCCTATTAAGACTTATCTGCCCTATGTCTTGCTTCTTCAGGATAGACTAGGATAAAATCATCTCTATTAATCCATTAATTGATAGTAATGGGTTAAAAAATATCCCCCCAAAACTAACAATTGCTCGACCGAAGGGATAGTTCACCCAAGGTAAACTGCTGATAGTCACAGATTCTCAATGTGTTCAAAATAAAAGGTGCCCTAGAGATCATCTAGTATGATGGTTTTCAACCTTTTTTTTTTCCAACTGAAAGATAATTCAGAACACCACCTATAAAACAAAAAGGGCTACGCTCTGATTGAGAGGAGATGGGCAGCACCTCCCTGCTCCGCAGCTTCCCCCAACCAAAAAGCCCTAAAGTCATGCACAGAATTCCACTGATTCTAGACTAACCCTCTGATTTTATAGAAGAGAAACCAAGACCCAGATAGAGGAAGGGACCAAGGATCCCCCATTTAGGTAGGACTGGGGTCGAGGCACCCTGGTCATGTGAGTGCTGATCCAGACCATCTATTCTGACAAACCTGCTTGGGAGAAGGTGGTAGCCAGAGAAGACGGGTTATTTTTGATGACTCATGGAATTTGCTCATCTAAGGACAAGTGTGTGTGTGTGTGTGTGTATGTGTGTGTGTGTGTTTCTTCTAAGGATCTGGGTGACTCTAGCCAGAAATAATAAGATACAAAAACTTTTACCTCCAAGCTACTGGTTTGAATGTAGTACAGACTGTTAGTTACTCAAGGTCATTATCATGTAATGGGTTATCAAAGGTCTATGTGAAACGTGTGGGATTTTTATGAGCTTGTTTTTATTATAGTAGAATGTTTAAAGGCCCCTTATGTACAAAGTGCTTTGAAAACTCTAATGGGGCCTCATAATCACCCGCATAATTATGAAGGTCAAATTGTGCTGAACAAACTTGAGAGCTATTTTTGAACAAATTAGTGGATGAACAGAACAATATTAAAAAAAAAACCACACAACTCTTTTGGTTACCCCTTTTAGCTCTTCTGGGTACACCAAAATCTCTCTCAGAGCTGGAGAAAATTGCTGCTTTGTTGGAAACCCAAGGAGGTTTTCTTTCCCTGGGTTTAAGTTACAGAATGGACAGACTGTGTGCTAGGTTTCAGAGTAAAGAGTTGCTTGTGGTGAGTATTCAGATGTATTTGCTAAGGAAACTTGTTTCAGTTTGTTTTTACTCCTGTGCCCCATGGCTCCACAGTCCCTGTGTGCCCCTCAAGAGCAGGTCGGGCCTCACCGGATGTCCTCCTATAGAGATGCCTGGTGCTTTCACTTGCCATCCACAGTTTTCCACCTCACACTAGGAAACTGTAAGGTTAGAAAAACAATGGACCGTTTCCTTCCTCTTTCTTTAAACTGAGAGGCTGAAAGGAGAGGACTTCGTATTCATTACTCACAAGCCAGACTTGAGGATAAAGGTCATTACAGTTCAAGTATAACAAAAGTGAAAATCCATGGTTCTCTGTGGGTCCCCAGCCCCACTGGGGTCAAATAGCCCTCGTCCTGTCTTTAGGGTCCTGTCTTAACCCAAGGCTTGCCTTCAGCTTTGCAAGGATTTCAGGCTGACATCTGGAATCTGAGCCTGCTAAAAAGAGCTCAAGATTATGGGCACGGGGAGAGGGACGAATGGCCACAAAACAGCCTCAAGTTGGGGAAGGTCTTCCCTTCTCTAGGGCCTTGGCCCCCAGGTGACCTAGAACTGTCATTGCTGTCATTGGTTGTGGCAAGTACATTTCTTAGAATCCCAGACTTGAGTGCTCCCATTGAGCAGTTAAGATGGGTTTTCCTGACATTTTCTATTTCCTCTCTGTAATATCCTTTTGCTGTAGACTCTTTCTCGTGGCTAGACACTTTGTGGCCAGAAAACCCTCCTCCGATGGGTGATGTAGACAACCCAGTAGCTGCGTTTCCTCATCACGCTGAAAGGGAGAAGGAAACCACCTTCTAACAACTCACACCAGGCTCCCAGGATGTGCTATTTATGCTAAGGAGCAGCTGTAATGCTTTTTATAAGCCAGACTCTCTGTCACACTTGACATCCACAGAGCCAGAAGTCACAAGCTGCAGGGGAGTGACCATGGGAGCAATGAGAGAGATGCAATGAGAAGTTGCATCACTAAGACAGAGAGGGCCAGTAAAGCCTGCAGAGCCAACAGGTGGGGCTTTCAGGGGGCCCTAGAGGTTTTGCCATTGTGGCCCTTTCCTCCATAAAAATTAGATAAATAAGTAAATAATTAAGTTTCATGACTGCATTGGTATAAAGACAGCATATTAATGTTATATATCACAACATTTCTTTTGACCTAAAAGTTCATTTTTTCCTCTTATTTTAAGGAAATGAAAAGATTTTTGTGGTCCCCTAAAAGTTTTCTGGGGTGTAGGCACGGTGCCTGTTGTAGCTAATGGATAAATGAGCTCTGCCAATAGGAAGCTTCCTTGGTACAAATTGGAGAAACTGAATATTTATGAATTAGGCCAGTTTCATTACTTTAAATGACAATGCAAATTACAAGTGGGTTTGGGTCATAAAATGAGAGACATTAATTAAATGTGTTATAAATCCACAAACCAAGTTCTCACAATTAGCGATAGGCTTGTATACAGGCCTTTGACATTTCAAAGTAAATTTTGAAACTTGGGTTTGGGACCAAAAGCCAGGGGTGTTATAAATGTTAAGGTGGTGTGGCTTTGAGTCAGAATCCTGGTTCCACTATCCACAGACTCAGGCAAGCTACTTTATTCTTCTGTGCCTTGGCTTCCATCTCTGTAAATGAGAGATGAAAACTACTTCATCAGGTTACGGAGAGGATGAAATGAAGTCATATTTGTAAAGCACTTAGTATAATGTCTCAGGTATTATAAATGCCCAATGTTAGTTATGATAATTACTATTATCATCATCATCATGAAATACTGTTATATCCTGTTTTTAAGATGAAAAAACTCAAGGTCCTCCATCCATTATATTGCGGGAGAATCATTTTGCTAAACTTAGCTAATAAGTAGTTAAAAAGAAGGATTTATCTGAGATTAGAATTAACAGCCTGTGAAGAGAAAATAGGAAGTGATGTAGAAGGTTCAAAAGTAATTAAAATACAGATCCTGGCCTCAGAAAGAGTACCTCCTAGTCAGGAAGACAAGACGCATCCGGAAAGGTCAGAGACTGTCAAAATGGCCGCAGGCAATCTCAAAGTCCTGCTCAGTAGGTTAGGATTTCCACGAGGAGAAATTGCTTGCTTTACTCAAAAGCACCTACCATATGCTATCTAGAACTGCCAAATTTCAGTTTAGAAAAATGTCCTATTTCAACCGGGTAGGGAGCAAGTGGGGTGTGGCGCTGCCCCCGCAACCACACTGGCAGACTCAAACCAGGGGAGCACAGAACTCAGAGGCGCCCAGCTGGAAATGGGGCCAGATGAGCAGCAAAAACAAAGACGCACATGGTATGTGGCCACTCCAGCAGCCCCGGCAGTTACACGAATCATACTTTATACGTGCTTTTAATTTTTAGAGATTTTTACATTTGTATTTTTCACCGTTAAAATTATAGACTCTACAAGGATTGCAATTATTATCTTCATTTAAGGCTAAGGCAGTGGGACACGATTGATTTATCTAGTATCATATTGCCGAGCTTTGGGCCTTCAGGAGTAGAACTTAGATCTGCGAATGCCCTGTCTTTGTTGAACTACCACCAAATCTTCATGTTGACCATAACAATAATGGAGTATCTCCTGATCCCCTACTATCTCTTTGGCACTTGTACTGTTTCTCACAGCTTCCTTATAAGGTGAGGTTTCTTAGTTCCGTTTACAGTCGAGGAAACCTAGTCTCCTCCAGGTCAAATAATTTATTCCAGGTCCTATTTCTAATAAGTTGAGAGCTTACTCTTAGTTTGTCTGACTTTCAGGGTCAAGTTTTTTTCTCCGTGCTTCTTTCTCATTAGTTATTGGGGTTTGAGTGGATATAATTTTACTTTAATCTTTCTTGAATATTGACCCATATGATAAACAAGATTATTCTAAAATAATATTTTGACTTCAGAAAGATGCCTTTGAAGATAATCCCTAGTGTTGTTTACACAAACGAGCTGATTTTTCAAAAATTAGGCTGAGGCTTAGGAAAAACAGTATGAATTCCACCCTTATGCTTTTTTTTTTTTTTTTTTTTTAAGATTTTATTTATTTACTTGAGAGGGAGAGAATGAGAAGGAGAAGCAGACTCCCTGATGACCAAGGAGCCTGATGCGGGACTTGATCCCTGAGATCATGACCTGAACTAAAGGCAGATGGTTAGCTGGTTAACTGACTGAGCCACCCAGGCACCCCCAACCCTGATACTTGATCACAGTAAGATTATGTAGGTGTTTGTCTGGAGGCCTTAGGTCTGCAGGTATGGGCTAGATGGTGTCAACCTTTGTTTTCACCTTGCTGAGTGAGATAAGAGGAGCCTTTGGGCTGAGCCCAAGTTGGGGAGCCTGCCCAGATGTTTCCCTGTTTCTCCATGGGGTCGTCTGAACACCGAGTTCTCCGCCACACATCTTATGTATCTTTCAACGTAGACAGTGTTGAATATGACACTCCCCACGCATCAAAGTGAAAGCAGATTGGAAATGGTGGGAGACAAGTTGTGAATTGGTCTTTTGTGCCTGGACCTCAACCTTGTCTCCGTGTAAAGGATTTGTTATTCACAAAGGCTTGCCTAAATGTTAAAACAGTACTCACTTCCTGCCTCAGTGATATTTCATATTGCTTTTGTGAGCCTAAGTTTCTTTGAAGATCATGGGTTTGATAATAATAATTTTGAAAAATAAAATTCTTCATGAGCATCCCAAGTCAAGTTTAAAGTTGGAAAGGAAGTCTACAATGACTCTTTTTAAGTATGTGGAAGCATCTGTTAAGAATGCAGCTGGCTGGGTCACCTGGGTGGTTCAGTCAGAAGACTGGCTGACTCTTGATCTCGGGTCTTGATTTCAGGGTGGAGCCTGCTTAAAAAAAATGCAGCTGGCCATTTATTACTGTTTTGTATTAGCTAATTGGAAAACACCTAGTCACCCCCGCAGTTCAGGGTTGATTAAACAGCCCATGACACTTTTTCCCTCATTGGCTGTCTTAGGAGTAATTATAATGACTTGCCCATTGGATTGAGTTAACTGTTCCTTATTCTTTCTAGTATTCCTCTCTGCTAATGTCCTAAAAATATTGTACCATCTTGCACCATATTTTCCCCACATATTTCACAATGGACATATATAACTAGGAAAGTTTAAGCAATTGTTTGGTTTGGTTCTTTCAAAAGAATAGATAAATCATTATGCTACAACTTGAGAGAGGAAATGACAGTTTTTATCTTTATTCAGGTACCCTATATTTACATGAGACCACAAAAAGTTACTGACAGGATGTTATTGATTGCATTTACCCAACTGGGGCTTGAGATGGGGCCCTACCATACCACACAGCATGCTCTTCTTTTCGTCCTGCCTGAGAGCCAGGATCTTCTGGACTCTCCCATGAAATTGAGAATTTTTAGAGTAGAGATTTCAGGCCCTCTGACAGATTTCCCATTAATTATTCTTCTAATTTAGCTCACTTTTCTCTATGCCAGTAACAATATCCTCTTTTGTTGGATACCCTGACTAAGTGCTTGAAGGAACTAAGTGAAAATCAAATATTCATTGTAGTAACTAAAGGTAGACTAAGTACCAGGCCCTCTTGTGATTTATGTGTATTAGCTCGTTTAATCCTCACAACAACTTTATGAGGGAGGGACTATTTTTAGTCTCATTTTATTTTATTTATTTTTTAAATATTTTATTTATTTATTTGAGAGAGAGAGGGAGGGAGACAGAACTCAAGCTGGGTGGGGGGGTCAGAGGGAGAGGGAGAAGCAGGCTCCCCGCTGAGCAGAGACCCCGATGTGGGGCTCGATCCCAGGACTCCAGGATCATGACCTGAGCCAAAGGCAGACGCTTAACCGACTGAGCCACCAGGAGCCCCTTTATTCTCATTTTATAGGTGAGGAAACTGAGACATACTAATTTGCAATTTACCTAAGGCAAAGGCCTTCCCCCTGCATCCCTCCTCCCCTTTTTTTTCCTCCCCTCCCCTATTTTTTCCTTCCCCTTCCCACCCCTTCCTTTCTCTTCTTTCCTTCCACTCCTCCCCTTTTCCCTCTCCTTACCCCCTTTTCCTCTTCTCTCCATATCTTTCCTTCCATCCATCCATCCATCCATCCATCCATCCATCCAAGTCTAATTGAACACTGTGCTGAGCAGTGTTATAGGCACCGGAGGTGACAGCAAACACAGCAGACAAGGTCCCTGTACTCATGGAGCTTAACCACTACTATCCTATAATGCTCCAAATTACTTATCTCCCCCAAGGAGCTTTTCCATGTTAATTCCACTCAACTTCTAACCCATCTGGATAATCTCAACCCACCTTCCATTTCAATCCACTTGAGCAATTACAAAATTCAGAGGGTCCTATTTTAGCTAATGTGACTGCTTCAAAACCTTTCTGTGCCAATAGGCAGTATCTATCTTTATCTTAGGCACCTTGGTACATGGTCTTGCCTCCTGGGAGTGTTCACAAAATTCAGTGTAACTGGGAGACTGTCTCTTTTGCAATGAGAGAGAGATAATCTGGGACATGACTGGACCCACTTCAATAAAAGAAGCCAAGTTAGGATTTCCTGAATGACATTTGCTATTTGGGAGTGGGGCGTTTAATCCCCAAAGCCATGGATCATGTCAGCTTTGGACATCAGCCTGAGTTTTATTAAAATATTCACCCCTAGGGAGAGTTTCTAGATATTTTAATTACAATCAGTTAAGCTCACTCTTTCCTCCCTTTCTCACCTCTTCTCATGTGACACTTCTCATGTCAGCTGGTATCGGCAAAACCATACCTTTTATATATTTTCAAAATCCGACTTAGAGAAAGTACAACTGAGGATACACTTAGTATGGGTTTAGTGGGATATATTTATATGGTTTTCCAACCCTTCCACGTCCTGCCTAGTTATCCTGGTATACACACGTCTTCCAGGAATATTTCTGTTGTCCAATGTGCCAGTTTAACCTCACATCTTGACACAGATTCAGGCAAGGTTTCTGTCTTACTATTAATGTGTCTGATGGTCCCCAGTACTGGAAGCAAGTGGACCGTGGAAGAGAAACAAGGTTTGAGATATACAGAGTTGAAAGCCAGTCTGTGGATAGTTCTTCTAAGCCTTACAGTTCATATATGGCAGAGGCTTCATAGAGATCTTCCCAAAGTTGACAATAATCCTGAATATGCATATGATATTACCAGCAATAATAAAAACAAAATTTGACCAATTATGTTAGAAAAAAGATATTTATCTTTCTGTTCTCCCTCTTAAAAAATATAAAATCATTGTCCTGAAGGGGTGATGAAAGACTATGTAGCCAAAAATGTAAGAACAAATATTATCTAGGTGTGTCAGGCAGTTAATTAATGAAAAATATTATGTTCTCTTTTTTGGATTTTGTTACACTATGGTATTTCTCAGCTTATAATGTTTTTAATTTGTCATAATTTAATTATCAATAAATACTTGCTTTTGTACCTAATTTTATTTGTAATTTGTGTTCTTCAAAAAGACCACCCTTCCATTATATAAATTTTGTTTTTTCAAAGCCTGCATCCACCCTATTTAAGAATGACTTGATACAAAGCAAAATGTGTGTGTGTGTGTGTGTGTGAAACTCACCAGTCTTGGACCTTTCCTAAACCAGTTACTCAATAAGATTTTCCTCTGTCGAATATAAGAGAACACTAAAAGTCAAAGACAATTTGAAAAATTTCTAATGTATCTCCTCTTCTAAAATAAGAGGAGAAACATGCATGTAGGTGAGCAGTAGAGTTCTCAGCCATAGGTTTCAATAGATATGTAAAAAACCACAATTTTTTGTAGATGGGGATGATCTCACAGGGGAATGGTCACAGCTCCCAAATCTATGTGCATTTAATTGGGGATGCCCTTGTGCTTTGGTGAAAAGAGTATGGATTTGAAATCAGAAGGCCTGGATTTGTATTTGTCCTAGCTCATCGCTTGTTAGCTGGGTGGCCTTGCCTAAGACATAATCTTCCAGAGCATCAGTTTCATTAACTGTAAAATAGGAATGATAACAATCTCGGCCTCATCTGCTGCATAGGTTGTTTTCAGGGTCAAACAAGATCAATGGAAGAGTTTATTGTGCTCTGTGAGGTACTTTATAAAAAGAAGTACTCTCTGCTTCCCTCCTCCTTCTCCTCTTTGGAGTTTACACTTTTACTTCCAGGATGATAGGTTGTATCTACATGGCTGTAAGGAAGACAGATGCTAATGCCTGTGTTACTAGGAAACTGAACATTGTTTTCAATTTTCCCTCACGGACAGAATATTTAGTTTCTGGATTTGAGGGGAGAAAAAACCAAGATGGAAAGTATTCCTTTTAAACCAGTATTAAAAACAAGGAAGTGAATTGTCAGCAGCTCTGATGGTTGACTTATGTCATCAGCCCTTAAAATTCAGTGTGAAAAATCTTAACTGTCCTTAAAGTCACCTCATTCCTTCTGCAAGAGGGAAGGCTTTTAGAACACGATGACACATATGTGAGGAGTGTGGTCTCTTGAAATATTTTCTTTGGGGAAAAAAATGTAGAGGGTAAAAAAGAGTACTGTCTTGAATTTTTCTTGAGCTGAAGTTATTGAACAAGTAGTATATTAAATGGAGTAGAATTTTCTTAATGAAGATAATTTTATATTTTAAATATCTTTGTCATATCTTATTGATTAACTATTGATATGCACATCTTAATTACAACAAGCTATAAAGGACTGATTGATTTTTATCCATACAAATTATTTTATGGACCTCTGGGTCTCTGTCTTGGATATTGAAAGAACCTCTCCCAAAATGTATGGAAAAGATACAGTTTGGAGATAATGAGGTGTGTGTGTGTGTGTGTGTGTGTGTGTGTATGTTCTTTTCTTCACAATTTCCTCACTTCTTTGCAACCTTCCACCCATTGCTTCAGTGGAATTTGTTACTTTAGGAGAAGGCTAAAATAGCTGATCCCGAGAAGTCAATTGAGTTTCTTAATTTATTTTTTAAAGTCCTCAGAGAGACAATACTCTGGAAAGCTGAGACTTTTGCTATAAAAGCCTGAGCTCCAAAAGCTTAAGATTTTGGAAGTTTCAGGGGCGCCTGGGTGGCTCAGTCATTGAGCGGCTGCCTTCGGCTCAGGTCATGATTCCAGGGTCCTGGGATCGAGCCCCGCATCGGGCTCCCTGCTCGGCGGAGAGCCTGCTTCTCCCTCTCCCTCTGTCTGCTGCTCTGCCTACTTGTGCTCTCTCTCTCTATGTTAAACAAATAAATAAAAATCTTAAAAAAAAAAAGATTTTGGAAGTTTCAATGCACAGAGTTTATGCCAAACCATTGAGTGGGAAGGAATGGTTCATGAGCATTTTTCTAGCCAAGCGAGATCAGGCTTGAGCAGCAGGTACCCATGAGGAGAAATAGAGGTTAGGGGCTGATGAGCAGCTGGAGCAAGTTTTTAGTGCTCTGCTTCCCTCCTACAAAGCCTTTGGGGAACCTGAGGATGGATAGGATAGGATAGGATAGGATAGGATAGGATAGGATAGGATAGGATAGGATAGATTTGGCACCTTGTACCTTGTTTCCTGATGAAGCTCAAGAGAAAGAAAGCAATTCTTGTAGGTAAGTCTCCCATTCCAGCATGGTTCTGCAGCAGCAAAGTATAAAAGGGGACAGGAGGGTGTCAGCAGAGAAAGTAGCACCCCAAAAAGCCTGCAGCCTCCGGAGATGCCAGAGACAAAAATTTCCCATTCCCCTGAGATGAGCAAAAGAGTGACCATTTGCATTTACCATTTTTTTTAACACATAAAATTTGTAACTGCTACAAGAGTGAATCATTGTAGTCTAAATTTTCTTTTCCTATGTCTGGCTGTCAAATCACCCAAAGTCTCAGGAGTCATCTGGGTGACCTTCAATGACTCATCAACCTGAAGACAGAGCAGGAGGATGCAGGTTTTTCAACCATGGATGCCATGTGGCAGGTCACGAGAATCCTAGAATAAGCCCTGTTGGAAGTCCACATGGATGGATGCTGATGGATGGGGCTGACATCACCTGGAACTCACCAGCAAGGCCCCATCAGCTGTGTCAGTTGGTGTCTGCTCTGATTGGTTGATGCCTCTACCTTACTGCTTGTTAAATATTTTGAGTATCATACCTACTGATGACCTTGGCCTAATACCAGCAAGTTTCAAAAGCCCCTTCCCCCAACTTGGATCACCCCATAGAGATAGGGTAGAAGAAAGGGATGGGAGCACCCTGAAATGATGATGATCCCCTGATCAACCAGTGACTGAGTTCACCTTAGACGGACTGATGTTCATAGCTTACCACCGAGTTAATCAAAGGGGCTTAAATATTCTTCGAGAGAAGGGATTTATCAGCATGTCTAAGAATGAAATTTTAAAAGAAATAAATATTTGAGTCTATGTTTAAAAGTAGCAGATACATTCAGAGGGATTTAAGGCATGGTCTTTGTAGAAAAGTTACTTGTCCCTTAAAAAATGTTTTGTTTGCCTCGATAGACTAGGATGGGTCATTGGATGTCTCTGGTTAGGACCCCAGTTGAGAGATATGTTCAGATCAAGGATGAGTTCCTCATATGGAAGCAGTGTGGGCATTGTTAGGCATTGGGATGGGTGAGTGGGCAGAGTGATGGAGTCTCTTCTCAGGAGATTATGAAAACCAGGAAACATTTCCATTGGTCTATTTGGGTTTTAAACTACTTCAAAGCAGGAGGAAGAAAAGAGGGTGAAGCAGCTGGGTCAGATGTAGTGAGCATCCTGGGCCAGTGCTATACTAGGTTGTTTTCAAATATGAATTACCTATATTTGAAATTTAAACAGTTACAGAATTTTCACTTAAAATAGTGGATAACAAAAACAGGTAAGAATGAAGAGAGCATGGGGAATATTACTCACAAGAGCCAAGGGAAATTGTCTCATTGGTCTCAATGTTTATTTTAATTTTAAAATCAATAGGTTTTTCAAAATTCCATTGGAAGCTAACATTTCATCGGATTGCTACAAAGTATCACCAAGTGACTCTAATAATGATATTCACTGCAATCTGGAAAGCCCTCAGAGAATTTGCTACACTAAAAGGGCCTGTGAAAGGTATTGTTCATTCAGTATGTCCAGGTTTCAGGGTGATTTTTAAAAAACTCATATAGGATCAGGGCCACCTCTAGGTTGTACAGGGCCTTAGAAGAATATTTTTTGCAGGGCCCTGTTTATATAAACACCTTGACTAAAAACATAAAATTAATGGACCCGTGTGAGGTCTAGTCATGTATCAATAACGATTTAGAATAATGGGTAAAGACGTGATACTCGCATATTTGTTTACGGTCCGGTCAGTGCTTGTGAAGAAGATTCTCCCGGGGGCTGGGTGCCATCTCTTCCTATTTTGGTTCAGGGACCATCTCTGTCTTCTTTTTGTCAAATGCACCCTTCCTGGCTCAATTCCTATCTCCCACCATGGGAAAAAGGTAAGAAATATGTTCTTATTCTTTGGAGCCTGTTTCTGTTGAAGTATAGGTACATCTCCCGACCTCATCCCTCCCGCTTAGAATCGTCTGTTTGGCACTGGTCATGTCAGTGCCGCCCATGGATATGGGCCTCCCGTGACTCTTAGGATCATTCCTGTGCTTCTTTGCTGATGACCACAAGTGCAATTTTTACCCAGAGTATGCAGCAAAATAATATATGCGTAGGTCACGTTCAATCGACTGTTGGCAATTAACTAGTATAAGTGTAGAATGACACATTTTCAGCCATGTCTTTTCTTGAAGGCCTTCAATGTTGACAGTGGGAGAGGGTCCTGTGGGCCCAGCAGAGGAATGGTTCCATTTCCACGAAACAGCCAGTCTGAGAAAATGCAATGTTACCACATTGACCCAGAGACCTGGGGATGTCTGTTGCAAGGGTATGTGATAAAGTAACAGTTTCCAAAAACCTTGGAGGAGATGAATGAGGCTGCCTCTGAGGACCTCTGAGGACCGACATGAGGCAAGGAGCATGTCAGAGGCTGGCGACCACCTTCAGGCCGGCAATGAAGGGGGGCTCTCCAGCTGTGGAAGGACCCCTCTTGCCATCACCCCACCACCCTGGGGTTTTGTAGATGGAGGCAGCACCGCTGTGGGAACACTGACAGGCCCATAAAGGCCCAGAAGTGGACAGTTAGCCCATTGCCCTGAATAATCCTATGTCCAACCCAGAGTCAGTATGCCAACACCCACTCTGGTAGCCCAGTCATATGGGAAGACACAGTGTGCTGGCTGCTGGGGGTGACCTGTTGCCAGGCTAACCTCCTGGAACAGATCTGGACCACAGGCCCCAACAACCAAGAGGTGTGAGGTCAGGGCTTCCTTGGGGCACCTGGTTGATGCCACCCTGGGACAGAGGGGTTAGAGAGTGCCCTGAAGAGGAGAAGTGGGGGCCAGGGCCCCTGCAGGCACTGGTCTGGGACGGGGCTGCAGGACCCAGATGGCACAGCTAGCCCAGGTAGGTCCCAGGCATCCGAGGAAGACTTAGAAGAATTTGCACAAGACCTCCAAAGCAGAGGTACTCTGAGGTGTGGATGGAGTTGGGCCCCTTGCCTGGGTCTAAGGGTGGTGCTATGGAGGGTGTTGTACTGTAGATTTGGAAGCATGTAGAGTTCATAAGTAAATGGCCATACTGTTGACTGAGAGCTGGATATACATTAGCCCTTCAGTTTGCAATGGTCTATCAGAGTGAAGGGGCATCATTTTCCAAAAAACAACAGCTATATAATAATTTGTTAGGGAAGCATATGTATGTGTGTGTATTCCCCTAATGCACACATGTGTTCCCATATATACATTTGTATATAAATACATATGAAATAATATATAAGCACATAATTTATTTTATAAATTTTTACGAACATGTATAAACATAAATATATGTATATCTTTCACACATATGTCTCACTTGATAGAAGAATTTGGCTTCATTTTTTTCATTAACTCGATTTTTTTATTCATATAACCTATTTATTGCAAAGCAAGCATTTTTATGTGTTTGATCCAATAAATTATTTCAATGTGTGACATCATGACACTAATAGGACACTAATCTTCATTTCGTCACTTTTGTTTAAAGTAATCTCCACGCCCAACATGGGGCTCAATCTCACAACCCTGAGGTCAAGAGTTGCATGCTCTACAGACTGAGCCAGCCAGGTGCCCCTCATTTCTTCAGTTCTTAAAGGAACTGGTTTCTCTTTATGACTGTATTTTCTTTGTGGGTGATACACAAAGAAATTTTGTATAATGTAGCAGATTTCTTATTAATTTGACCCTGCTTGTCTAACCTAGTTTTTCTTTTCAGTATATAGCACTTCTTGTTATATTTTCAAAAGAATACTTTATAAAGAAAAATTATTCATCAAATAAAGGAAATGAAAACCCCAATGGATGTTGTGTAAGAATAGAATTGTATCATTACCGATGAAATATTCTTTCCTATAAACAAAATGAGGAACCAGACTGAGATGAATTAAGTATGCTAAAAATGCTGAGGTCCTGGAAATTTTAACTAGAAGAAGAACATGCCTCACTACATGTGTTAAAGGGGCATAACTCTCTTGTTCTCTACATTCACTGGAATTTTGAGAAGTAGTACCAAATATATGTTTTGAGCTTTGTCAACTCTGAACTCAGTGGTGATGCAAGAGGCACCTGGTTTGGGGGCCATATCTCAAGTATGAAGAGGGGGACAATACACGGTCACAGTGGGCTTCATGGTGAGGCCGTGGTGAATGTGGGCCTTGAGGTCTGGGCAGTGGTTTGGAAACTGGAGTAGTGGGTGTGGTGGGGTGCTGCCCAGATGCCCCTTCAGGAGGAGACAGACACTGCCCAGCTGCAGGGAGGGTTGGCTGCTGATAGATCTCAGTTGAATCCCTCTCTGAGATCTGCCTCTTGCCCAAGGTCATACCTCCTCCCTGGGGGAAGCCCAGCTCTAGTGACTGGTCAGTGCAGAGTGGAGTGCACAGCACCTTGACACAATTTCTGACATCCTGAAGGGCCACCTCAGCTCCACAGCTTCAGGTGGGATCTGCTGGGGGCCTCAGTTCTGGACATATCATGGTTCAACTTCTCCCCTTGCCCAATCCCGCTCCCTTCGCTCCCTCACGGGTCTTCCTGAGAGCTCCCCAGTAAACCTCCTGTACACACATTACAGCATCTCACACTGTCTGTTCCCAGAATGCCTGACTTAGGACAATGTCAGGCTTTCCAGGCAGAGGGTGGATTTGGGAAACAGTTGAGACGTCCAGTTGGCTGGGGTGTAGTGTTGAATGTAGGGGCAAATGAGATAGAAGTATGGAAAGGATTCACTAGAGTAAAGTGGCAGGTCTGGGGGATGGTGAGGATCTGCAGTTTTGAGCACAGAGCAGCCTTCTGGCCAATTTAGGTCAACTTATCAAAATTTTCTGTATATCTCAGGGACCATATGATAATAAGAAATGTAACTGAAAGAAGTCGGTTTATAATGTGCTCTCATTTTTAGATGCAGATCCCATCACTCGTGAGCCATGTCTTTTGAATTTTTTTTTTCAAGAAGTAGGGATAGATTTGAGAAGATTATATAAGCAATCTCCACGTGCATTTGCCAAATAGCTGCTAAGGGTTAAAAGTATTGCCTCTTCCCTCTATAGTTCCTGCTTGCTCCTGGGTGAAAAACCTACCAGGTACCAGAGAATACGTATGTGGTCTCTGAGCCCCACAACAACCCTGCAAGGCAGTATTTTTTTTTTTCTAAGATTTTTTATTTATTTATTTGAGACAGAGAGAATGAGAGACAGAGAGCATGAGAGGGAGGAGGGTCAGAGGGAGAAGCAGACTCCCCGCCGAGCAGGGAGCCCGATGCGGGACTCGATCCAGGGACTCCAGGATCATGACCTGAGCCGAAGGCAGTCGCTTAACCAACTGAGCCACCCAGGCGCCCGAGCAAGGCAGTATTAATGTCCCAATCTTAGGGATAGAGAAACTGAGGCTTGGATGGACTGAAGGACTTGCCTAGTGAGGAAGGGGGAATGATGGGACTCAATCCCAGATTTCTTGAACTTGAGAGCTTCTGCTGCCCAAATCAGATGAGCAGGTCTCATGGAGCCCATGATCTGGGCCTCGTGCTCTGGGGCTCTGACTCACCAGGCCTAACTGGTGACCAAGACATGTGCTGATTAACCCTTACAAGCCATCTGTTCAACTAACCGAAGCTGCCGTTCAGTAACTTAGCAGTTGATTTAAACAACTGTTCCTTCTTTAGCAACAATAATAATCATAAGAAGCACTTCTAGTTTTATTATTTGCAAAGCCCTTTCTATGTGTCGTATTGTTTGAGCTTCACAACAGAGCTGTGCGGTAAGTAGAACACAGCATTAGCCCCATTCTATGGATGAAGGAACGGAGGCTCAAAGAAGTTCATGTGCTCACATTCACTTGGCTTAACGGGGGCAGGACCAGGCCCTGAATTCTGGTGTCCCCTTTTGTGCTCCATGTGGCTTCTCATAAGCCATTTACCTAAGCATCTGAGAGGGAATGAGGCTCTGAGGAGAATGTACATCTGCCTTCAGTTGAACTGAATACTCTGTAAATACACCAAGACTGGGAACAATTCATCAGCCAAGAAATAAAAATGGCATGTTCAAAGGGATTAAAAATGAGGTTTGACCCTACTGTAACTTGCTGGGTAGACACTAATATTCTGGCACCCTCGTGCTTGATTATTATTATCTCTAATAATCATTCCATTCTGGTGGATGCTTTCTACTTTTATCAAAACCTGATCTTTCCCCCTATGTCACCTGCAAGGCCCTTTTTCTAAACTCCCCAGGATCTGTCATTTAAAGTTGATTGCCATGTCTCACCAGCAAAAATTCCTGGGCGACTGAGACAAGGACCTTCTTTATAGCTGGGGTTTTATATCATTGTTTACCTGACACTTTGTGCTCTCATACATTTTAATGGTTTTCTTTGATCCCCCCCCATCTTTCTGATGTCATATCATCAAAATATCAATGATTTCTAAGCACTGTAGTTTGTGTTGGGTTCCTGGCTTTGCAGTATACCTGGTATATGTCAGCACCACAAGCCTGCAGAAAAAAGGAAGAGAGGTGAGGATTATCTGTCATGGGGCGCAACCGGGATATACCAGCTGGGGATGGGAAGCCGCGTAGGGAGAAAGGGGAGGGGCGGAGGAGGGACAGAAATGGCCCTCGTGAGAAAATGCTCCCTCTGGGCTCAGTCAGGCATTGGGGCTTCTCTGTTTCTGAGAGAAACTCCCCCACCCCGCCTTTTTAAAAAAAACAAACTCCTTGAAAGTGAATTGTGTATGAAGGAAAATGACCTCACACGTTACTCTGCTTTCCATGAAGTAAAAAAATCATGGTGGAAAATTTACAAGGAAAACAATTTAATTTCCCTATTTCTCTTGCCATCTGATTTTCAAGATTACCCAATACTTGGACCATCCCGGCGAAGTGTCTGTCCTTATTGACCTCATTTCTATTTCCCAATCACTTTATTTAGCAGCTTGCTAAATATAACGCCCCTTCACCCTGGGTCCTTTTTAAACAGAAGAAGGATGAGGCAGGAAGTGGTGATATAATTTCCCTAGATTCACATTGCAAGTTAACGACAGAGGCCAGGGCCGGGTAAGAGCTCAGACCGGCCCTTTCCTCACCTCTGCTGTAGGGCACGAATCGTAGGAGGCGGACCACCCCTCCAGCCTGAAGACTTTATCGGAGGTGAGCGATTTGGTCTTCTCAGAACAGGCGCAGGCCGACCACAGCCAAGGCCCAAATCTGGCCCGCTGTCTGTTTTTTTTTTGTTTTTTGTTTTTTATGGCCCACAAGGTAAGCATTTTATTGGAATTTTATTCGATTTTTTTTTAAAAGCACAAGGAGAATACTATTTCACGATACATGAAAATTACATGAAATCTGGCCTTTTGTGCCCCCAAATAGAGCTGAACCTGGGCACGGCCACGCTTGTTTGCTTCCTTACTGATGCTGTCTTTGGCTGCTTTCGTGCTACGATGGAAGAGTAGAGTGGTTGCAACAGAAACTTGAAAAGCCTAAAATAGTTTATAATTTGTAAATTAGATGGCCTGCAAAGCCTAAAATATTCACCATAGTGCCTTTTATAGCAAAAGCTTGCTGACCCCTGATACAGAAGATTCTGAGGGATGAGGCATGCACTAAGTATTCGTTTCTTGGCTCATGCCTGGGTCCGGTGTCTGTCAGCAGTGGGAGGCAGCAAAGGGTGGGACAGTGGATGAAGCTATAGGAAGATTCCAATTTTTCTCAGAGTAGGGCCCGCGTGAATCCCTAAGGCTATCAAAAGACCCCCCTCCCCCCTTTCTAAATCGATTCGGAGTTTTTCAGTTATGGGAAAGGAAAATGACACTTAGAGGAGTTCAGTGATTTCCTGAAAGCTACACAGCCAGTCAGACTTAAGCCCAGAACTTTTCCTTCGAGGCAGGGGGCTCGAAGCACCCCAGGCTTCTGCACGCTGGCCAGGCCCTTCTGCCCAGCAGTGGGGAGGGCTGCCCTGGGGGCCTCCAGTGGCACCCGAACTGCGCCTCGCTTATGTTCTTAGCGAGCCCTGCGCAGCCTGGCGGCGCTAGGGACCCATGCTGTCGCATCTTATTTCAGCAACTAGAGTACGAGGCCTTTGAATAGGGTTTCCAGATTTAACAAATTAACATTCAAGATGCCCAGTGAAATTTGAATTTCAAATAAATACTTTTTTAGTTCATGTGTGTCCCATGCAGAACTTGAATCTATTTGTATGAGATATATTTAAGAAGTAACACTAAGAATTGTTTATTGCTTCTCTGAAATTCCCATTGAACTGGGCATCCTGTATTTTAACGGATGACTCTTCCTTTGAGGGCAGGGATCAGGGACTTTACTCTTTCCTTATCTACCTCTTTCCTCCCAGCGTCCCTATCACTCCCACACCCAGTCCCACAGTGCCTAACACAGTGCCTTTCAAAGATACTTAGGGACTCAATATAATGAAAACCATCCTCTTTCAGGCTAAGCACTTAGCTCTCACCAAGACTGAGGAGGCAAACGTGTGAATCGATTCATTTTATTGTATCCTGATACCCGCTAACGAACGGGAGGATGAGCCAAGAGCTGCGAGGATCTCGGGGAGGGAACCCCTCAGGCTTCAGAATAGCAATTGGAAAGGCTTCCCAGAGGATGGGATCCCCAGGGTGAGTTTTGAAGTCAGGGTGCGAGTTGACAGACCAGGTGGGGGAGGGGGAGCTGGGGAGAGGGACCAGCAGGTGCCAAGTCCTAACTACATAAAAGGGAATGGTGTGCCCAGGAATGGAGAGAGAAGCGGGGTGATTGGTGCGCTGGTATCTGGGACGCAGGAGGCACTTGGTAAACAGTGATTCAGAGATTCGTCCCAAATGCTCCATTCGGCAGCTCCATAGAGGTGGCCCTGGAGTTAAGACCACAGTGATCCATATTCTCAATTCTGTGACTCTAACTGCCCATGCTTGGGCCACTAACCCAGCAGCCTCTTCAATCAAGCAGATGTTCTTGGAAAGTGCCTGTTTCCTTCAGGTTAGCTTCGTGGCATAGTTGGCATGTCCTTCACCATGGCATACCACAGATCCCATAGTGAAGTCTAATATTCACTTACTCCTCTTGAACTAGTGATGGGAAGAGACCCGTGCCTGCTTAGGCCTGAGGCTGGGCTTTTCATCTACCTCAAGGCTCTGACTGGCCATAAGTGACTCCCTGTGATGTAAAGGAGTCTGTTGTTAGTCAACCTCATTCCTATGAACATCAACCTCATGCCTTGTTGTCCTTAGTCTTTTTCTAAACCACACGGAAAGATAATATGCACAGTATCATCTATGTGTCCCTCTTCTCCACTTTTCCATCTTGCTGGGCACCCCAGGAAGCTGTACTATGTAGACGGTCTTAATGGACTACCTTGCCTTCACTTTGTAGGGTAGCTGGTCAGTGAGGTGGCTCTCTCCCACTGAGTCACTCAAAGTTCACTGTGTCCCTCTACAAAAGGCCACAGCTTTCCTCAAGCACCTTCTCCATACAGCAGCCCTTTCTGGTTCCGGAAAGTGCTTCCTTCCCTTGGTCTGCCCCTACCGCAGGCTTTGGGTAGTAATGGCTTCCCACTCTTGGTTGCCATAACATATGCACTTTTCCTTGTTGGTTTTCCTAAACACTGCTCACACCTTGATAAATAGTCATCACTTTATTAAACTCTCCTCAATTACTGTTTGAGTGTGCCATTTGTTTCTTGATGGGACCCTGACTGATGCAGATAAAAGTAGTATGACGACAATAATTTATTTGCTTATTAATTCCTATTTACAATACTAAAGATGGAGGAAAGGTTAATTCAAGGACATGTCATACCTCACTCTCATACCTTTTGAACAACAGGTGACAATCAATTATGTAAGGAAATATGCTGGTTTGGAAAATAAATTGCATTTCAACTTAGTTATTATCTCTAGGGAGTCTCGGGTGTTCAACACAAAACCAAGTGAATTGTTCAATAGAATTGCTATTTCTTTTGCAGGTGCAGATATAATGGTAAAGAACTTGAGTTTTGATGTCAGAAAGATTTAGTTTTGAATCTGAGCTCTTTTAGTTACTACCTTGTGGTTATCGGATGAGTTGCTTCTCGTGGCCTTATCTATAACACGGAGTGATAATTCCTCCCTCACACAGTGGTTGTAAACATTAGGGGAGATATTGGGTAAAGGACCTGAATAGACATTTTTCCAAAGAAGATGTACAAATGGCCAATAGGGACATGAAAAGGTGTTTAACATCACTAGTCATCAGGGAACTGTAAATCAAAACCTTGAAGAGAGGGACGCCTGGGTGGCTCAGTTGGTTAAGCGACTGCTTTCGGCTCAGGTCATGATCCTGGAGTCCTGGGATCGAGTCCCGCATCGGGCTCCCTGCTCAGCGAGGAGCCTGCTTCTCCCTCCAACCCTCCCCCCGTCATGTACTCTCTCTCTCTCTCTCTCTCATTCTCACTCTCTCAAATAAATAAATAAATCTTTAAAAAAAAAAAAAACCTTGAAGAGATATCACCTCATATTTGTTAGGATGAATATTACTAAAAAAACAAGAGCTAAAAAATTTTGGTGAGAATGTGGAGAAAAAGGAACCCTTTTGCACTTTTGGTGGGAATATAAATTGGTGCAGCCACTCTGAAAAACAGGATGGAGATTCCTCAAAAAATTAAAAATACAACTACCATATAATGAGCAATCCCACTCCTGGATATATATGAAGGATATGAAAACAGGATCTCAAAGAGAAGTATCTGTACTCCCATTTTCACTGCAGCATTATTAGCCATAGCCAAGATAGCCAAGATATGGAAACAACGCACATGTCTGGCAATGGATGAACGTGGTGTTTATACAATGGAATATTATTCAGCCATAAAAAAGAAGGAAATCCTGCCATTTGCAACAATGTGGATGAATCTGGAGGGCATTATGTTCAGTAAAATGAACCAGACAGCATAAGATAAATATTGTGTGGTATCACTTATATGTGGAATCTTTTTTTAAGAAAAGCTAATCTCATTTAAACAGAGAGTAAAATAGTGGTTGCTGGGATCTGGGGGAGGGGCAAACAGGAAGATGTAGGTTAAAGGGTACCAACTTTCAGTTATAAGATGAATAAGTTCTGAGGATCTAATATACAGAATGGTGACTATAATAAATAATACACTTGAAATATCCTGACAGAACTTAAGTGTTCTCACCACACACAGACACACACACACACACACACACACACATGCGCAGATTAAATGAGATAATGTTTATAAAGCACTTATTTTGTTGCCTTGTACATAACAGGATTATTAAAATGACTAAGTGATACACTGGGTATTTAAATACAAAAAATACAAAAACACTAATTCAAAAGGATAAGGCACCCCTGTGTTTATTGCAGCATTATTTACAGTAGCTAAATTATGGAAGCAGCCCAAGTGTTCATTGATAGATGAATAGATAAAGAAGAAGTGGTATATATACACAATGGAATATTATTCAGCCATTAAAAAGAATGAACTCTTGCCATTTGCAATGACGTGGATGGAGCTAGAGAGTATTATGCTAAGTGAAATAAGTCATCAGAGAAAGACAAATACCATATGATTTCACTCATATGTGGAACTTAACAAAAGAAATGAGCAAAGAGGAATAAGAGAGAGAGACAAATCAAAAATCAAACTTTTAACTATAGAGAACCCACTGAAGGTTACCAGAGAGGAGGTGGGGGGCGGGGTAGTGAAATAGGTGATGGAGATTAAAGAGGACACGTGTTGTGATGAGCACCGGGTGTTGTATGTAAGTGTTGAATTACTATATTGTACACCTGAAACTAGTATAATACTCTATGTTAATTATACTGGAATTAAAATAAAAAGCTTAATAAAAAATGCCTAAGTGATGCTTACAGACACATCATTTTCACTGTGTTCAACAATAAGCCTTGGATTCTAGAGCAACACCTTCCAATAGAACTTTCTGTAGTGATAGAACTGTTCTATATTTGTACTGTCTAATATGCACCTATGAATACTTGAAATGGGGCTAGTGTGACTGAAAAGATGAAGTTTTAATTTTATTTAATTCTAATTAAATTAAAATGGCCACATATGACTAGTGGCTACCATATTGGACTATGTAGATCTAGAGAGTAAACATAAAGATAACAAGTCCTTTTGTAAGATCATCTATGCCATTTGGACATGTGAACATAAAAACCATCAGTAGGGTAAAATCAGAAGTGTCAACTGTTCATGCTCCTAGAAACTGACATGATAATGGTGTCTGCAGTACTCGTATAAAATTTTTTCTGTACTAGATAGATTGAAGTTATACACAAACACATAAACATACACACACTTAAAGGGAATATTCTGGATAATTTTTTTTAAATCAGATTATCTGGATAATTATCTCAATTCCTCCTTTTGCTTTAGTTCATTGGATATTAATATGAGGACTTCTCTGCCCCTGCCCTTCCAGAGCCCAGGGTGGGCATACTTATCAATATAGCACTTATTCTTGCTAAGCCCAGTTGGGCCTCCCAATCCTCAACAAGACAATGGAGGCCCGTACAACTCATTGATTGGAATTGACATGTGAGATAAAGCCCATTTCCCACCCTAGATTTAGATACATTCTTTTAAGGGAGTACTTGGGTAATCTGGAAAGAAAAGTAGCAAATGACTATACAAAATATATTTAGAGTTAGAGAATTTTTAGAGTCAGAGAAGGCTCAAAGAGTTGTCTTATTTTTCTTGGGCTTGACTTATTTGCCTACACACAAGTGCGCCATATCTGCTGCGTGTTTTCCAGTTATCCTCCCCACCCCCACCCCAGATCCAGTGTCCGCCCTTCTCCACCCAGCTATGTGCCCTGGGGGGCTGACCTGTGGACTGATCACTGAGCTTCCTTGCCCTGGGCTTACTGTTGGCAACTGGCCAGTGGGAGGCATCAACAGGAGATCTGGCAATCGGGTAAGTGTGAAACTGGGGTATTTATTCCCCTGACTCTCTTCCTGTGGGACAAGGTGGACTGCCCAGATGCTAATACTGTGAGTCATATAGCTCCTGTCACCTGTTGGAGACCCTCTCCTCACCGTCCTCTGTTTCCTTGGAAACCGCTCCTTCTCATTGCTTCTTCAAGCCCAGGGAGAGTAAAGGGAGGGCTGCTGTGGCCAGCCCCAGATGCTATGCTCTTTCTTCTTTCCCCATACCCTGGCCACATCTCTGAAAAGAGTCTCTTTATCATTAACTCTCTTCATACTTCACAGTTTGAGTGTGCCATTATTTTCTGCTGGGACTTTGATATATCTATGAAAGAGTATCAGGATGCCCTCTCTCTGAGCCTTTCTTCCGAGCAGCAATTGCTACAGGGATAATTTAGGACATTGCTTTTTAGAGTAGCTGTTTAATCTCCCTGCCTTACCAGACATCAACGTAGACCCCTCCGCGGTGAGTCATTCTATTTGTGTGGGTGGGGTTAGTTAAAAAAATTTAAGAATTTTCTCAAAAGTCCAAATGCAGAGCCCCAAATAAAATAAACAACTGAAAAAAAAAAAAACCATTTAGATGCCTTGGACAGTGACCCACAGCCCAGCGCCTCCTTTCTGGGCAGGATGTGGTCAGAGTACTATACACGGTTAAGAAATTTCCCTTTTGAGCTTCTTCATCATGTAGTTTGGTGTGGATGAAATCAGTTCCAATAATACCTAGAAGTTGAGGTATTATGTGTACAGTGTTAGTAGGAGAACTTTAGCAGTGTCAGGATGGCATGGTAATTTTCTTTCTGCCCCAAAGATTATTCAAAATGGCCCTTGGTAGGACTCCCTTCCTTTATTTTGGTCACAAGCTGGAAAGGGCTGGCTTTCTATGGCCTGCAATGATGGATGGCGACCCTCCTGGACTCTTGTCTGTCTGGTGTCATGCTTGTGAGAGGGCTCAAAGCTCCCTGCCCCAAAATACCTTTCTTCCCAGAAGTTCTGTCACAATTCCAGAAATTCCCATTCTGCGCATGTTACCCTAAGGGTATTATTGAGTGAAGGCTTCATTTTATGGGAAAAAGACATTACGTATCAGCTGGTTGATGTCCTGGCAGAAATAAACATATGTGGTTTAAACTATTACTTCCTGGTATCGTGCGCAGAGAGAATGGGGAAATGGGGGTCCTGGTTGGGAAGGAGGCAATCAAAGGTGAGAGGCCTCCAGAATCACTCAGGAACCCAGACCTGTTCCGGAGAACGCAGTGGTGTAGTTCGTGACCACAGCAGGCGCTGGGATGCCTGAGTGTGCCGGGGCGTGATTAACATTGTCACCAAAGATGAACTCTGTCACAACATGACAAGACAGTCTATGTAAGGTGTCCGGGTCAAAGCTTCATAAATCTGTTTCCTTTTCCGCTCCATCCATCATGTGGCTGAAAGCTGTCCCGGCTAGGAGACTGTCAAGGCTACCGAAGGATTGTCTGATCTTGAGGAACTAAACTGTTCTGACCAATCAGGAACCAGAATGGCAGTCATCGGTCATTAATTGGTAGTGGCTGCATGATGTGTTGTGGTTGATAGGGAGTGTGAGGTGGCATCTAGGCACAATGAATAAGAATGGCATTATTGATTAGCAGTGGGCTTGTGGCTGTGGGCTTGGACTTGGAGGGACAGGGAGGAGACACTAGGCCCACCAAGGGCCTTTTTCTGCTTCAGTCCATACCCAAAGTGTCCTTTCCAGGTTTTCAGGGGCCTGAGACTGGCATCAAGAATCCTCAGCACTGCCTTCCTGGGAATATACTGTCACTGGATCAGTTTACAAAGAGTATAGGCATGAAACTTTTCAACTCTCCCTGTGATTAAGTCTGTAATTCGGGTTAGATGCCCGTTGATGGTTTGGGGATTCAGGCTGGGGTCGAATGGGCCAAGAAGAGTGGTCTCCCAAAGGACCAGCTGGTGAGGAACCCGTCTTCATGGGCTTGTTTTCCCATTTCGTACCTCTAAACTAGGTCAGGACTTCGGAAGCCCTGGGAGTCATCCTCGACTCCTCTTGTTCCCACACATTCTCCGTCCATCCTCTCAGGAAGAGCCGACAGAATCTGTGCTGATCCAACCCCTTGTCATCACCTCCACTGCCGCCCGGCCAGCGCCCCCTCTGTCATCTCTCACATGCTCAGCTGCCATAGAGTCCCATCTGGCTCCCTGCTCTCACTCTCCCGCCCTCCAGTCTGTCCTCCTCAGTGTTTGAAAAACGTCAATAAGGTCCTATCATTCTGCTGCTTCCCACCCTCCGATGGTTTTCCGGCACACTTGCAGTGCAATCAGAAGGCCTCAGCACAGCCTCAAATATCCGCGTGATCTATGGTCTCCTCCTTGTTATCTGGTCTCCCCCATTCTCTTCCTCTCTGCCTCTCTTCCAGCCACCCTGGCCTACCTTCTGTTCCTTCACATCTTGCCACACTCATTTCCACCTTTGCCGCTTTGCTCTCATTCATTCACATCTCGTTCAAATGTTACCTTCTTCCTTGGCTCCTTTATAGGAAGTGACTCCTCTTTCCCATGGTACTCCCTGTTCTCGAAACTTACTTTATTTTTCTTGCTGCTGCAGCTCGTTACTACTGAAGATCATGTGCACTAGTTATTTATGTATTGATTTTCTTTCCTCCTCCCCAGAATGGAAGTCTTTGAGGGCGGGAACTTGTTCATTGTTGTCATGTCTAGAAGAAGGCCTAGAACATAGGAGGTGTTCAGGAAGTATTTGTCAAATTGATGCATGGATTTTTAAAGTGAGGGGTCTTCTCTAGGCCATGGGATTGCATGTCAAGTCACGGGGAGGATCAAGATGGTGTGTGAATCCATGGCAAGGAGTGTGGCGCCTGAGGCCGGGATCAGCTGACTGGTGGTAAGGGCCGATCCGGAAGCCGCATGCCTGGGCAACACTCAGAAAGTACAGAGCTTCCAGGCAATTGTGAGTCAATGTCAGAATCCAAGTGAATGATTATGACAGTGGATAAGAATTCCTAGCACAAAGAAGTTAACATTGAGACACTTTCTCAACTGGGAAGCTTCCTACATGGCTATGCCTGGAACAGGGGCCACAGTGTGGGTCCTGAGGAGGCTCTGAGGTTGAGCTCAGTTCAGAGATGGTAAACAGGGTGATCCAAGGTGGTGGAAGCTAAAAGCCTACCTGCTATGAAGTCATCACCAATCAATCCATTTAATTCTACAGAGTCTGGGAAGAGACTCAGGCCTTCTGAAATTATCTCCTAACACACGACAACTGCCCCCTCCTTGCGGATGCTTTCCCCAAAACCAGTTCATCAGAGGAGATATCATGGTAGTGATGTTCCCCAAGAGACCAGAGACCAATGAGTTCTATGGCCCACTTACGTCTCATGTTGGGGAACTCCACTGAACAGCAGGGACCTCTGGTGCTGGCTGGGAATCCCCACGGCAACAGCAGCCTCTGTGGGGTTGGGCTGCAAGCTACTTTTCAGATTTAGCACATAGCCTTGTGAAGAGACAAAGTTGTGTTGTCTCTGCTGAGAAACCAAATCAGCGATGCTGACATATCTGGGAAATGGGAAGGTTTCTACAGGTTGGAAGCCAATGTCCAAGCTGGAAGGCTGGCTTGTACAGACCTTTGTGTGCCCCCATTCCCAACACTATTTGTACATTTCCAGGATTGACGTAGGAAGAAGTACATTGCTGTGTGTTTGTAACTCAGGCCATCATTTAAGGGTAAGTAGCAAAGAGGTTTGGCATGGCTTTCAGAGGAAGTAAGGTGAAGATTCTTCTCCCTCAGCCTACTAAGTAAACCGCTTAGGCCTTTCATGACTCAGAAACCACAGACCCCACAGACAACATGCATCTATTCATTCTTGTCTACAAATATTGATGGAGAGCCTATTGTGTGACTAACACAGTGATTGGGTTGAGGATGTAATGGTAAAATAAGATTCACTCCCTCCCCTCAAAAACAGATAATCCCACTCTAGCGTGGAACATTCTGCAACATGAAGGGCAGCGTAATCTAGTAGCAAGGAACATAAGCTGAGTTTTGCCACTCACCGGGCTGTATGATCTTGTACACGTCACTTCCTTTCTCTGTGTTTCAATTTTCTCGTGTATATTTCAAGGAAATTACCCATGTTATGGGATTTAATAAAATAATGCCTATCAAGTGTTTAGCCCATGTGTCAGTAAATGTGAGCTATGATTCTGGCTATGATTTTATGGGAAGACTTGGCCAGTAATGCTATGGGGGCACATTTATATATCGAAGTACCATATTTCTGGACAAATGTATTTACATTCAAGGCCAAGCCTAGAAAAAACCTGAGTAATTGGAGATATCTTCTTTTTGTTTCCTGCCCAAGAGCCTCTCTATCTAAATCTGTCTTCTTTCTCCCTTCTGGAAGCCTTGAGTGCCCTGGATCTTTCTCTGATTATCTCTGTCAACACTTCTCTCAGTGGATTGGCAGAGTGGAAGGAATCCAAGCAAGATATGTATATCACATTGTCATTGATTTAGAGCATTGCCCTCCCTGGAGGTGTTCACATCTCACCCAAAGAATGACATCATTTCAGGTATCAGTGAAACTACATTTTCTGAAAGTAATGAAAGGGTTTGGTATTTGTACAAGAAGAGACAGATAGACTGATGGAATGGTCTCCACAACAGACTCATGAACACATGGGAACTTGGTTCACAACAGAGATGGAAATACAAATCTACAGAGAGAGGAAGAATTAGTCAAGTGCCGGGATGATTGATGGAAACAGGAAATCCCTACCTCACACTTTAGACACAAGTAAATTCCAGATGGAATTAAGATGTACATATGAAAGAGAAAGGTTAAAACTTTGAGGAGGAAATATAGGGAACTTTTAAACATAGGGGCTTATGTTTCAAAAGGCATACACCAAAAGGAAGAGGTTTTAAAATATGATTATATTAAAATATTACATTTCTGTACCAACAAAGACAAAATAAACAAAGTTAAAGTACAAGCTTGAGACTGAAAAAAGATACTATAATGCCTATAATCAACAAAGAATTCTTAATAAAACTTATTTTTAAAAAGTCATATGACTTAATAAGAAAAGATAATCTAAGAAAAATGGACAGATAGTATGAACTGGACACTCAGAAAAAGAAACTCAATCTCACTAATAACAAGGGAAATTCAAATTAAAACCATAGTGTGATACTATTTTATACCCGTGAGCCTGGCCAAAATGATATCATCTGATAAAACCAGTTTTAATGAGGCTCTGGGGAAACACACCTCACATATTGCTGGTTAGAGTGCAAGTTGGGAATACTACTCTAGAGACCACATTGGCAATATCTCTCAAAACTGAAGAAGTGAATATCCCAAGACCCAGAAATTCTACTTGTAAGTACATATCCTAGAAAATGTCTTGCACATGTAAACAAAGTAATAGGCACAAGAATGATCATTGCATCATTGTAAAGACAAAAAGCTGGAATGAATTAATGCCCATCCAGAACAGGACAGACAAGTAAGTTGTGAATTAGTCATACAATGCAATCTTATACAGCAGTTACAGTGAATGAGATAGAGCTACATGTACCAATATGGATCAATCTCTGAGAGATAACAGTGGCATGCAAATAACAAACTATATAGAAGGGTTTGAATTACTTGATACCATTTAGATAGAAATATGAAAAGACACCAAACTTTACATTGTTCACATTATATATTTATATTATATGTTACATTTTACTATGTACTTATTATATATTTATATATAATATATGTCACTTATATGTATTTATTATATAGGTACATCTAAATCATATATTTTTTTAAAACACGTATATCTTGTTTGTGTAAAAATACATAGAAAGTATGAAAAATGAGCATGGGCGGAACAAATACCAACTGGAGGACAGTCTGGAGATGGATGAAGGAGAAGAGGATGGTAGTGGTTTGGTGAGGGGGGCTTCAATAAGATTTGAAGGAAATAGGATAAAATGCTATTATTAAATCTAGGCTGTTGATAGTAATACACAGATGTTTATGCTTTCCCATATGTTTGGCATTTTAAAATTAAAAGAATGGGTTCCCTTTCTTTTTTTTTCTTTTTTTAAGATTTTATTTATTTGACAGAGAGAGACACAGTGAGAGAGGGAACACAAGCAGGGGGAGTGGGAGAGGGAGAAGCAGGCTTCCCGCTGAGCAGGGAGCCCGATGCGGGGCTCGATCCCAGGACCTTGGGATCATGGCCCAAGCCGAAGGCAGACACTCAAGGACTGAGCCACCCAGGCGCCCCTGGGTTCCCTTTCTTGATGCCGAGGCTGTCCTTCCTTATGGCTTTTCCAGTTAGGTCTCTGAGAAGATAGTGTGTAATGGGACCTGTTTATTCCCTAGAGTGCCTTCTGGATTTGTAGTACTTGGTTTCAGTCTGCATCATGCTCTCTTTGGAGAAAGGGCTCATCTAGAGCAGGGATGCCATGTATAGGTGAGCAATCCTTTCGCTTCCCGAAGATGCTGGGCAAATGGGGTCCGAACCGCAGTCCCTGCTCTGCTCCCTGAGCGATGCCCCTTGATAGGTGACTGCACACCTTGTGCATTTGCATCCATCCAGAGCAGGCACCTTCTGCTAATTCATGTGCCTGCATAATCTGACCGCATAGCAGGCAGCTCCTTTTTGTATCTGCACAAAGGCACGCTCTAGAGGAATCGCAGACCTGACCTGGGAGCTCAAGGCCACACCCAGGGTTTCCCAGCCTTACCAAGGTAACCATTAACGCAGTCTTGAGAAGAAGGTTGAAAACATGCTTCTGCTGCATGGGATGGCCGGCCAGAGAGGGGAGGAGGATCCAATTTGCTCACTAGTCCCTACCTCAGTTCTGAGCGAGCACCAGTTTTCTCAGCATTCCCTAGACCCGCAGCTCGACGGAGCCAACCAGGTCCTGTGCGTCAGCGCCCTCCGAACCAAGAAGCACCCACATGAAGATCACTTGACAAATTCTTTCATAAATCTGTGGGCATTTTCAAATGAGCTTGAATGGGAAAGCATGATTGATGTGCGATGAATTAGACCTTCACTGGAAAGACAAACAGGCCCCGGCAGCTATTTGAGGTGAATTGTTCTGATTTAATTTATTTCACCTGGTTTGTTTACTAAGTGCTTTACTAGCTATTGAGTACAAAATAAACAGGTACTTATATTCTATGCTCCAAAAGCTGCAACAAATCCTTTAAAATTTTGTACTGATACTGCTTTGAAGATGATAGTTATTGGATTGATATATTATAGTTGAATCCTTCTGCCTATATAAAGATATAGCTATAACTTAAAGTCAAATTAGTCCAGATTCTACAAAGTATCAGATTCATCACTGGCCCATTTTTCCTTTCAACTGATCATCCAAAAGACATCTGTTGAGTGCCCACTATGTGTGAGGTGTTAAGGGTAGAAGATTGAATAATAAATTGTTTCTTTTCTCAAGAAAGTCAGATACTCAGAGAATTACACTCCAGTGTTTGGGGTTTTTTTTAAGATTTTATTTATTTGACAGAGAGAGAGAGAGGGAGAGAGCACAAGCAGGGGGGAGCGGCAGGCAGAGGGAGAAGCAGGCTCCCCACTCAGCAAGGATCCTGATGCGGGGCTTGATCCCAGGACTCTGGGATCATGACCTGAGCCGAAGACAGATGCTTAACCGACTGAGCCACCCAGGTGCCCACACTCCAGTGTTTTAAGAACAGTAAGAGAAGGGAATCCAGAAGACTGTGGGATGTCTAACTCAGCAGCTGGGGAGGGTATGTGTTTGAGTCAGGGAAGACTTCCTGGTGGAGGTGATGTCTGAGCTGGACTAGAGTCTGCAGTGGGGAAGGGCATTCCAGGTAGAGGAGGCAGCCTGATCAAAGTCACTGTATATGGCATCTATTGGTTTTTTTGTCCAGCCAGGTGCCATTTTCCTTTTCTTGATGACCCCTTGGCAACTCACCCTTCTCTATTGAGAGCAGTCTTGGTGGAGCTGTCTGTCAAGGGACCCTGAGATCCAAGTCCATGGCAGCTGAGCCAAGCTAGGCCCATTGAATTCTCTCACCCAGGAATTTGACTCTTTAGGACAGTCATTGCAACGAAGGAAAGTGGTCATTGCAGAACCCTAAAAAGTAAGTTCATATTTCCTACCTGGATCCCAGACTTACTCTGTTTCTCAACTTTGTCATGCTTGAGTCTTTAGTTTTTCCTTCAATTCTGTAAGCTCTCTTATATCCTTACAATAAAATCTGTTTTGTTTGTTATCCAGAATCAGTATCTGTTGCTTACAACTGGGAAAAAAAAAAAACTAACTGATACAGGAAAAAAAAAAATCAGTGGTGGAAGCTATTAGTAGAATTCTAGGAAGTCTACTTTTTATTTACCAGAACTCCTTAAGGAAAATTTCCAGAGGTAGAAAGAAAGAAAGAAAGAAAGAAAAGAATACAAAGAAAGGAAAGGAAAAGAGAAAGAAGAGAAAGAAATGGAAGGAGAGAGGGAGGGAGGGAGGAAATAAAGGAAGAAGGAAGGAAAGGAAGGAAGGAAGAAAGAAAGAAAAGAAAGAAAGAAAGAAAGAAAGAAAGAAAGAAAGAAAGAAAGAAGGAAAAAGAAAGAGAAGGGGGGAGGGAGGGAGGAAGGGAGGGAGAGAGAAAGAAAGAGAGAGAGAAGGGAAGACAGGCAGATTTCTCTCTCTTGCCATGGGCATCTTCCCAGGTAGTGTTATGGGAAGGCACATTCCTGAGGATGGCTGGGTTTGCAGGGAAGACCCCATCAGCCTCATTTAACCTTCTGCCACTGGCCAGCCTCAGTCTCTCCTTCCCTGGAGCACCTGTTACATACAACGCTCAGAAGAAAAGGAAGAGTCTATTTCTGTTTCACACAGAACCCAGCTGGAATCTGCCAGAGACTGCCCTGCCTCTGTAGACAGTTTACCTGGTTGGCCCTCGGGGCAAAAATGTGAATGACAAAGAGCCAGGGATGTCAGATTTTGAGCCTGCTGCTGGCTGAGTTTCTTAGCTTCTAGCCCACAAGCCCAAGGTCTATCCTGACATGGAAACAATTAAAAGCTCTGGCTTTTTCATTGTATTGTAATTACCGCAACATCTCTGGTACAAATTATGACTCACTTACTGTTCCAGGCAGTTAGCATCTGGACTGCCACCAAGGCAATCTTCTGTAGGTTGCAGACTGGTATCACTCGGTGCCCTCAGAAAGCTCCTAAGGAAGAGGTTTTGCTCAAGGCAGGAATGGGGGGATGGGTCTACTTTTCATAGATGAGGCATTTCACTAAAAATACTTGGGCCCTCATACACCCTGGAATATTTTTTTTAATTAACATATAATGTATTATTTGTTGACACCACCTGGAATGTTATTGGTAGTTACAAGGCTTTATTGTTGTTTTCATTATTGCGCATATTATTATTATCAGACTTTATCTGCAAAATGATCATGGGAGTTTGGCTTGTGGGGAAGTACCTTATGAATTTATGTGGATTTTTTTTACTTAAATCACATTTTTGCTTTCTTTACCATTTCTCTGTTGGAGGCAGCCAACGGAGGATTTCCTTTGGCAGGTATATAGAATGTAGTGTCTAAGAGAAATCAATCATAAGTTTTGTAGCAGTTCCAGGAGGGTCAGGATTTTATCTCTTCTGATAAGTACTGGTCCAAATACTCTGAGATTTCCTCAAGTAGCAGTCACAAATTTTGCCAATGACAAAAATCCAGGCTTGACCTGGCTTCAGCGCAGTGGAGAATTTACGGTCTCTGGCCATTGAAAACTCAGATGCTGATTTCGCTTATGACTTGATTTGGAGTTGAAGTTTCTCTCTTCTTGATCCTGCCCCTTCCTGTGTCAGACTTATTCCCAGGCTCCACCTCATACCCCCAGAAACTCCAGGTTTATCCCATCACAAGGCCAACCCCATCAGAGAAGAGCAAAGATTTTGACCCAGAGTTTCTTGTCAAATCCCTGAAATTCACCAGAAGAGACCAACTTAGGTCACATGCACACTCCTGAATGAATCTCTGTGACCAGAGAGGGCCATGATCCCATTGGTTTAAGCATATAAGGTGTGGGTGGAATCCCACAGCCCATGGGGCTGAGAATCAGGGAAGATGCCCCACTATAAGCAAACCCCACCTCCACATAAATAATCCCAATAAATCAGGGCCTTTGCAGGAGGAGAGGGGAAAGTTGCTGGAGAGCAAAATTGCACATGTCCATTACAGCTCTGAAGTCTGGGCACCTCTAAATGTAGTCTAAAGACCCCAAGGATGGCAGAGGGAGTGGGGCCTCTGAAGCCCCGAAGGGTTGCCCTCATTTCTTTCAGTTAACTCCAAAAATTCCTGAATTCTTCTAAACCCAGAAATCCGTGGAGAGCAGTCACAGTCAGAACCCTGTTGGGGGGGGTGGGGATTGGTGAGGGAGAATGAACTAATGCATAATCAGAAGGTTTTCCTGAAAGATAAGATCTTACAACTACTTGCAAATCTCCCCAGAGCATCCGAAACGGAGTTTAAATATTTATTTTCTTTGAAGGAATTTTGAGAGATAGAATTATGCAATCTAATGATTTTTTAAATAGGCTCCTGAAAACAACTAACTTGACTCCTGACCTACTCCAGGCCAGACTCCATACTAGATGCTTGGTTAATTATTTCCCATAGCAGCCCTTTGGGAGAAAATACCATCATCTCTTTTATAATCCAGATGAAGAAACTGGAGGTCAGAGAACTTCAGCAAGTTTCTGGGCCCAGCCACGATGTAAGCCCCCTCTATTCGAACTCTGAGCCCCAGGCATTGCCCCTCCTCTGTGAGATTAGACATGATCGAGGAAATCCATCTCCCTTCCCTACTAGAGCAACAGGGATGAGAAAATCTCTCTGTGCTGTTAGAGTGCATTTGCATACTTTCTGTAGTTAGGAAAGGAAGAATAGTCCTGAACAATTCTGGGGCAACAGCTGGCTTTGGGCCACTGGGAGTGGAGGGAAAAATGCTTTGTAGTAGACTTTTACCAGCAAGTTTTGAGTGGAGGAGAATATGATTTCCCAGGCCTCTTATCAGATTCAGTTCCTGCCCCAGGTTGTGCACAAACTACAGTCAGTGCCCACAAGAGCGCCGGAGGTCAGCATTAACAGACCCCAGAGGGCTCCCCACCTGCCTAGCAGCTACTCCCAAGCACTAATGAAATGATGCATCAAAAACCTGCCCTGACTCACTCCTGGAGTCTGTCCACACCAGCCTCTGCCACCCCCGCTCCACAGAGACCACACTTACTAAGATCACTGAAGATCCTCTTGCTCCTAAACCCACGCGGAAATTCTTCTTTGTGACTCTTTCTGGTCTCCGTGGTGCTTGATCCAATGGGCCACGTCTATGCTCTATATCCTCTGCAGCAAAGCAATAGCATCACTGCTGGGCTGTCTTCTCTTCCAGGTCGTTTCTAAGGCATTTCTTAGAATTGGTAGGAGATCCTAAGTATTCCATCCGGGGTTGGTGACCGTTTTAATGACAGACCAAGACCCCGAGCAGTTCCAGTTGTCTCTGTGTGTTCCACAGGAAGGAAATGCCACTCAATAGGTTCGAATCTCAAATCTTGAGATTCTTAAAAATGACCTGACTTTTGCATGAAGGACATCCAACAAGAGCACTAGACACACAAATCGAGGATCCTCTCTGCCCATGGCAAACCTGCTATAAAAACATGTTTATCACATATTTTGAACTTTGTTGTACAGATTTTTGTCATCAATGTAAGGCAAGCACAGTACATCTTTCCTCATTCAAATAGAATTTAATAAGGATGTAGTTAAACAGGTGTTGGAAGGCTGAAAATATACAAAAGGGAATACTAAAGTATATCAGAATCGTAGCTACAGAAAGTAGCTAAGGGAACAGAAGGAAGAGGTTGGGGTGATTAAGAATCTAGAAGCTCCATGGAGCCTTCAAATGGAAGTGATTCAAAGTAAAACAAAATAAAAGCCCCACTAAACTAAAACAAACAAAACCCGTTATTTCTAATTCTATATGTTATGCTCGACACAATGCATTAAAACTGTGACATGCACACTTATCAAGTCTAGAACTTACCACAGCCCCTTTAGTTTTATTTTTATTGTCTGAAATCCTCCAACGATTCAATGTCACTTTTTCTCTCTGGGATCATTAATTTTCAGGGTTAGATAGAGATCAATAGTCATAGTTTGAAATTGGCATCTTTGGAGGAGAAATATGTTGTGCCACCGTACGTAGATTGGATGGTGCCCCAGTTAAGAAAATGGTGTGCTCTTTCATGGTTGCGTTCATCGACAGTACTCTGAGCATTATTTTATTCTGTTGTGAAGATTCTGACAGTCTCTTGTAGTATCTTATCTATCACCGAATTTTCTTTCCTCTCCTTTCATATTGTGTCTCTGGAGTGGAACTTTATTTAAAAGGCCCTGACATGAGAAAGAATGGCCATGGCCAGGCCATTCTCCTTTAGCACCAAGGAAAGTGGCCAGATGGTCAAACACCCAAGTCTCAGTCTAGTGCCTGTGCAGCCAGGGTGTGGCTTTCAAAGTAATCAGCTTCATTTGGGGGACTATATGACAATGGATATTTTGATCTTACAAAACCTTGGGCAAAGTCAGCAGTCACTTCTCTGAGCACTACTCTGGTTCAAGCTGCCATCACATCTTGAGCTGCCATCACATCAGGCTGCTGCCTGATGCCTGGCTCAGAAGGAGGCAGCCCTCAGAGTCACCCATCTGGAATGGAGAAATTAATTTTATTTATTTGTCCTTTCAATAAATATTTGTTAAGTACCAATAATGTGCCAGTTGCTATAAATACAGCAATAAACAAAATTGATAAAAATCCCTGCCCTCATAGAAATTATATTTATGTGTATGTATGCATGAATAGACAATAAAAAAATTAACCAAGGCATTCTTTATCTATCTATCTATCTATCTATCTATCTATCTATCTATCATCTTTTAGATGGTGAAAATATTACAAAGAAAATAGACCAGGAAATTTTGAGCCAAGGTATGTGTATGGGGGAGAGTTGCCATTTTAAATGGAGTGGCCAGGGAAGGCATCACTGGCAAGGTGATATTTGATCAGAGACCTGAAGGAGGGACAGGAATAACCCATGCAGATATTTGGAGAACAGCAAATGCCAAGTCTCTGGGGCAGAAGCATGCTTGATGGACCAGCAAAACGGCTGGGGTGGCTCTAGCCAAATGGTTGGAGGAGAGTGGTGGGAACTGAGTTCAGAGAGGTAGCAAGAACCAGATTGTTCAGAGCAAAAACTTACTCAGGGTCTGCTAAATATTGTTATTTAATGTAATAAAGAAGCTCATGTATTAACATATCACAAATTTGGACTTATTTAATTTTTGTTCACTGTATTTCAGCATAGTTTGTTTCTTTTTTAACCCTATGTCTTTTATTTTATGCACTTAAAAATGTTATTTTGAGAAGGAATATATAGACTTCAACTGTCTGCCAAAGAGATTCACATCTACAAAGAAGGTTCAGAATTCTCGATGCAGGGCCTTTAAGCTACTATGGGACTTCAGCTTTTACTTTGAGAGAGATAATGAATGTTTACTCTGGCTGCCATGTTGAGTATAGACTAAAGATGGACCAGGTTGGGGGCAGGGGACAAGTTAGGAAGCTAGGACAGTAATTCAGGCAAGATGTGATGGCAGCTTGAACCAGAGTAGTAGCAGTGGAGGTAATGGGAAGAGGACACATCCTAGAGAGATTTTAAAGGCAAAGCTAACAAGATTTGCTGATGGATTAGATATGAGCATGGGTGGGGTGGGGGGAAGGAATCAAAGGTGACCATGAGTTTTTTGTCCTGAGCAACTGGAAGGATGAAGTTGCTTTCATCTGAGGTAGGGAAGTATGCAGGGGAGCCAGGGAGGAGGTTGGGGAAGATCAGATTTAGTTTTTGAACATCTTATGTTTGAAATGCCTGCTGCATATCCAAGTGGAAATGTCATACAGGTAGCTAGAAGTAGAAATCTGGAAGTGTGGGGGGCAGTCCAGGCTGGAAATGCAAAGTTGGGAATCATCAGTCTATACCTGTAGTTAAAGCTATGTGACCAGATGAGATTGTTATCCTAGAAAGTGGTACACGTGGAAAAGAGATGAGTTTTGATGGCTGTTACCATCAGGGGGTGACCTAATGTTTAGGATTTGCAAGGAAGAGAAGGAATCAGCCAGGGAGAGCAGCCAGTGATTTAGGAGGGAAGTAGGGGGTTTGATGTCCCTGAGCCCAAGGGAAGAAAATGTCAAAGAGGAATTATTACCTGTTACATGCAGTTGATAGGTCAAGTAAGATGAGGCCTGAGTTGACTGTGGATTTAGCAACCTGGAACTCACTGGTGACCTAGAAGAGATTTCTAGCCAAATGACTGGAACAAAAGTCCTATTGGAATGTGTTCAAGAAAGAATAAGGAGAGGGAAATTGCAAACAATGGGAAGAGGAAACTCCTTTCAGGTATTTCCCTCAAAGGGAAACAGAATATTTAGATGATAGCTGGAGGGGGATAAGAGGATCAAACTTTTTTTTTTTTTTTGAGATGGGGGAAATTTCAACATATTTGGACACTGATAGGAATGATTTTAAAAAGAGGTCACACAGATTACTGAGGTAAGATGGAGGCCACAATCGAAGCAATGTCTTTGGGTAGACAAGACTGGTAACAACTAGAGGGAGACCAGAGGAGTTGACCTTAAACAGGACCTGAAGAGTTCTCCTATAGTAACAGGTGGGAAGGTGGAGAATAAGGGCAGACTATTATAGGGAGAAGTGGTACTGAAACATGTGGAATTTCTCTTCTGATTTCCACCATTTTCTTAAGAGAAATAAGAAGAATGGTAATTAACTATAAATGAGAATGGATAGGGAGAAGAAGTCAGAGATTTGAAAAGAGAGGAAAAGTGTTGCATGGTTGTCTAGCATTGTGGAAGAGTGAATGGAACAGCAAAATGCAGTAGGATTGCCAAGCAGCATTCAGGGCCCCCTTGGTATTAGTGGCCAAGCATTTAAGATGAATCTATTCAAAATGTTATATTTTTCTTCAGTTATATTCAACTCTTTGGGTACAGGTCTGAAGTAGGTAGGGAGTTAGATTCAATCAAAATTGGGTTTTGTCATGTAAGTAAGTTAAAGGGAGGACAGAGCAAGAGAACTGAGGGTAGATCCAAGGCAATAACTGATTAACTATGGAATTTAAGTAAAGGAATGAGTGTGTGAAGGTGGTGTGGATAGTAAAAAGGTAGAAGCCAATAGATTGTCGGTTCTAGTGCAGTGGAACGATTTTCAGAGTCAAAGCACTAGAGGGAGAGAGCTGGAAAAATAGGAGGTAAGGGACAGAGAGTAGGATACTTAAAATAGAGATTATGGAAGTGTTGCAGTTATTGGTAAGGACTGGGTTAAAGTATGGCCTTGAGAAAGAGGATCTAAGTTAGGGTGGAGGATAAGATCATCAGAGGGAAGAAGGTCAAGGAACTAAGAGTCCAGCCTCTTAGAAAGATCATCTACTTAGATACTGAAATCACTAAGAATTAGGTCAGGAATAATGTTGACAATGATAGTAATTAAGCCTGGAGATCAACCTTTATGAAGTAGGAGTGGTGGTAAACATGGGTTTTTAGATGTCTACAACAAGTAGAAGAGTACGAGGCATTGTCTAAGAGTATATGGTTTAAAGCTGGGGTCTGGGAGAGTGATCTTCTGTTTGCCGGGGTCAAGGCAAGAACACAAACTCTCCTCAACTCTGTCTCTGGGACCACTCTTCATCGAGTAGGTAGAAGGGGGAAGCATATAAAATTATCCTTGTCCCTTTTTATCAGGCAGATTTTATATTTTTGTCTTCATTTTTGTGGTTTATCTGTTTTTAATCATTCACTAGAGTGACAGACACTCTTTGTGAGTGATAGTGAGGGTTGACCTAACTTTTCTGCATAACTCCCTTTTACCTAGTCACCTTCTAGCTACTGGTGGCTATGTGACACCATTCTGGCCAATGGAAACCAAGCAGAAGTAATTGAGTGAGGTTTCTGAGAAAGTTTTTCCTTTACTGAGAAAAAGAGATGGACTCAGTAGTCATTTCCCTTTTACTCTTTGCCCTTCCTTCTTCTTTTCCTTTCTGCAAAGCAGCCCCAAGGCGCAGCAATCATCTTGTAACGATGAGTTACAAGTGGCAGAACAGAAAGATAGCAAGAGTCTGGGTTCCTGATTCCATTGTTGAGGCACTGCCTCAGCCCTAACTTGTACTTCTGGGGTTCTTGTCATGTGAGACAAATAAATCCCTCTTCCTTAAAGTCAGCACATTAGGTTGGTTTCTTTATTTGCAACTTATTGCTTCCCTAACTCATAAAGCTACTTTCTTATGAAGATAGGAATGCTAGTTGGTTGGATTTAAGAGGGAATTTCACAGACTCATTTGTAAGTCACTTTATTTGGATAACATCTGTCAACCAAAAATGTTTGCTTGACTCTACCTCTTCTTCATGTTACTGCCTTATCCTCGTTCCTCACTTCACTGTCGGATTTCTTGTATGTGTAGTCCACCCATGCTTCCTCCACTCCTTTGTGATCCACCATGTATCAGGCCTCTAGAGCTGATCTCTAGATAACTTCCACAGAAACTATTGTAACTAACATTACTGATGATCCCTGTGGCATCTTTTTTGAATTTTATCCCCCCTGAAAACTTTGTTGGCTCAACTGGCCATTTCCTCCTCCTCCTCCTCCTCCTCTTCCTCCATGGGCTCCTGCAATACCTCTCTTTCCTAGAAGTTCTCAACTTCTGAATTATTTTCTTGAGCCTTTTCTTAGCTCTTTGTCATCTGCCTAACTCTCACTGTTTATTCTCCAGTATACTCCCCTTGGACATCTCCACCTGTTTTCCCCCCACCCTCATCTTCTTTTCTTTCACTTTCTGGGTTTTCCCAGGATGCTTTGGTACACTAGCAGATCTCTAGCTGCTTTCAAGAGGTCAGCAATTTATAAGTTTATCATTTCATTCCAGACCTCTCACTAGAGCTTTAGATGCCTATTTTTAACTGCTTCCAGAACACCTTGCTTCAAATATTACTTTATCAAAATTGGATTTAATCATGCTTTCCAGAAATCCTAACTATTCTTTCTTATTTTGTTTCTTCTGTCACCACCATTCATCCAAGTGCCCAAGCAAGGAACTTGGAAGGCAACTTCAACTCTACTTTCTCCCCCCGCCCCCATTTTTCATATCCAATTAGTGAATAGCTCTATTAATTGTGCCTTGGAAATATTTCTCAAACATCTTTTCTCTTCTCCATCCTCATCATCTCTGCCTCTGTTTAGGAACTGCCTTACCTTTATACCCTCCCTTGGCTCACTTCCAGTAGAGAAAGGTTTTCTTTTTGTATTTCGCCATTCATATGAAGAGCCATTCTCAACCTTCAGAAAAGAGATCAGTCCTTTCTCTAACTTGCTCATCTACTAAGACAAAAAGACCTGTGATTAATGGCAGCACAGAGTAACATGAGACTCTTGTTAGTTGGAGCCCTTTCCAGCTTTGGGCCATCCAGTTTTTATAAGAGTTTAGCCCAGAAAAGCAACATGAAGGGAGGATGGCTTGAAGATGAAATTTAACCCTGTATCAAACCAGATCTGCAGAGAGCTAGCCAAAAAGAGATGATCAGGGGTGTTACTCATGACTTCACAGAGACCTCCTTTCACTCAGGAGATGTTCCTGTCTCATGTCAATCCTGAGAAGAGTGAGTTGTACTTCTCTTAGTCAATCAGTAACAAATATGTAGAGCATTTATCTTTAACTCTTGGTTTGTGGCTCCACCCTAAATGGAGCCTTGTGACCTTTGTTTTTCATTTTTCATTGGATCCACATTTATTTTATGCCCTTTATATTTATGTATCTTTGGATGTTACCTTCACTTTTCTCTGGAACAAGGTGAAACCAAACAAATATATAACTAGTCCAGGTTCTCATTATGTCTTTTCCCAGCTGTTGTAATATTGGCCTTCTTTGCCCACCTCATATCTCTCTTTCTATATATCCTTTACTTATTATTATTTTTTTTAGAGATGGGAGGAGGAGAGGCAGAGGGAGAGAGAGAGAGAGAATCTCTCTCTCTTTTTTTTTCAGTTTTATGTAAATTCAAGTTAGCTAACATAGAGTGTAGTATTAATTTCAGGGTAGAATTTAGTGTTTCATCATTTGCAAATAACCCCCAGTGCTCATTGCATCAAGTGCCCTCCTTAATGCCCATCACCCAGTTACCCCATCCCCCCACCCACCTTCCCTCCCTCACCCCTCAGTTTACTCTCTATAGTTAAGAAACTCTTATGGTTTGTCCCCCTCTCTGTTTTTATCCTATTTTATTTTTCCTTCCCTTCCCCTATGTTCATCAGTTTTGTTTCTTAAATTCCACATGAGTGAAATCATGTTTCTTCCTCTGACTGGCTTATCTCACTTAGCATAATACCCTCTAATTCCATCCATGTCATTGCAAATGGCAAGACTTCATTCTTTTTTGATGGCTGAGTAATATTCCATTGTATATATATACCACAATCTTTTTTATCCATTCATCCATCAATGGACATCTGGGCTCAAATCACTATGTTTGTATCATTTGGATAAATACCTAGTAGTGCAATTACTGAGTCATAGGGTAGTTCTATTTTTAACTTTTTGAGGAAACTCTATACTGTTTTCCAGGGTGGCTGCACCAGTTTGCATTCCCACCAACAGTGTAAAGGGGTTCCCCTTGAGAGAGAGAATCTTAAGCAGGCTCCTTGCCTAGCATGGAGCCCAACACGGGGCTCAATCTCATGACCCTGTGATCGTGACCTGAACCGAAATCAAGAGTCAGACGCTTAACCAACTGAGAGCCACCCAGAAACCCCTATCCTTTACTTATTAATCACATTATTCTTCTGCTTAAAAGAATTTAGTAGTTTTCTTCCTTGCTCTTTATCTATATATAGATATATATCTCCCTTCACAATCCTGCCATTATCTTTTCCTAACCATGGCCCCATTGCCTCCTCCATGCTCTTTTTTTTCCAACTATGCCAAGCTACTCACTTGGAAATGTGTGTTTCATGCTTCTAAACCTCATTTTGCTCAAAATGGCAAATACAGTTGTTTATGTGTATATGTTGTGCCTGCTACTCATTCTATGCTCATGACTCCTATTCATTCTTCAAGACCCAAAGCAAAAGTTGCCTTCTCTGTGGTGCCTTTCCTGATTCCTTCTAAAAAGTTTTCTTTCCTATAGATGCTCCCATGATACTTTCAGATTCTTTTGCTAATAGTGATTATCACACTGTATTTTATTAAGTTGTTACATTACTTAACCGTTTGTTTTCATTCATCTTTATACTTTCCTTGGCATAGTGTAGTGCTTAATAAGTTTGTTTTGATTGTGCAAGTGAACACTATAGTGTTTTTTGGTGGATGTCTGTGGCTGACATTTCGCCACCTCATGTGATTCTGTAACCACATGACTTTTTGGATCTGTGGGGTTTGTTCAGTTACAACAGTAAGTCACTTTTTTTAGAAAAGTGTTGACTCCAATAATAGATTTATTGAGTCATAGTAGTCATCTTTAGGCCAAAATAACCAGAAGACAGAATATGACAGCTCCTAGTATCTTTTGGGTCCCACCATTCTTTCCTTAAAAAAATCATTCCATCAAGCTATAACAGAATCTTACTGACTAGGAGGTTAATGAGAAATTAGTGATGGTAAGAAGTTTTGAATTAAACTTGGAAGCAAGGACTATTATTAGGGATGCTGTGTTTAGGGTAGATATCTACAGAAGAAACATTATGAACTGAGAGATTCTTGAACAATAGATTTTGGCGTATTTTACTAGCGAATCCTCAGACATATATCTCTTAGCATCTGTTTGCCAGCAATATACTAGTCATTGTAGGTGTCTGTAGCTTATTCCCTCAACTAGATTGAAGGTAATGTCAGATCAGGGATCCATGTTAACTACTTCTGACCATGAGTTGAGCATACTGATGGCAAAATACCACCTGCCATAACCCTTTCAAACATGAGCACCATGTAGGAGGGATTCTTACTGCACCATGGGAATACAGTCTAGTTTAAACTGCTCTGAAAGTGAAACATCCCTCTTCTTCCTCCTGCCATAAGGCCCAGTGAGTTTTGTTTTGTTTTCTCCATATTTGGCTCTGTGGGAAGTCATCTGATCTTGGGCCCTAGCCAGGGACTAATGGGCACATGCGATGTGGAGGGTTCTGGTCCAAAATACAATGGAAGAAAACCCTGCAACCAACTGATAGATTTTTGTCAAGGCAGAAAATACACCCAAGAAATGAAACACTCTCAAGAAGCTCACAGTAAGGAGTTTCCTGACCCTGGCCTGAAGTAGTTAGAGCATTCATACAAAAGGGCCTTCTGGAGACAAAAACCAGGAAACATTAAACATTGGGGGGCACCTGCGTGGCTCAGTTGGTTAAGTGTCTGCCTTTGGCTCAGGTCGTGATCCCAGAGTCCTGGGATTGAACCCCACATTGGGCTCTCTGGTCAGTGGGGAGTCTGCTTCTCCCTCTTCTCCTCCCCCTCCTCTTGTGCTCTGTCTCTCACTTTATCTCACTCTCAAATAAATAAATAAAACTTTAAAAAATATATATATAAATTTTCTGTTAGGAACACTTAAAAGAGTTACACTTTTAAGGAGAAGAGCTGACCTAGAAAGTGAGGATGTGCTTTTAGGAGAACTTGTCCTGGAAGCCTTTCACTGCTATTTAACTCTAGTGTTGAAATGCATGCAGAGGTTAAGCACACTGTCTATAACTATGACATCAGGAAAAATGGAGAAAAAACATATAAGTACACAAAATCAATCTACCAGTGCAGCAAGAAAACAGATTAATCCAAAACAAAGAGTTGGCTTCTATATGTGTTAAAGACAAAAACCAAAAAACCCCACAAAAACCCAATTTTAATGTTATTATGCCAGTTTGAATCCCAGAAAGATCAAATGGTAGTTGAGAGTGGTTCTAGTTATGAAGAGATGAATATTTAGCAAATATATTTTCTTTTTTTTTTTTTTTAAAGATTTTATTTATTTATTTGAGAGAGAGAGAATGAGAGACAGAGAGCATGAGAGGGAGGAGGGTCAGAGGGAGAAGCAGACTCCCTGCCGAGCAGGGAGCCCGATGCGGGACTCGATCCCGGAACTCCAGGATCATGACCTGAGCCGAAGGCAGTCGCTTAACCAACTGAGCCACCCAGGCGCCCCAGCAAATATATTTTCTTCATTTGTATTAGGGTATAGGCATTCATGGGAGCCAGACTGTCTATAGCTTCTGATTTGTATTTTTTCTTTTCCTTCTTCCTTTCCTCTTCTTCTTCTTTTTTTTTTTTTTTTTTTTTGCATCAGTAGAGTAAGGGTGGGCAGGGTGAAAATAGTCTCACACTAATTTTAGATAATTTACATAACATTCTTAGAACATGGTCTCTCTTTGACTTTCATGAAATGAGCAACTGAGCCAAGGAGAACAGGATACAAATGAAACATTTTTGTGGGGATCGTTCAGTTTTTGCTGCTTTAATACATCTATAAGGCATACTTGAAAAAGTAACTTGGAAGGTCCTTATTGTATATGTCAAATGGTTGCTTCTCTATTTAATAACCTTAGACAAGACTAAATGTTAGAGAGGAAGCTTCCAATGTTTCTCTGTAAGGTGTTGGTTATGTATTGAGTATGTAGGATAGAACTCAAACTGATGCAAAGATTCCATCACTATGAGTACCTACGGTTCCTAATAAATGATAAGGGACAGGACTGGGACTTGCAGTTCCCCTGCGTGGTGTAGGTACATGGAAAGAGAGTGGCAAAAGGAATCAAATGGATTGATTACATATTTGGAAGTCCTCTGATCTTTTTTTTCTGTGTTTTTGAATAAAGTACAGCCACTACTCTATCTCTTGCAATAAACATAGAGGTGTGTGTGCTGCCCATACTCAGAAGTAAGCCAATCTTCTTTGCTTAAAGTACCAAGAATCTTATAGAAAAGTTAAATATTGCAAGACTGAGTTTTCAAATGAAAACACGTTTGTGTTTTCAAGTGATGCAATTGTTCTATCAATTTAAAACAAAACTTAAGCAAATGCCTCAAATGACTTGGAATACCTTCCACTCTTCTTAAAGATTTTATCTTTTTAGCCAGCTAGTACAGAACAATACTGAAGTTCATGAAATTCACCCAAACATAGGACCTTTGACATGCCTTCACACTGTCTAAGAAAATCCATGGATCGAGGACGTTAGTAGCTGTGTACCAAACACGAGCAGGCCAAGAGTTACTGCTATGTAGCATCCCACAGTGAGGATCTGGCCATTCTCATGTCTACCTACATTTATAGATCAACTTTTCTCTAACTCAAATCCCTTAATGCCAGTCTGGTTCTAATTTTATTAAAATTTTGTCAAAGCTGTTCCTGGACTGGAAACTTACCTGCTGAGTTTTAGCCCAAGGCAGATTTTAATGGCCAGATTCTACAGGCATCAAAGGGAGGAGGAGTCAGGATGAGGGTGCTGTCTCTTCCTGAACGTGACAGCCTGCTCTCATACAGAAACTCCGTAGAAGCGTCGCAAGTGAGTAGACTGGAACATCTCTGACAGGCAGCCTGGAGTTTAATCACGCCTCTCCCTTCCATGGTGCAACCTCGGCACAGGCATCTCGTGCCTTTAGAAGTTTTAAATGCTCCAACTGATCAAAGCGTTTGGAAGTCAGAGCTAATTGCACCTACACCCGTTCCTTCATCAGACATTGTGATTTTCGTGTGTTAATTTACTTCTTCTTAACTTGGACTTAGCTTTGATTATTCTCTTATCGTTCATTTTCCCATTTCTCTTATCCCTGAATGAGACCATGAAGACAAAGGAAAGGAGGTTGAGATGCCTGAATTGCCTCGATGAATTCCAAATTATCGTGAAGACATTTGAGTTTGGCTAAAAGTCTATTTATTTTTTTAAAAGATTTTATTTATTGAGAGAGAGAGAGAGCATGTAAGCAGGGAGGAGGGGCAGAGGGAGAAGGAGAGAGAGAGAATCCCAAGCAGACTCCCCGCTGAGCACGAAGCCCTAGGTGGGGCTCCATCCCACCACCCTGAGATAGTGACCCAAGCCGAAATCAAGAATCAGTTGCTCAATCGACTGAGCCACCCAGGCGCCCCACTTTGCTAAAAGTTTTTAACGAGAAAACAATGCACAGACAGGCCATAACCCAAGTTTCACCCTTCCATTGTCATTACTTAGCAAGGGGCATAATTTTAATCAAGCCAGGTTAAAAACAGAGGCAAAGGACATGATTACTTTATTAAATTTTCTGGTAATGGATGCTAAAGGATGCAACTGGACCAATTATGCTAACGGGCACCTTCTTACTGATGGGGTTGTTCAGAAATAAGTAATTCCCAACCAGAAGGGGGTTCACTAAAATCTACACTTTGGTAGTTGGTTCAGGAATAGCCATGTGAAGCACAGCTTCAAGGTTGTTTTGTTCTGTTTACCTCCCTAAGCTCAAGGAAGCCAAAAAAAGGAGACTCAGCAGAAGTTGAGCCTACCCAGCTTCTATGTGACAATTTTTAGCCCCTGTTGTATGTGTGTGTTGGGGGAAGGAGGAAGGGCAGAAAAAGAGGCTATAGGAAACATATTCTCAAAGGGGTCATGACTCAGGCAACAGGTTAATCTATTTGGAGAAAGGTCAAACAGTATAAAACCCATCACAGACACATCAGTCTCCTTCCCCTCCAACCACCCGCATGAGCCGGCAATAGGTTCATATATTCTGGGGCATCTGCAAAGGGAAAATGACAGTATAAGGTTGGGATTAATTTTCCCTTCCTCTGTGGCATTGACTCCTGCATCTTCACTGCATTTGTCTTCAGCAAGGGTAGACTCAGTGGCTCATCACCAGGAGTCCTATTACTTAGTACTACATGTCTTGAGAAAACAGTCTGCTGCTATCATCTTAGACTAAGTCCCTCTCAGACCAATCGAATCAGAATTTCTGAGGATGGGACCTGTACAGCTGTTGTTTTTTGTTTGTTTGTTCTTTTAAGGTTTTATTTATTTATTTGAGAGAGAGAACACAAGTAGGGGGAGTGGCAGAGGGGAAGAAGCAGACTCCCCACTGAGCAGGGAGTCCAATATGGGGCTCGATCCCAGGACCCTGGGATCATGACCTGAGCTGAAGGCAGACGCTTAACCGAATGAGCCACCCAGGTGCCCCAACAGCTGTTGTTAACAGTACCTCAGGTGATTCTAACTTATAATAAGGGCTGAGAAGCAAAGAACTACAGCATCACACAATTCTATACACCCTGTGGATGCAGAATGAATGCGAAGTTGCTGAATAAAAGCAAAGCTAGCACTGTTTTCCTCCATCTGTTCGGAAAGCTCTCTCTCCAGGTATTTACTAAGGGTCAGTCATATCTAGGTCTTGGGTTAGGCAATAACATTCTCACAGTTTAATGTGCACGAGAATGGCCTGGGATCTTGTTAAAATAGAGTCCGATTCAGTAGGTCTAAGGTGAGGCTGAGTTTCTGTGGGTCCTACAAGCATCCAGGTGGTACTGGAGCTGCTGGTCTGTAGACCACACTTTGAGTGGCAAGACTAAGAAGGCTCTTTTCCTCCCTCCTGCAGGAATTTCTTGTGCTTCCTTCAGGGTTGACACAAAGCCCATCTGGACAGAGAGGTCTGCTTCCCCATCTGGGTCCCCCTCCCTTTCTGCCACCCAGGTGGGGCCCTTTTCTTCTCATCAAAATCTTGTCTCTGAAGAGGATAAACATGTCAGTGTGTTTTATAAGGACAATGATTGCAGCTTTGCTTTAAATATTTAGTTCTGCTCCTTCCCACTCCTCTCCCCACCCCCACCCCCACCTTTTTGACTAGGTTACAAAAACTTAAGCTAAGGTTTTCCTGAAAATATTTCAGGCATCCATGAGGCTGCCTGAGAGACAGATTTGGGGGTTTGGGGGAGGGGCAGGAGGGCAAACACCTTGATAAAGCCTCTAAGGTCACATCATAGAACAAGAATAAATGACATTTGTACCTTTGTCTAACAGCTGCTTTATGTACTGACATCTTATCTTTCTCATTGTAATAAAATTGTGACCAAAGTGAAGATATGTTTCTTCTTGGCACTTCCTATCATGACAGCTAATTTTTATAGAGTGTTTTTCACAAAGCATTTTTATTATAAAGAATTTGAACATACCCTAAAAGTAGAGCACTATGTGCCCATCACTCAACCCCGGCAAACATAAGCCCATGGCTGGTCCTGCTCCATTCCTACCTCTTCGTACTTCCCCTGAATCTTAAATATCACATCGATTACAGAATGCTGTTTATAAGCCAGGCATCATTCAAGTGATTTACATACATTAGCTCATTTAATCCTCACCACACCCCTATTAGGGATCATCCCAGGATGATCAAGCTTCCTGGCTTTGTTGCCCATCAGGGTTGTTGGTAGTTAGGTTGCCTATAACATTTAGGGCATTCTATGTAGAAAAGGAAAAACAGTACAGTAGGATCTTATTTCTGTGAAGAAAAATACTATATAACAGTATTTATATCCAGACACAGACAAGATGTATACACATAGATGCACACCAGGCACACACCCAGAGACTCATACCAAATATACACACAGATGCACACAATGTTTACACAGAAACATACACACATAAAAACACACAGATAAGTTTCGTATTATCCTTCTATATAATTGTCTTTGCTGTTACAAACATAAAGCTAGTAACTGCTCTTTGCTCCATTTTCCCTTCTGTTGGTTTAAAATTATATGCTCCATTTCTATCCTTTTATTGGTTAAAGGGTTTTTTTTTTTACATTGTAGTTCTTGTTACCTATCCATGAACATATATTTTTATAATAAAAACCAGAGTTATAATCAGTCTCTGTCCCTCTCTAGATCAAGACAAGAGCCTTTACTTCTCTTTGTGCTTTCTCCACTTTCAATGTTCATATAATACAGAATATGACTTCTAAATTGCTCTGACAATCCTTTAAAATAAATACTTATTTGGAATTAATCCAGTCATTGTATTCTTTGTTTATAAGTGTTTCTTACATCCCACTCCTTTCTTCTATGTTCATTTGTTTCTCGGTTGGAGTACATTCTGAAGTATTTCTTTAGAAGATCACCAGTGAGTGCTAAACCTCCTGAGATTTAAATGTCTGAAGATTTTTTTTAAATTTTCTTTCTTAAAAATTAGTTTTCTTTTAGTATTTTATGTGTGTTCTTGAGTTTCTGAAATTTCACTGTGATGCCTATAGACTGAGTTAAAAAAAATCCGGTTGTGCCTATGAGTGGTGGCACTCATTTGATCTGAGGATGCTTATCTTTTTTTTGGTTCTGGAAGGTTCTTGGTGATAATTTCCTCAAACATTGCCTTTTTTCCATTCTCTCTGTTCTCAGAACAGTAAATTTCCCAATTATCATCCTTTGACCCTGTATGTTCTTATCATTTATTTTACTTCTGCCTATTCTATACACTCCACAATGCATGGTTATTTTTACTTTAAGTGATTAAAAGCATTTTTTTTTCTAAAGATTTTATTTATTTATTTGAGAGAGAGAGAGAGTGAGAGACAGAGAGCATGAGAGGGAGGAGGATCAGAGGGAGAAGCAGACTCCCTGCTGAGCAGTGAGCCCGATGTGGGACTCGATCCCGGGACTCCAGGATCATGACCTGAGCCGAAGGCAGTCGCTTAACCAACTGAGCCACTCAGGCGCCCAGTGATTAAAAGCATTTTAAAGAAATTTAGACATACTGCATGTATAAGAAAATATCTTCAAAATAATGTTTGATATACTGATGTATTTCCCTTTCTGGAGTCCTTCATTTCTTCCTGCAGAGCCAGGTTTTTATCTGATACAATTTCTCTTCAGCCTGCAGAACTTCTTTTTGCATTCCATGAGGTGCAGTCTGCTGGGGAAAAACTCAGCTTTTGTCTGTCTAAAAACATCTTTACTTCACCTTCACTTTTGAAAGATATGTTCACTGGATATAGAATTCAGAGTTGGCAGGGTTTTTTCTTTCAGCATTTAAAGAGGTAAGGCTATTGTCTTCTGGCCACTACTTTTGATGAGAAGCTAGTTCTCATTCTTATTATTCTTTTCTTATATAAAATATGTGCCTCCTCCCACCTTTTGAAGCTCCCATTTGCTTTCAAGATTTTCTGGTTTAGTTTAGTTTGTTGTTTGTTTTCCACTGTTTGACTATAATATATGTAAGTGTGGATTTTGTTTGTTTGTTTTTAGGTTGTTTGGGGTTTGCTGGTCTTGTATCTGTGGGTTGATATCTTTCAACAATTTTGAAAAAATTTCAGCCATTATCTCTTCAAATACTTCTCTGTCCCTTTCTTTTTTTTTTTTTTTTTCCTCTTTCTGGAATCCCAATTCTACACACACACACACACACACACACACACATATGGTCTGTTATATGTATTGTGAATATTTCCCTTCAGACTATATCATTTGTCTTCCAATCTTATTTACAGTAGTTTTTTTTTTCCCATTCTGGCACAAATTTGAATATCTTATCTGGATGTCACTGAATAAGAATATTATAACTCCAGGGACACCTGCATGGCTCAGTTGGTTAAGCGTCTGCCTTTGTCTCAGGTCATGATCTCAGGGTCCTAGGATAGAACCCTGTGTTGCGCTCCCTCCCTCCTGTGGAGTCAGCTTCTCCTTCTGCCTCTCCCCCTGCTTGTGCTCTCTCTCTCTCTCTCAAATATATAAAAAATCTTTTTTCTTTTAAAGAATATTATAACTCCATACTGATCTTTTTTTTTTTTGAGATTCAGGCATTATGACCAACATGTGAGGTTGGGCAGCATACATATGCCATTGTCAACTTTAAAATAGTTTAAGAGTCAGTTGAGATAGGAACACATAACATACCATGTTGTGATGACATGTTGGAGATAGTTATAGTTCTAGGTGTTTTTATACATTGTGGGTAAAATGTATAAATATTTAAAATACTTATTCACTTATATATTAGAGTTTGGCATAAGTTTTGGTTCAAAAAAATTCTCTTTCTAAAATTGTTGCAAAACCACTGATCTAGATTAAATTTTGGCAGTTGGGTTTTCACTGATAGTATTTATACGAAAGTCTGTTCTGATTGTTGTTTGGACTTTTGTTTTGTTTTGTTTTAACTGAAGGAGCACTCTTTTGTTATTACCTTTCCATGATAGGAATTTAGCTCAATATTCTTGGTGGCTCACCAGGGACAGAGCTGCTCTGAATCCTAGACCATTTCTCTGCCCTAAGAAGCTGGTGTGGTCTCCCAAAGATTTTTTTTTTTTTTTTTAGCTGTCCTGACCCAGTGGAGAGCTTTAGGTATGGCAGAGGACCTTGACATTAACTTTTTTAAAATTATAAAAATTTAAAAAATGAATTAATATTAAACATAAGGTGGCTGCATCCCTCGATAAAGCAGAAAACTTCCCAAATTTTAATAAGCATTAATGAGCATTTATGGAATGCCCTTGTTAAATTGAAATAAAATGGTTCTTTTAGCAGTGCTGGGTATTTAAATTACTTTTTAGATTGTTTGATTTGGAACTATATTATTTAGGCAAACTTACCTGTGAAAATAACATCTGGTTCTGAGTTTATCCAGTTTTTCTTTCCCTGAAGATCAGAGCCAGATTTACTGTGACACTAATGAAACACAAGCTTCATCCAGAGTCCTTCACCCGCCCCCAAGAGAGCTGAGCATTGCCAAGGGTTCGAGAGTGTTCTGATGGGGAGGGGAGCCAGGTTACAACCAGAGAGCACTTCCATATAAGCATTTCTGCTAAATTACTAGAGTGAACAGATCTCATTTCTAAACCTCCAGGATTTGTGTGTGTGTGTGTGTGTGAGTGTGTGATTTATTTTCTCATTCTAAATTGAAAATCACATCAGTCACTAATTTTATAATTAATTCTTTTTACAATGAGGCTTTTCCACACAGACTCTTATCCACCCCTGGTACTGATAGGTATATTGTTTTTTTTATATTACATTTTTTTTCCTGACTATAGAAATATAAGAGGGAACCAGTATCCTTCATGGTGTCATTGTATGAAATTGTATGAATTGAAAAAGCCATCCTCTCTGAACAGAGGTAGTGCATGTGCCCATGACTCAGAGTGCTCCATGGGCTTGGTTCCCTTCTGCAAGGCACAACTACACAACTGTGTGAGGCAACCTGAGGTCCACGTAAGGATTTAGAAAATGCAGAGAAGTTTATAAATGGGAATAAAGATTACTTATAATTCCACCTAAAAATAGCTAGAGTTCACATTTTGATGTACTACACACATGCACACACAATTGGTATCACATTGTATATCCAATTTTTTATCACCATTTTTGCATAGCATTATATATTAAGAATGTTCTCATGCGGCAAAATACTCCTTGAAATACCATTTCTAACTGGCTATTCCTTAATTAATTTTACATTTTTCAAATATTTGTCATTTAGTTCAGTACCTACTTTATCTATTATAAATAACATTATATGGAACATCTCTATGCATACATTTTGATTCCAGCTTCTTAATATTTCTTTATAACAGATTCTTGGGAGGAGAAATATGGGCCAGGTGGTTTAAGCTTTTATTTTAAAGCATTTAAGACATGTTCTCAAATCATTTTCGTGAAATGTGATTCAAACACATGGCTACCATGAGCTCATTCGACTCCATACCTCCATGACATAGTTGTTTTTGTTTTTTTTTTAAGATTTGTTTGTTTATTTGTCAGAGAGAGAGAAACAGAGAAAGCACAAGCAGGGGCAGAGGCAGAAGGAGAAGCAGGCTCCCTGCTGAGCAAGGAGCCCAATGCGGGACCCGATCCCAGGATGCCGGGATCATTACCTGATCCAAAGGCAGACACTCAACCGACTGAGCCACCAGGTGCCTCCATGACATAGTTAATAAAGGCAGTGGCACTTCCTCAGGCCGCCCCTTTAGTTTCTGTGACCGTCTGAAGTGCTGATTTGGTTATGTGGCTCTAGACTGGAATAACAGCTTGTCCAAGACAATTTCATGTCTGACCTAAGTTTTGCAAAACTATCTTATTTCTTCACCCTGGAGTGAAGCAAACACTCCTGTCTGACAGCATTATAAGTAACTCAGATCAAAGTATTGATCAGGAGTGGATATATTGCTTTCCAGTGGGAGGATAAGGATAGAGAAACCAATCTATGATTGCCTCTATCAGCTATCTCACTGAAAAGCCATTGGGCTAATGATACCAACTTATAATTGTCAATTTGTTTTAGCTAGAAAGTAAGTAATAACTCATGGTATTGTCGTGGCATCTATTAAGAGGATACTATTGAGGATGTCAGTTTCCAAATTTGATACTCTTCTCTTTTACGTACATTTTTTAAAAAGAGAAACAAAACCCAATCTTTTCTTAAATAAAAAGCATGGATGGCTCTTCAACCTCTATCTCCAAGAACACATATTTTTGCCATTTGCTTAGAATCCTGTTCTGACTACATGATCTTTGCTAATGTCAGAGCTCTGTCTCCTCAACTAGATTCTACAGAATTAATCAGAGGCTAATCAGTGTCCCTGCTTCCATAAAATGGAATCATAAAACCTTAGAAACTTGAACAAACCCTTGAAATCTGTAGTTCAGAGTTGTAAACCTGTAGTCTTTAGGCTAAATCTGATCTATAGTTATATTTAATTTGGCTTGTAGTATTTTTATAACTTAGGAATAATTATAGCTAATATTTGTTAAGCACTACTATGCATTATCCCTTCAGATGTATTGTGTTATTTAATCCTGACAATAATCTTATGATATAGGTATTATTATTGTCTTTACCTTACTGATGAGAAAACAGGCCTAGTAATGTTAAAGAACTTGCCAAATATTGAAGTCAATAAGATTTGAACTTGGGATTTGAACTCATGCAGTCTACCTCCAGAACCTAATTTCTTAACTGTTACAAGGAATGAGTTGTCAACTTAAAAAAAAAAAGAAGAAGAAGAAGTCATTTCATGAAATCATGGGATTCATGTCCCCTCTTGAACAATTGTAACATATGGTGAGCATCCACTAGTGAAGAGTGTTCTCCCCCTTTGATAGAATACATGTTCTCGAATTTGCCTTTCTTTCATCTAGACTATTTCTCTCATTTGTATAATAGCTTGCCCCCTTGTCTGCATTTATGACCCCTGATCTAATTCAGTGGTTCTTAGCTGGAGTGATTTTGCCTCCCCACCCCAGGGAACATTGGCAATGCCTGGAGATATGTTTGATGGTCCCAACTGCAGTGGCATAGCGGTTGGGGGGGGTGCTACTGGCATCTAGTGGGTAAATGCCAGGGATGCTGCTAAACATCTATAGAATGATCTGATCCAAAATTCCAGTAGTGCTAAGGTTGAGAAACTCTGATCTAATTCAACCTCCCCATTTCATAGGTGGGAAAAAATTAGATCAGAAAGGACATGACTTACTCCAGATCCCAAAGCAAGTCAAAATCAAGGGTAGGAGAATCTATATATCTCATTCTCTCTGATCATTTCCAGGTTATAAGCTTTGTAGACCTTGAAGGGAGGTTTTTCTAGTTTGCTTTGTCAAAATGAGAAAAAGAGAACTAAATATTACAATTGTTGTGAAAAATCTTCATTGTCTAATCAATTGGACGTAAGATTTGCTAATTAAGAATCCTCTAATTAGCCTTAAATGAAAAATGGTATGCTTCAAAGTAGTTGGCAGGATCCAACTATAAATCACACTTTTTTCAAAGAATCTATAATGTGTATTTATTACATAACAGGCACATGTTGGCTGGGAATATTATTGCTTTTTCTTCATAAAGTGTGCAACTTACAAAGAAGAGCAGAGACACTATTTTCTGTTTTGATTCAGTTAATGGAACCAGGAAATTCACAAGAAAACTCTAAACTATATCTTTTATTGTGGGTTTTTATGACTTTATAGTCAGGTGAGATAAGGTGGTAGTATTAGCTCAAATCTCTAAACTTCTTCGCTTTGCATAGATTCCATTCAGACTGTTGCCATGGTTCAACCTACATGTTTTTAGGTTGAATATTTCTGAGACTTCTTGAAGACCTGAAATGGGTTATATAGACCAGTTGTCTTCATTATTAGCCTTTTGACTCAAAAGGCAGGAGAGAAGACAGAGCTGGGAGCTTTAGACACATATGAAGGATGTAATCATAGCTAAAATTTCCTACATGGCAGGCACTGCCAAGTGTGATTATCTTATTTAATTTCATTTAACCGGTGTTTCCTGCACGGACCTCTGTTGATACATAAGGAAAAATATATATCTTACATAATCGAAAGTCCAAGGTAGGAGAGTTCTGGTGTTGGTTAATTTGGTGACTTCACAGTGCCTTCAAGGACTCAAGTTCTTCCCGTCATTTTAGGCCTCCCTTCTCAGAGTGGTTAGATTAGTTCTCAGGGGAGATAGCCTGAGGCAGCAACACGGCTGCTGTAGTTCCAGCCATCACATCCTGTCATGACAATTTCAAGTGGAAGAAAAAAATAATTACTTTCTCTGTGTCTCTCTCTCTCTCTTTTTAAATTCAGAGCAGAAACATTTCCAGCCCCCCTTCACAGCTGATTGGCCACAAATTTGTCATTTGTCCATTCCTTGGTCACTCACTGGCACAGGGAATGGAGTTACCATATGGGTGTAGTGAAACATTAGACTGTGAGAAGGAAGGTTACCTGAACAAGATCAGGGTTCTATTAACAGAAAGAAAGGGACCGACTGACAGGTAGTTAGGAAACCATAGGGTCTCTTAAAACCGTTTTGAGTTAGGTGGAGTTTCTCTTGCTGCTGCCTTAACACTGAGCATGATAGCAGCCCTTTTCTAAGCAAGTGAGTCAAATTCCATGCAGTAGACTTGCCCAGTTCAATTTTGGGGGGACCCAGGACAAACTAGTGCCCTCTTCAAGCAGAGACAGGCTGAAAGGGTGCATTTAGCCCAGCCTACTGGCAGACCTGAGAGCTGGAGGGCTGCATGCTGGTTGTTGCCAAGCAGACAGTGTTCTGGCCTCCTTCCTCTGCCCAGTGGCACTGCCTGCTGGAGAGCAAGCCGCGGTTTCACATGCTGACACCAAGAAAGAACCAAGCTCATACTCACCATTAGCTGATAGGCTTTCCCTCTCAAAACGAAGGCAAGGCCTGGGTCTTCCTCACCCACTTTAGTGACATGTTTTCTCCTTTGAGACTTGCCTTGAGGTTCATTTTCAACTGATTTCATCGAAATTAACACTGGTAAGGAACCCAGTTATGAATGCTCCTACGCTCCATGGTTGCTTCCTTCTACCGTGTTAGTTTAGACTTCTGGACAGCAAATCAGTATTTATACTGGCTATATAGAGGCACTAGAGTCTGAGTCTGAATCCTAACTCTAGCAATGGCTAGTGGGGGGCAATCCAGTGAGTTACCTAATTTCCCTAAGCCCCAGTCACCCCTGCTGGAAAATGTAGATAATCATAATAATGATGTTTGTCTCTCAAAGAGGTGTTACCTGTGCAGATTAAATGAAAATAGGTACGTAAGGTGTTTAGAACAGCGCCTAACACATAGCAGGACTCAATGAGTAGTAACTATTAACATTATTATTTAGGAAGTATGCATAAGTTCTGGAGTGTTCCAATTCATACGCGGCAGTATCAAGATCTAGAAATCAGACAAATAGCTTTCTTCTAATTTTGGCTGAGCCCCTAGGCCTCAATTTTGTCCCCTAAAAAATGTTCTGTAAATGTAAAGCGAGACTGTTGTGAGAATTTAATAAAATGGTGCATCCCAATGATTTATCAGATAAAAGGCTAGTATCCAAAATCTATAAAGAACTTATCAAACTCAACACCCAAAGAACAAATAATCCAAACAAGAAATAGGCAGAAGAAATGAACAGACATTTTTCCAAAGAAGACATCCAAATGACCAACAGACACATGAAAGAGTGCTCAACATGAGGGAAATCCAAATCAAAACCTCAATGAGATACCACCTCACATCAGTCAGAATGGCTAAAATTAACAAGTTGGGAAACGACAGATGTTGGCGAGGATGTGGAGAAAGGGGAACCCTTCTACGTTGTTGGTGAGAATGCAAGCTGGTGCAGCCACTCTGGAAAACAGTATGGAGGTTCCTCAAAAAGTTGAAAATAAAGCTACCCTACGACCAGCAATTGCACTACTGGGTATTTACCCTGAAGATACAAATGTAGTGATCCGAAGGGGTATGTGCACCCCAATGTTTATAGCAGCAATGTCCACAATAGCCAAACTATGGAAAGAGCCAAGATGTCCATCACAAGATGAATGGATAAAGAAGATGTGGTATATATATGCACAATGGAATATTATGCAGCCATCAAAAAAACAAAATCTTGCCATTTGCAATGACGTGG
>NC_138374.1:56411441-56474593 GCF_054177405.1 Leptonychotes weddellii
GGGTTTGCCTGGTGATGGGTATTAAAGAGGGCATGCACTGAATGGAGCAGTGGGTGTTATACACAATGAATCATGGAACACTACATCAAAAACTAATGATGTAATGTATGGTGATTAACATAATAAAATAAAATTTTAAAAAATGGTGCATCCCATGTTTAATTAAATACAACTATTAATACATATCCCAATTTTCAGAGACAACGTGCCTTTGTTCTGTCAAGACTCAGTGTATCCGTATTCCCTGAGCTCTTCTGATTTGGGGGTTTTTCCTCTCCCTCCCCACTCAGTGTCACGGAGACCTCTCCCAGCAGCTCCAGAGATTGTGGAAGTTTATTTAAACTTCTGATTTACAAACTGGCTGTCCTCCCCCACTCTTCAAAGCCCGTGCCTAATTGGAATGCAAATGTCTCCCCTGGTAGCTGAGCATTGCTTCTATCAGCAGGGGAAGGCCCTTGGCCATCCAGGGCTGGACGGTAGGCAGAAAGGACCCCACCCGCGGGCTCTCCATCTTTGTGGGGAGAAATGGTGATGATGTATGAGACAGTGATGCGTTTGGAGTCCAAGGAGGACACGACAGACAGGATAATATGGGAGGAAAATACTGTCTTCGTAATGGAGACTGATGGCCTTTGCTTGTCTTCCTGGCATTGTGAGGGCTGAGGCTGAGACAGGCCTTCTTCATTTGGTGGCAGGTCGGGTGTATCATCCATGCTGCCCTCAGCGGTCGTCTTCAACCAAGGGGTGGGAGTGAGAGAAACAAACAGAGGGGGTTTGTGGGGGCGTTGGGTGTGGGCCTCAACCCCCCTTGGCTTTGACATGCATGTCAGGAATGACAGGTCTCTCTTGATCAGTTCATAATTGCTGGCTTTTGCATTTTTTGGCTTCCACCCTTAAGTCCTCTTTGCCCCCCAAGCTCCTAGTAAAAAACAACTATGTTAAACTAAAAACTCTAAAATTTGAAAAAAAAAAAAAAGCCCCAGATCCTTTACCTCACAACTCCTACTCCCCCTTCAGACCCCTACTTGGCCGCAAGAAAGAAAACCTAAAACTAGAGTAGGAATGTCATCTTTAGAAATCATCTTTTGGAGCAGTTTTATTAATTTCACTTCTCTGTGGTTACCACATGTTTGGGGAAGACAATTGGTTTCACAGATCTGTGTGGGAGGCTGAAGATTTGGCTCTGAGGCGGCAGAGAAAACCTACAGCAAGAGCAGGCTCACTAATTGACACACAGCAAAGATGTTCCTTAAGGAAACTTTTCTCTTAGTGCCTTTTTTTTTAAATTTAATTTTTAATTTTTAAGTTAATTGTATTTTTTAAAAGAGAGGCTCTATTTTTATTTTCCCTCCACCCGTCCATTTCCCACCCCAATTCCCGCCCCACAATTTCCACTTCAGAAGTTAAAGGGAAGGCTGCAGCAAGTATTGAGTCGTAATTTTGGCTTCAAAGTCTCTGCCAGTGGCTACCAATGTGTCGAAGGCCAGGACTCCAACAGAAACGAGCCCTTGCTGGGGTGCCTGGGTGGCTCAGTTGGTTGGATGCCCGACTCTTGATCTCAGCTCAGGTCTTGATCTCAAGGTCTTGAGTTCAAGCCCCGCAGTTGGGCTCCACGCTGGGCACGGATTCTACTTAAAAAAAAAAAAAAGAAAGAAAGAAATGAGTCCTTGCTGCCTGGGCTTCCATCTCTGACGCCTCCAGCTTAGGCGTCTCTGGTCTGAGCATGGTCTCAGCAAGGTACAGAGAAGCAGGTGATTCAGGTCAGTTCATGAGCACTCTTATATTTGGGAGAAGTCAACTCACAGCTATGGAGGGTGCTGCTACAGGACCTCCCTAGAATGTTTTTAAGGGAGAGGGACTGTACTATTGGATGCTTTTTGAGATGTCAGCTTGAATGACTACATCATCCAGATAGAAATCAGTACTGATTCTAAATAAATAATAGGCCAAGCTGAAAATCTCAATCGTTTGATCTGTGGGTGGTGGTGGGTGAGTAGTTGCTGTTTTAGAACTTTGAATGTGGGTCCCTTGGCATTAGCTTTATTTAAAATAGAGTAGTAGCTCTTCACACTCTCTGAAAAGTTAATAGCCCACCTTAAAGGAGATGGTAGCCCCACAGTGTTTCTATATGACTAATTATACTGCCCTTGTGGGAGGAGGGGTACATGGCACTTTAGAGAACTCACAGAAGACAGGGTTCTTCCCCAGCAGCTTCCATGATAACTTGAGATGGGTAAGAGGTTGATTAGCAGATGTTTGGGAACCTGATATGAAAGGGACAGGAATGTGACAGGGACTTAAGTCTTCGGCCACACATGCAAGAAATCTCTCAGCTCATTACTTGGGTGTGGTTGAAAGCAACCATGGTCACCTTTCCCTTCCCTCTGTTCTTTCATCTGCTCTGTCCTCCATTCCTTCGTGCAGTGCAGTCAGGTCCAAAGCGAGCCGGGAGGGGCTGGTCTCCACCATCATGGTTCTGCCCCAAAGTTTCCCTGACTAGCGTGAAAATGAGTGGCATGGCTGGGCTGGCCATGTGTTTGAGTCCCAAAGAACTGGCTCCATGAAGTTATGGGAAGGGAGGAAGGTGCCTGAGAAGTCCAGGTGTGGGTGGGAGGCCCATCCAAGGTCAGACAATGGCAAGAAGACCGCTATGGGGCTCATCTAGAGGCTCCTGGAGTGAGGACTTGAATCTTAGCTCTGCTGTTTGTGACCTTGGCTGAGATCAAAATCTCCCCAGAAAAATGGGAGTTACAGCATATCAGCCTGCCAAAGAGGGATATTATTTCAAACACTGAAGTATTACGTTAAAAAAAAAGTGAGACCCAGGGGAAGGAAGGAAAAAGGGGGCTGTGAGTGGAGAGGAAGTGACACGTTTCATGAAATTGGAGCTTTTTAAGGTTGTTTTGGGCACAGTTTCAAGAGGAAGTGCTGGTTATTAAGACAAACAATTGTTAATCTAATCTCTATAAAGAGACATATTTAAGTTCAAGCACACATTTTTTTTTTTTTTTTTGCCTCTTCTGGATTCTGGATTTTCAATTGAATGCTGAAATATGAGTGTAAATCTGATGGGAGCAAAACAATTTACGGAAGAACCCCTTCTGATTTCTGCTACATGTATGAAGTTGAAGAAAATTGATCAGCTATCCAGAACAATCTAATTTTTTTGGACTTCTGCCTAAAGCCCCCTTTCCTAATTAGCGAATTAATCTTCCTTTAACTAAGACTTCCTCCTTTGAAGACTTCTCATACCTCTGTTCTTGTCAGCCTGCCCTCCTCCAGGATCTGAGGCCCCTCGGGCACACCTGCATCGTGACCACATCGCGCCAGCTGGAATGGCCTGTGTACTTGTCGGCTTGCTCTCCCATACTGGCTTTTTGAAGACTGAAAACTCGTGGCCCATGTTAGTTGCAATAAACATCGGGCCAATACTGAATGTCTAGGGGATATAGACAAATAAGGATCATCCCCCTGTTAGTTTTCTATTGCAGTGTAACAAATTACCACAAAGCAAGCGGCTTAAAACAACACACATTTCTTTTATTTTCTTTCCTTTTCCTTTCTTTTTTTCTTTTCTTTTTTCTTTTCTTTTCTTTTCTTTCTTTTTTCTTTTCTTTATTGACATACAATGTATTATTTGTTTCAGGGGTACAGGTCTGTGATTCATCAGTCTTACACAATTCACAGCGCTCACCATAGCACATACCCTCCCCAATGTCCATCACCCAGCCACCCCATCCCTCCCACCCCCTCCACTCCAGCAACTCTCAGTTTGTTTCCTGAGATTAAGAGTCTCTTATGGTTTGTCTCCCCCTCTGGTTTCATCTTGTTTCATTTTTTCCCTCCCTTCCCCTATGATCCTCTGTCTTGTTTCTCAAATTCCTCATATCAGTGAGATCATATGATAATTGTCTTTCTCTGATTGACTTATTTTGCTTAGCATAATACCCTCTAGTTCCATCCATGTCATTGTGAATGGCAAGATTTCGTTTTTTTTTGATGGCTGCATAGTATTCCATTGTATATATATACCACATCTTCTTTATCCATTCATCTTGTGATGGACATCTTGGCTCTTTCCATAGTTTGGCTATTGTGGACATTGCTGCTATAAACATTGGAGCACATGTGCCCTTTCGGATCACTACATTTGTATCTTCAGGGTAAATACCCAGTAGTGCAATTTCTGGGTCATAGGGTAGCTCTGTTTTCAACTTTTTGAGGAACCTCCATACTGTTTTCCAGAGAACAACACACATTTCTTAATACAGTTTAATTTACTAACAGGGTTTCCATGCATCAGGATTCTGCACACAGTTCAGGTGGGTCCTCTGCCCAAGGTCTCAGAAGGGCTGCAACCAGGCTTTGCCATGGCGGCTCTGAGGATGATCGTTTCCAAGCTCATTGAGGTTGTTGTTTAGAATTCATTTCCTTGTAGTTGAATGACTGAGGGTCCCTGCTTCTTACCGGCTGTCGCTGAAAGCCACCCTCAGCTCCTAGAAGCCACTAGCACTTCACAACATGGATGTTTGCCATGAAGACTAGGCTGCCAGGAGAACGTTTCTCACTGCAATCTGCTAGGATAGAATCCACATAACACAATGTAATCGAAGGAGTGACATCTCATCACCTTTGCCTACTCTACTAGTTAAGAGCAATTCTAACTCAGGGGAGGGGATTATACAAGGGCATAAACCAGTGGGAGCAATTGGGCACATCTGCCTCAATCTCCATACATAACGGATTCCACTATTACAAGAACTTTTGCTCCCCCCCAAAAAAAATAGTTGTTCCTTTACTTTGAGGCTTGCAGGAGAACAGCTTAATATTTCTAGCCCATGCTCTATTATCTGAGTCAGTTCCTATGTTTTGTGGTTGTTTGTTCAGAAAATAAGTACGGCAATCTGTACATGTGTCATGATGTAAAAGTCCTCATGTTAGTTACTCAAGTATTGGTTCTCAGCTCAAAATTCTCCCTTCTATAGTTTCTGTGATGCTGGGACTCTGTAAATTATTTCTCCTTTGTTAGCTGGCTTCCTGTTTGTTCCTCCAATAGGCGGCAGGAGGGAAGGAGCAGAGGAGAGGGCACTTGTTTCTTCCTTTTTGGCTGCTCAAGCCAGCATTACTCCTTCACCCAGCAGTGGTAGTTGGTTCTGGTTCATCTTCTTCCAGCATTCCTAGAATCAGCCTCACTGGACCCCTCAGAAAGCACCACGAGCTGGGCAGTGCTCCTTTCATGGATCTCTGAGCCCCAGCTCCATGGGATCTTTCTCTAAGCTTGTAGGTTCTGATAACCCCATTCTTTTCTCTTTGTCCTCCTTACTGGTGGTGGCAACTATTATTACCTTGGTGTTAGTCCCCTGTTTTCATTTTGCTTTATCAGTCCTCCAACACATATTTAACCAAATCCCTACATTATATTCTCTCTGTTAAAATACTCAGTATGGTTCATTTTTCTGACTGACCCTGAGAGATACAGTATTATAATTGGGTTTTAATAACTGCTGTTGGAATTCTATACACCAAAAAAACTGACATTTAGCAAATAGTTGAAACCCATCTTCTGGCTTCCAAGTTGATGCTTTTAGAATGTTGGGTCCATAGATGACTTTGCCAGCCTGTGTAAGGCTTCCTGACTAACTCGTAATAGATATAAATAGGCTCACAGGGGGTGATTCATTTACTCCCCAAATTATAGTGAATCATGACTGAAGAGACTCCAGCCCCTGAGAAACCCAAACTTAGAAATCAGGAAAGCTATTTGTGTGAAGTTATGGAATATACTCAGATATCCCCATTTCACAGATGAGGAAAGAGAGTTATTTCTGTCCAAGGCCTTCTTGCCAGGAGAAGGCTTCGAGTCAGACCCTAGAGCTACAAATGTCTTCTCACCTGGCTCCGAGACTAGTTCCTCTTCCTGGGTTCCCTAACTTTTTTAATGGCGTCCACACTCAAGTTCAAAATGTGAATTACTGGAAGCTGACTCCAGCCATCTTTCCTGAAATTAGGCCTGCTGATCTTCCTCCAGAATGTCTCCTTCATTTATATTCTAAAGTCTCTGAGTTTCCTTAGGCCCTCATTAACCTCCTGCCTGGGCTATTAACATAGCCTTTTGATCAGTCTCTTTACTGTTATCCATTTAGTCCACTGCTACCAGAAAAACATTCTCACATATAACTCAGAATATTACTCCTCTCCTCAGAAACCTTTGGTAGCTCTCTATGGCCTATAGGATACACTCAAATATCTCAGCATGGAAGGTCAAACTTCCTTCAAAATTTGATCTCAACCTTTGTTCCCAGCCTAACCCCTTGTTTTTCCCTGTTAGGTATCCTTTATGCTAGTCAGACCTGTCCACAGCCTCTAGAACCTGGCCTAGGCTCATGCTGAGCCTGTCCTTCCTCCTGCTGTAGTTCACACACCTCCTGAGTGTGGACTCCTCCTTCCTGACCCCATCTCCGTCCCTAAAGACCTTCTCACATTCCACTTCCTCCATGCAGCCTTCCTTGATTCTCCTAGCTGAATAACCTCTCCTTTCTACTTTCTACAATGACCAGGTAAGACACATGTGGATGGATGAGAGCTACAGGAGTTGGATGGCTAACACCTGATGATGGCCTATTCTGTTCCCCAGCACTGTATGTACCCTTGACTGGCATCACCTCTAAATCCCATGGAGATCCTATGAGACACCAACTTCCATTTTTATTGTTGACAAAGCCGACTTAGTAAGGTTGCATAAATTGTTCAAGATCTCATAGCTCATTTGCTTTATGTAACTTGTTCGTATTCTCTCTTATTTATCCTCCGAATGGATAGCTCCTTGAGAACAGGGAGCGTTCCTGGTTCATCTATGACCCTCTGTTCTAAGCCTGTGGAGTATCTTGTGCATGGAGGGTAATAAATCATCTATTTGCTGAAAAGTCTCAGAATTCACAACTTTTGCCACCAAATTGTTTTGTCATATTCTTTGATGCAAAATTTTATTTTACTTTATTTTTTGGCTATAGTTCAATCATACCCCTGTGTTCTATGTAGTGTAAGTCAAGATGGGGGACAAAAAAGAAGTGTTTCCAAGAAATTTGGAATAAATTGATTCCTGTTTTCCTTCTGCTGTAATTTGAGAGATGGTCTTTATTTGACAGGGGTTCCTGAAGTCTCTGCTTTAAGAAGTTACAAACAAATTCAGGAGCACTTTCAATTTGTAAACAAACTGCTCATTGTGCACAGAATCCTTCTGAATGTCTGCTAGTGATCACTTTGCTTTCAAAGTTTGCATTTTTGCTTCTTGGCATATATTTTTAAAGCAGGGCATTGCCTGATACACAATGAGGGAGGCATGTCCCTTTGGAAAAACTGAATGTAGCTGGGGTTGGGGTGGGAATTATTCAAAAGCTACTCAAATGACTTATTAAACAAAAAGTCAGGAGCATAGATTCAAGGTCATGAGTTAGAACCTTGAGGTCAAGAAGGAGCTCGATTCTCTTGGAAATAATAAGGCTGGCCTTTTGGGAGGGCAGCTGTGGGGAGATGGTTGTACAGATAACTTTTTGAGACTTACATGCAGAAGGACAAATTTTTGGTAAATGCATTCAGTTGCCTTTTACTCTGATTTCAGAGCTGTGAGCACTGTGGGAACCACTCCTGGATTTGAGATGGATTTCAAAGAACCAAGGGCTCCTTATGCAGCCCCACATCCGGGTGGCCATTTCGTATTCTTGTGAGGGGCCCAGGGAACAGAGATGGAAGTGTCTGAGGTGCGGGGGAGGAGGGAGGAAGTTCAGGAAAGAGTCTAGGGTAACCAGACTGCTTGTCAAACAAGTGGAGGAGGCGTGGGGGTGGGGGGAATGGGCATTCAGCATTTCTCTTTCTCTTTTCTGGGCACCTTGTCCAGGAGCTACTTCTCTGACCCTTGATGAGGGACGGTCGCTATAATAAAGTATCCCCACTTTGTATAGACAGGCACCGTGAATGACCTGCCCCTGGTGGAACCAGGGTTTGAGGGATTTCCTGCACTGAGCATGAAGTCCTGTTGCTCTCTCCCCACTGTTCTGGCTTCGGTTAGGGTTGTTCTGAGTCATGGGTAGGAGAACTGGCCACCGTGGGACTGTACCCTCCTTGAAAGTGTGACTGTGTTGGATGCCTCGAGGGACGCTAGCCCACTGGGCTGCATGCACAGACTTTTGAACTTGTATGGACAACCTCTTTGGCCTGGCCCCATGGCTGTTCAGGCCCAGGCCTGAGGAAGCCAGGGATGTGGATCTGCTGGCCAACACTGGCAAGGAGACCTGAGCCCTTCTGTTGCTTGACCCATGGACCGGCCAGGCAGCCCAGCCACCTATGCACTGTGGTTCAAAGAATGCTGAAAGGTGGGGCAACCACATCATTTACCATAAACATGGGTCACTTCTGAGAGTAAAAAGGGGCACTAATTAAGAGTTATGTTGGAGCCACAAGCAAAAACTGGAGTTGTCTCTGGGAAACCAGGAATCACTGTACTGAAAGGTACCTTGGCTTCAATTCAATTTAACAGCAATCTCCTAAGCGTCTCTGCACCAGGCATCATCCCCTTCCATAACTGGACACAGACATGTCGAGAGGTAATATCGGGAGAGGGTTAAGTGCAATCATGGAAGCAGGAGCAAACAAAAAGGCAACAGAAGGAGGGTGAGGGCAGGGGAGGGGAGGGTACATAGGGAAGACATCAACAAGCAAGGGGTTTTGAAAGACATGTTTCAGAGACAGAGATGGCAGAAGGGATTTCTAGAAAGAAAGGAAAAACAAGTGCAAAGTCACACATACTGGAAAGCACATAGCACATCTGAGGAATTGTAAGATGCTGGAGAGTGATGTGTGACATAGGAGTGCCAGGGGACAAGCTAGACAGAAGCTGGGCCATGAACCACCCCTAGGCCACGCCGGACAGCTTGGACGGGTTTACAACAGGGTTGGCAACTGCAGCCTGGGGTCTATGTCTAGTCTTCCCCTTGTTTTTGTCAGTCAGGGTTTACTGGACTATAACTGAGCTCATTCATCAGGTCCTGTATATGGCTGCTTTCACACTACAACAGTGGAGTTGAGGAGTTGCAACAAATGACATGGCCCACGAAACCTAAAATATCTGCTCTTTCTTTACAGAGAAAGTTCGGCAACCCCTCACTAAGAGCCATGATGGACCACTGAAGGACTTCAAGTAATAATGTAACCATATCTCTGGTTGAGAAAGACCTTGTGGGGTAGGAGGGAGGATAGATGGGTGGAGGACTAAAGGCGGGAGGCCACTGTGATAGACTTTTGTCATGCAATCAACCTTCTTGAAGGCCTACCAGATGCCAGACCCGGGGCTGGGTTGGGAATTCAGAGGTGAGGACACAATCCACTCCTCATGCCCATCACAAGCCAGGCGAGAAAAAGTAAGGGCCTGGACCAAGGCAATGGAAATGATGATGGATAAGAGAGGGTGAAGCAGAGAGCAGTTCTGAGAGATGGAGCAAGAGATTTTAGGGCTGTAGGTTTGGGACGAGATGGTTGGTGGTGCCCTTCTGTGAAATGGGGACACCCGAGAGAAGCAGGTTTACTTCCACTTAGCTCCCCCTGGCCTCCTTGAACTCACTACATTTGTTCTATTGGATAAAGTTCTTAGGAGCTTTCTAGAGGCACGGATGTTTTCACTGGGTTCAGATTTATCTGAAACTGACACCTGAACAGGAAGTAATTTAACAGAATGTACACCATCCTAATTCATTTTCCCCTAGAAAAGAGCTGAGCCCTGACCAGATTTGGAAGAAGAAGTCCTGCATGGGCCCATGAGAGATCTCTGCTACAAGTGCTCCTCCCCAAGCTAGCAGGTGGAAGGGACTGACTTCCTTATGCTGGTAACACCAGTACAGGATTGATTCCCAGAACATAGCACGTGCTCCATAGATATGCACTGGATGAAACTCTGAGGTTGAATCACTTAGGGTCCTAGCAAAATGGATGGTGAACTCGGGGGCTTCAAGTGAAGCCTGTTTCGTTTGGGGGAGGGTAGCTACAGAGGTGAGGGCAGGTGCATGGAAGCAACGGGGATGGTGATGCAAAGGGAGACTAGCGACGACGGAAACTGTCCCCTCTTTGAGACCTGAAGGGGAAGGAAAGGTGTCACCAAGCTGGTGTGAGTCATAGCCATAAAGGAGGGGCACCATTCAGAGAGAGCTGAGCCTAGCTGGGGCTGCAAGGAATGTCAACCACTCAGGAAACGACAGCTTGTCCTGGAGGGAGAGGAGAGGGGCATCAGTCCTCTAACCTCTCACTCCTCCTTCTGATCTGCTGGCGTGTCCGGCTGGCTGGACCCAGTCAGGAGCCCCAGAGCAGCGGAGCCAGGATCACACAGCGGGTAGAGGCTATCCGAGTTCGGAGGAGAAGAGTCTTTTTCATTTATTTTAGTTTTGCAGAACTCTGGTCTGGTCACACGTGTACTGTTGAATCGTTAGTAGCAATGTTGAAGTACGTGGACAAACACATCATTATTTAGTTAAATAAATACTTATTGTTCATATATTCCTGTGAATAGTCCTGGCATGCCTAGCAAGTGCCAGGTGCTTTACTGAGTCACAGACAGAGATGACTAGCAATCTCGCACAGACAGTGCCATATGGAGCATCCTCGTACATAACGCTTTTTGCGTATTCCAGAGGCATAGATCGCTGGCAGTGGGATCCTGCCAAGGGGAATTCACAGAGGACCCTCTGATAGAGCCTGACAAATCACCTTTCTACAAAGGCCGATGTAGACGCTCAGGGTATTTGCACATGCGCACTTCACCACGCCATCCCCTCGTCACTGGTGAGGTTAAGCATTTTTTCCATATTTTGATCAGTCCTTTGAAATTTTTCTCTGGTGAAACATAGCGGTTTAGAGCTTAGTGCTTGAAACCAAGCTGCTATGTGGATTCGAACCGTGTCTTCGCCTCTTACTGGCTGCGGGACTTTAGGCAAGTTATTTAATCCCTTGCCCCGCTCCCCCCCATTCTTCATGTGTGAAGTAAACATAATGTTATCTACCCTTTGGGGTTTTAGAGATTATTAAGTGTCTGGCACGTAGCGAGGTTGATGTGAGAATTCGCTATCGTGATATTTGGCTGCATCTTTTGCCCATTTTTGTCTCGCAGTGATACTGAAGTGTGACCAGGCTAAGGACCACCCGAGAGATGACAGCCCATTTCTGTAGCTCTTGTCCTATTTCTGAAATTAAGAAATTCCTGCTATCCCTGTAACATGACCCTGCACTGACATGGGAACCCTTCACTCTCCTACCTGGACCGTAGCCAAGGGTGCGTTTAGAGTGGGCAGAGGGCCATCTGAGTGTGTTGGTTCTTCTGGCGTCTGGGGTCCTGCGTCATTGGCATTCGACCGAGGTTCTTCCAGAGGTAGCTTTGCACCGTGAAGGCCAGCCAGCTCCCACACTCAGCACTCACTGCTCTGGGCCCGCCTTTTCTCGGGCAGCCACCAGATGGAACCTCTCAGAGCTCTGGCCCTGCAGGAGGCCAGGTGCTCCGCACGCTCAGTTGCAGCGGCTGAGGGCTGTGGTTGTGGCTGCCTGAGCTATTGCTGCCTTTGGGGAGATCACACGCCCACAAGGGGAATGCCTCAAGTTGCTGAAGAAAAAACAAATTGCAGGAGGAAGAGAAGAGCGGCTTCCTTTATAGGCCAGCCTCACAGTTACGCAACTCTGACTGTACAGTTTCAGATTTTCCGTACAAGTGAAGGTCACCTGAAGAGAGATTGAAAAGTTTGTGTCATAGTCACAGGAAAGTTCAAAGGTGTGAGCGTGTGTTAGCTTGAGCAGAGGCGAATGCAGGCAGAGAGTCCTACGGTGAGACTGAGGCTGGCACAAGCCACGGAGGGAAGCCACCCGCCAGCCATCAGCACAGCGGGCACTGGCGTCAGCGCCCCTCTCCTCACGGGTGCCAGCCCCCACCAGGAATCGTGCCATGGCTAGCTCTAATCCTCATAGTTATACAGCAAAGAACCTATTATCTCCATTTCGATGACGAGGAAAATAAAGTTCAAAACACTTAACCATCATGACCAAGACCCATCAGCTGGGAAGCGGCAAGCCACATTTTGAAAACAGATCTTTCTGGGGTCAGAGTTGATGTTCTTTCCATTGCCCAGTGCAGGGGGTTGCAGAGTTTAGAAGTGGAAGGGGCTTTTTTATTTATCTGTTTTATTTATTTATGTTACCGAGAGAGAGTGGGAGAGAGCGTGTGTGAGTGGGGGTGAGGGGCAGAGGGAGAGAATCTTCAGCAGACGCATCACTGAGCGTGGAGCCTGATGCGGGGCTCCGTCTCACAACCCTGAGTTCATGACCTGAGCGGAAATCAAGAGTCAGTTGCTTAACTTATGGAGCCACTCAGGCACCCCCAGAAGTAAAAGGGTCTTTACAGCTCATGATTCCTCTGTGCCCAAGATCACAGAGTTAGTCAGCGGCAACACTGGAACTAGAATCTTCTCTCTCTTATTCAAGTACTTTTTTCCAGCAGATGAGTTTATTTTGTAAAAGTCTTGGCTAAAAAAAAAAAAGGTTAATGAATAAACAACATGTAATAGCTGGGAGCCAGCTGGGGAAACCGGCAAGGAGTTATAGGTTGTTGATCGAGATTTTGGTTCTACTGCTTCCTAGCTGTATGGGCAAGTTACATAACTTATGTGAGCCTCAGTCTGTCATCTGTAAAATGGTAATAATAATAACACTGAAATAAAAGTACTGAAAATGAGTTGATATAAGATCTATGGCAGATAGTAGGTCCTTAAATTATCTCTAGAAGGACAATTTTGAAATAATGTTGGATCCAAGATATTTTTGACTCAAGGCAGCTTGGAGTGGGATCCGAAAAGGTAGGGGCTATTTGTTGAAACTGGAAGCTGTATAATGCTTAGCTCAGAATATAGGTTCTAGAATCAAGGCTATGTGCATTCAAATATTGATGCCATGACTGGTTAGCTGTGTGACCTCAAGCAAGTTACCTAACCTCTCTATGCCTCAGTTACTCATCTGTGATTGAGAATCATCATGATATTTATCCCATTAAGGCTGTGCATAGATTAAATAAGACAATGCAGGAAAAGCATGGGCATGGTGTATTGATGCAGTGGGTCCCCAGCAAATGTTAGTTATCATTGTAAAAATCAGGTAACCTAGGATCTGAGAGTAGAACTAATATCATACAGTCATAATAAATACATAAGCAGAAAGATCTGCTCTGTGGATTCAGAGTACATTGTGTAAAATAGTAACTGACCATACTATCTATACATAACTTGATTTTGGGGTCAACTTCAATACTGTTGATGTAATTTGGCAGTCATTTTTTAACTGGCTTTCAAAAAATAAATGATAGTTTGTCTGAAGGCACACAAAAGGGAGACCTGCACTGTACGTACACACTAATGATGGGATAGGAATCACTACTTTTCTGGAGGACAATTGAACAAGGTATGAAAAATCATAAAAATGTGCTGGTTATTTGAGCCATGCTTTGGCTTCACTCAAGAAAATAGTTAAGGATGTCCACAAAAATTCATTCATTTATTTTTTCAAAGACACTAAAGTACCTACTGCATGCCTTTGCTCTGCTCTGGGGATACCATAGTGAAAAATGAGTCACAGATGCTGCCCTCACAGAACTAACTAATAATCTAATAAGGAAGATCGCCATTAGACAAAGAATTACATGACCGGTTAGTGAATCACAAATATGTTAAGTGCAACAAAGGAACTATGTAGGGTCCATGAGCACAAACAACCAAGGGACTTGATCCAGTCCGGATCCAACCAGGAAGTCTTGGAAGGCTTCCTGAAGAAGTTACATTTTGGCAGAGACTTGAGAGGCTGTAAGTGGAGAGTGAGGAGGAGCACTCCAAACAGATGAGGCGCTATGTGCCAAAGCCATGTTCCCTCCAGCTGCAGAGTGTTGAGGGATTTGGAGGAGGCTCTGATGAGCCTTTTTGGAAGGCTTTGACCATATGGGTGTCCATCACAGAATTACTTACCAAAGTACAAGGCTGAAAAACCAAACAAAACCCAAACCTTAAATGTCTAATAATAAAGATTGGTTAAATAAGTTGTGGTACATCCATTCAAAGAAAGATAGCAGCTCTATACAGCCTCCTGTAGCCTAGAAGACTATTTTAATGATAAAGAAATCCACGATACACTGTTTTATGAACAAAAGTTACAAAACTATCTGCACTGTATAATTCTATTTTCATTAAAGAAGAATAGTGTGTATAGGCATAGAGAAGCCCAGGGACATATTTATCAACATGTTAACAGTAGTTATTCCTGGATGGTGAGGTAATAGGATTTTTAATTTTCTTTTGTTTATCTATACTTTATAATGACCACATACGCACACATACACACACACAGTATGATTATGTTACTTTTGTGACAAAAACCTTTTTTTTTTTTTTTTTTGGAGGATATGCTAGATTGTCACTTTAATATAGTGGTGAAGTATACAGGGTCCTAGAGCTGGCAGTCTCAACCTTGGGACCCCAGGTACATTTTTGTGAGCCTAACCCACCTCTTTGCAGAATGCGGTTGTTGTATGGATTAAATAATGTAATGTCTAGAAAGTGCTTAGCACAGAGTCTAGCCCATGAGTAAGAGCTTGACAATGTTAGCTAGTAATATTAAAAAGAAATCCAACCAATGTTCACAAATACCCTCTAGAAGAGCTTCTTTAGGCTGCTTGGTTTCACATTTAAGATGGTGTTAGGGGAAGGAGGTCCTAGTTTACAATCATGGTTGCCCACATTGTACCTGTGTGGAGAGCAGGGAGGGGTGAGGAAGAGTACCCAGAAATAGACTGGGGGCAGAGCCAACCAAAGGTTTCCATAGCAAACCATGACACTGGCAGATTCTCTCCTTAGCCCACACCCAATTCCTTTCTCCCCTCTCTCCACCTCCTACCCTTTCCTCTCACAGTCCTCCCACCATCTCTCTCCTATAGTCTCTGCTGAGTTGTACATTATTCTGAGGCCAGTAACCATGCATTAGGCAGGTTGAACATCAGTCTCCCCATAGCACGCACCTACTGCTATGCTGTGTGCACCTGCTGCCCTTGGCTGTTATGAGCAGGGAGACCTGATAGAGACTCGCCCATAGGGCGAGATGGGAGTGGTAGCAGGGAAATGGAAGGGATAGACGGAGGCAAGAGTTATCTCAGGGGAAAATAAAAGATCTTGAGAAGAATGATGAGAACACAAACTTTAGAGTCAAACAGACCTGAGTTTGAATCCCAGCTCTATTTTTTAAAGCTATTTTTAGCTCTACTTTCCAACCTCAAGCAAATTCTTTAACTCCTCTTAGCCTCTGTTTTCTCACTTAAAAATGGAGACAGTATTGTCTACCTCCTTGCCTTTTGTGAGGATTAAATGAGACTACGGGGTGATGATAAGTAGCGTGGTACCTGGCATTCTTTTTATTTATTTTATTTTTTTTTAGTTGAAAATTTTTTTTAATTTTATTTTATTATGTTATGTTAGTCACCATAAAATACATCATTAGTTTTTGATGTAGGGATCCACGATTCATTGTTTTTGTATAACACCCAGTTCTCCATGCAGTACGTGCCCCCTTTAAAGAGGCAACCCACAGAATGGGAGAAGATATTTGCAAATGACACTACAGATAAAGGGCTGGTATCCAAGATCTATAAAGAACTTCTCAAACTCAACACCCCCAAAAAAATAATCCAGTCAAAAAATGGGCAGAAGACATGAACAGACACTTCTCCAAAGAAGACATACAAATGGCTAACAGATACATGAAAAAATGTTCATCATCATTAGCCGTCAGGGACATTAAAATCAAAACCACACTGAGATACCACCTTACACCAGTTAGAATGGCAAAAATTGACAAAGCAAGAAACAACAAATGTTGGAGAGGTTGTGGAGAAAGGGGAACTCTCTTACACTGTTGGTGGGAATGCAAGTTGGTACAGCTACTTTGGAAAACAGTGTGGAGGTGCCTCAGAAAATTAAAAATAGAGCTACCCTATGACCCAGCAATTGCACTCCTGGGTATTTACCCCAAAGACACAGGTGTAGTGAAAATAAGGGCCATATGCACCCCAATGTTCATAGCAGCAATGTCCGCAATAGCCAAACTGTGGAAAGAGCCGAGATGCTCTTCAACAGACGAGTGGATAAAGAAGATGTGGTCCATATATACAAAATATTACTCAGCCATCAGAAAGGATGAACACCCAACTTTTACATCAACATGGATGGGACTGGAGGGTATTATGCTAAGTGAAATAAGTCAAGCAGAGAAAGTCAATTATCATATGGTTTCACTTATTTGTGGAACATAAGGAATAGCATGGAGGACATTAGGAGAAGGAAGTGAAAAATGAAGAGGGGGAAATCGGAGGGAGAGATGAATCATGAGAGACTATGGACTCTGAGAAACAAACTGAGGGTTTTAGAGGGGAGGGGGGTGGAGGGGTGGGTTAGCCTGGCATTCTTTTTAGATTTGTTTTCTTTCCTCCTGGGTTTCGAGCATGGTTGATAGAGAGAGGAATGGTGGCGCCCTTCAGAAAACTAGGGAAGCAGCAAGCCAGCCTGTTTTGTGGGTAAAGATGAGTTTGACTTGGGGCATGTGGACTTCGAGTGGCTGTTAAGACAACCAGTTGGAAATATCCATCGGGTAACTGAAGTGAAGGATAGACAGAAATTTCTGAACCATCTTCATAATTTAGAGCCATCATTATGGGGGTTGATAGGAGGAGGTAAGAACTTTGAAGGAAAGAGTCAGAGAGGAATTTAGAAGAAAGACAACATTCAGAGTTCAAGATTGTAGAGAGGCAGTTTCAAAGTCTGATACAGGGTGATGAATGGATCCAGTTGGTTGAAGATCAAAATCACAGGAATTAGGGAGATCAAGAAACTAAAACCTACATGTGTTTTGTAGGAAAAAATTCTCAAGATCTTAGACATAATCCATCTGACAGAGTCAATATAAACTCCTCTATTGCTTAGATCCTCTGCTTTTAGAACATACTGGGCACATCTCCCTATCTATCCTGTTTGTTATTCACCACCCAGGAAGCTGTCAGGACTGTGGCGATTTTTCAAGGTTCAGTACAGGTCCTACCACTGTGGATACTTTCTCTTCTCTCTAGCCCACCACAGTCCAACTCTCCTGCTCCTAAGCTCTTAAAACATTTCCTGACTACTGCTCTTTTAACATTTATTCTTTATGGCTGGGATGGGAAGTGGATTTCATCCCACATGCCAATACTGGTCAGCTCCCACTGGCTGCTCAGAGAATTCTAAGATGTTTTCCTGATTCAGTGGGAAGAAGCCATGGTCCATAGGCATGTCTGTCAAGAGCACTGGAATGGAGAGGGTGGCACACGTGCTGGGTACTTGCTGACCTCAGTAAATGATGGTCTCAGTTTGAGTTCCCCAAAAGAACCTGCCAGGACAAAGGCTTGGGTTCCGGCAGTGAATTTGGGAAACGAATCCTAGAACCAACAAATGACAAAGTGTGGAAGATGAGACAAAGAAGGGAGAGAAGTCAATAAAGTGTCTGTTCAGATGTGGGCTACCACTTGTGCACAATCGTTCTGAGGACTCTCTGGGAAACTGTGATCTACCTCAGAATCCTCCATCAGAGTGAGGGAGGCTGGGCGTTGACTGAGGGTTGCCCCCAGTGGGGTCAGAGGTAACCTCAGGAAGAGAGAAGAGCAGTATAGACACCTGAGTGAGAAGCTGTCAGAACATGGTAAAGGGTCTCTCACAGGTGCGGCCAGGTGAGTACGGACAGGGCGTCCACAGGTCCACGACTGAGGCCTGGTCCTATTGACTTTTCACCTCTTCTCAGTTCTGTTAGCTGCTGAAGGCACAGCCCTATGAAGAGCAGATGGCACAATGCCTCACACCTAGAAACTCCTCAGTCATTATAAAATAAATGATTGTTGATTAGTCTATGAAGAGAGAGAAAAGGGACAATGATGAGATTCACCAATCAGAGTTTTTGGCTTAAAGTCCAAGATTGTGCTGGTTTGTTTAGCAGCTATGAAATCCAGCTGTTTGGCCAAAGCAGCATGCTTCTAATTTATTTTTTATTACACAGGTATCACTCAGAAGACTGGAGAGTGAGATGGCATGTTCCTAGGAAAACAACTTTGGATTCTGGGGAAAAGTGGGGGATGTTTTAACGAAGGCTCTTTAACGCAGATTGCACCGCTCCCCCCACAAGTGGAGCAGCACGGATTGCCCTGGGAGGTAGTTGAAGATGGGGTCCTGGGCCATCCAATCACACAATATGTATGCCCTTTACATTTTAAAACTATCTTTTGTAGTCATAAGTGCTTCCACGTTAACTTGCCACCGGTAGTGATTATGATTGCGAACTAAAACAAACACAAAACGCTTTAAGAGGTGGGCGCACCTGCAGAAATCTACCAGAATCTCACTGCTGTGAACTGAACTGAGTGCCTGCAAAATTACGTTCAAGCCCTAATGTGACTGTATTTGGAGATACAGCCTATAAGGAAGTAGCTAAGGTTAAAGGACATCGGGGTGGGGGTGGGGCTGGGGCTGATCTGATAGGTCAGTGTCCTTAAAAGAAGAGACATCAGAGAGCTCGCTCTCTTGTGCGTGCTCTCACTCTGTCTCATTCCCACCCTCTCTCCCCCATGTGAGGGTGTAGCAAGAAGATGGCTGCGTGTTAGCCAGGAAGAGATCCCTCACCAGAGACTGAACTGGCTGTCACTTTGATCTTGGACCAAGCCTCCAGAACTGTGTGAGAAAATAATTTCTGTTGTGTAAGCCACACAGTCTGTGGCGTTTTGTTACGGCTGCCAGAGCTGCCTGACACAATCACCCTAGTTCACTCGTAATGGGTCATGCCGAAGTCCCAGAGCTCCCGAAATGAGTCTTACACTGGAGGCAGCCTTTCTCATCTAAAAGCTTTACTATGGTTCCCACCATGGCCTTGAGGGCGAGCTTGGTCAGGAGTTTTTATGTCCGTCCCAGAATCAAGCTAGTTGCGATTCTCTAGCATTTCGTGCAATGGCTGACTCACACCGGAAGCCCGATAAGTGTTTGGCGGATGTAACCTTGGAGCATCCAGGGTCTGAAATGGATGTTTTCCATCTCCTCTCCCAGGGCTTTTTATTTTCTTCAGTACAGTACTTTTCTCTAATGTCACATAGTTTAAGGTGCTAAGAAAGGGTTTCTCAAAACTACTTGAAATTGTAATCTGGAATTGTAGTCCTAGCTGAGGGATCTTGGGCCGGTTAAAAGTCTTAGTTTGGGTTCCCCCCACCAAAGTTTCAGATCCACCTAGTTTATGTGGGAGGTATGGGTGGGAAGTAGTAGAGATGGGAAGATGACAGGGAAAGGATGGCAGCTGATTGAATTGTATTACCATGCAGGTCACCACTGTGGCCACTGGAGCTTAACCCCCCTGGGGAACTTGGGAGGTCAGGCTAGAACACGTGCCCCAGAATGACATCCACACCCTGCCAACCAAAGGGCAAGGGGGCCAGAGAATGTACACACTAACTCCTGTTGATGACTAGTTGATGGCTACTCCTAGGGGATATTTCTTGCCCAACATATGCGGCATGCCAGAACACAGTGGGCAGACGGTCTCAGGTCCAGTCTTGGCATTTGGAAGTTGAACTACTAGGTGCTGCAACAGTGAGGACCAAGCACATATGAACACGCCATCTGCTTTCTGCAAAAAGAAGCCTAGTACCCAGCTCATTAAGTGAGTTGATATTTGTAACGCACTTAGAGCACTGCAGGGTATACAAACGCTCTGAGTGTGGCAGATTATATTGTCCGTACACAGACACAGTGTTTTTTTTATCAAGAACCCTGCCATTCCCTTGGGGTGCCTGGGTGGCTCAGTTAGTTAAGTGTCTGCCTTTGGCTCAGGTCATGATTCCAGGGTCCTGGGATCGAGCCCAGCATCGGGATCCCCGCTCAGTGGGGAGCCTGTTTCTCTCTCTCCCTCTACCCCTCCCCCCTGCTTATGCTTGTGTGTGCTCTCTCTCTCTCAAATAAATAAATAAAATGTTCCCTAATAGCAGGTAGTCTGTTTCTCCTCCTCCTGACCCAGTGGGACATTATGTTGCCTTGGTGAACACAGGGACGCAGAAGGGAAGCTGCTGGCTTCTGTGTCTGGGTCCCATGGGTCTGCTTATCTTTTTGTCTCTTTCTCTCTCTGTATATATGTATATAGATACACACACACACACATGCGCGTGCACGCACGTGCACATGCACCTTGGGATCCCTGCCATAGACTGCCACACTGGAGGGGTCATATGAAGAGACCACACAAGGACAGAGGGATGGCCAAGGAGCCTCAGCTGTTGAAGGTATCCTGGAGTGAGCAGAGCATCCTCTGTGATGACTCAGGCCCCGCCATCTAATTACTGCAAGCACAGGGCAGACCCTGAGCCAGAAATGCCCACCGACTCGGGGCCCGCATTCCCGATCCACAGAAACAGTGAGACATAATAAATGATCATTGTTATTTTAAGATACTATGTTTTGAGATAACTTCTTATGTCGCCATAGAAACTGGAACAGTGCTTGATAAATAAAATAAATACAGTCTCACCTCCTCTACTCACAACCCCTCCTAAGATATGAAAAGAAACCTTCATATTCTGGATTTCATAGTGTAGCAGATGGTCATAGCCCAAGCTCATGTTTCCTAAAAGTCAGATCCTCACAGTGTTGATACGGCAAGGTTTTATGTAAGGCTGGTATGTTAAGGGTGATGTACAAAGGTTAGGTTTAGTCCTGGATGGCACGTTGTGCTGATTCCTCATCCGTTTTGCTCATCTCCTATCCAGTAGCGATCCGGTTGTCTGGTCACTCCCCTCCAGCTCCAGAAGTAGGCCCTGAATGACTAAGCCAGCAGGGAGTCCTAGGCTTCTGGCCATAGTGATTAGACCACACAGGCCAGGCACAAGTCAATCAACAGTTGGATTTCCCTTAGGATTGGCTAGGGATGGTGTAATCAGCACCACATCTAGGACTTTTGCTGGGGATTCTGGAGTATATGAGCCTTTTTCCCCTGGGAACTGTGGGCTTCAGAGAGACACACTGCAATCACTTTGCTACCATGAGGGAAGGCAGCTACACACCAAAGAGGCAAGATTGAAAGAGTCACAGAGAAATTCATCTAGAGCCTTGATCAAACCGGGTCTAAAGTCAAGACTACATCTGCATTTTTAGGTGTGCGAACCCAGAAGTCATCTTTATTGTTTAAACCACTTTGGTATGGATTTTCTATTCCTTGTAACCCAAAGTGTCCTAATGAATTCAGGTAACAACACATTAGCCACTGATACTAGAATTCTTCTCGAGGGGCAGAAAAGAGGAGGAGTGATATTTAATTTATATAGTTTCCTAACATTGCCTTTTGACATGTTTTGATAAAACCTTGAGTTCTGCCAAGGAAATAACTACCATTTTCAAGTTACATCTTGGGCATAACTGTGTATACATCATAGAGGCACCAGGGAAGGATCTGGTCCTGACCTGTCTCCTAGCTTCTGGTGGCCTCAGACATTCCTTGTCTTGTGGATGCCCATCTTCCCCTGTCTCTTCAGATCATTTTCCCTCTCTGGGTGTTTGTCTCTGTGTCCACATTTCCCCTTTTTAAAGGATACCAGTCATATTGGAGTAGGGCCCATCCTAATGATCTCATTTTAGCTTGATTACCTCTATATGGACCTGATTTCCAAATAAGGTCGCATTCTGAGTTACTCTACTGAGTTAGAGATTCAACATATTTTTATTGGGGGACACAATTCAACTCATAACAGTGGGGTAGAAGGAGGGGCTTGGGAGGATGTATATGGAAATGACAAGACACCCAACATAGGAAAGTTTTAAAAAATACCTTACCAAACACAGTTCAGCGTTATCCACATGTCAGAAGGCCTTGCTTTGATTTGTAGAAAGGAAGACATGGGTTCCTGACAGAAGACACTTTCTCTGCCAAGACACAGTGATGAAGATGAAAGAATCAGAGCCAGGTTCCTAAAACACAGAGCCTTTTTTTTTTTTTTTTCTAGCCTAGATATTTCCATTACAACAATCTCTGTTTTGTTGGATAATTTTTTTTTTTTGAGGGAATACACACAAAGCTTTCTCATTGCATCCAACTGAATGAATTTTATGAAGCTTCTTACACAGTGTGTTCATTGTTTGGATTGGGATAATTGAAGTGTCAGGAATATTTGCTTATTGAAAACAACCCAGGAAGGCCCCGAACCCCCAGCGGGGCCGGGGCCAGGAGACATACCACATTCAGGACAGCAATTTCGTCATGTCGTTCACAGCAATGGTGTCTTCCCAGGGAAATAAATTTCACACCTGGGGAGGAGCACTGGGTTGGGAGTCAGAGAGCCTTATTTCTAATACGAATTTCATAATTCACTCACTGTGTGACTAACTTCGGATAAATCATTTAACCTCTCTGGGCTTCAGAGTTAAACTGACCTGAATAGCAAGGTCTTATCTACTTCACAAGAACTATACAGGGGTGCTGTGTAGCTCAGAAGGGAGAATCTATGTGAAGACGCTCTATGAAGCATAAAACGTTACACAAGTATGTATTACTAGTGATAAAAATGTATTATTTCTACTTTTGCTCCGAGGATGACATTGAGTAAGGAATCCTACTGGGTCAATGTTCTGGTTATTCTCCATTTTCTCCCCGAGGTCTGTGCACCCTTTTCTGCCCGCACTTCCTTATCTTGTGGCTTCTGCTTGGGTTTGGCCAATGAGAACTGTTCTTAAGAAATGGGAAGGTGTCAGGAGAGAAAAGCTGGAGTATGTATTCCTCTTGCTCTCTCCTTGACCACTGGAGCTTGGGGGAGTAGCTGTGTTCTCCCATAGCAACTGCTCTAATTGGACAGCCTCCTCCACCCCTATGGCCCTCACTGGGCTCCAGGGAACATCATTCCCTCTTCCCCTCTTCAGGTCGAGGAGGATGGTTGATCTTTCATGATCACTGTAAACAGTCCCTTCATGATCACTCTTTGGCCCTTTGAATGTACCATCTGATTCCCAAGGGACCCTGACTGTGGCCATGATGACCACCTTGTGGACACTAACTCAACTGCCTTTGGGCATTCCCCAAGTTCAGCCAGGCCTCCTCTCACGCCCATCCCTTCTGCTCTCAACTAGCCAGGTTCTTCAGGCAGGTTACACTGATCTTTGGTGGGACCCACAGAATCTCCACATGGAACACAGCCTCTTTTCTCTCTTCTACACCCTACCCCCAGCTTCCCTATGTCTCTTCACGGCACCCAGGCTTGGAATCTTGGCTCCTACTTAGCATCTCTGCTCCAGTGTGCAAGTAGGCACCACGAACCATTACTTCCCTCCTTCAAAATATTTCTTGTATTCCTCTTTGCACTGTTATCAGCTCCAGGCGGGCCCCCAGCTCAGGCTGACCTAGAGGCTCCTCCTGTGGGCGTGCAGCAACACCTGAGTCCGCACTTCCTCCAGCTGCCACCTAGCCTCCTCCTACAGAGTCTCTGAGCCACCGGCTCACTGTGTGTGCAGGTCCATGGAGAAGGTGCTGGCTCTGGCAGGTGCCTTGTGTTGGTCAAGTCGCTGGCCGAGAGAGGCAGCCATGGGTTGCTGCCGATGCTCATTGCTTCCGGTGCTTCTGGTGCCTCCAGTTTGGGTTGCTTGCCCTGCTTTAAGTCCTGTGCTTCTTCCTGATTCCCAGAGCTGAGGCCCCCGCCAGGTGCAGAGGCCACAAGCTGCCCCCGACTCCCCCAGCTTCCATCATTGGGCAAGGTCTAACCTTTATGACAAATCCCTTGTTCTGCGTCACTCAGAGTAGCTCTGCTTCTCTGATTAAACTCTAACTGATTCATCCTTCTTCCCGGGGCCCCCAGGGGTCCCCAGGGTATAGAAATTTGTTCCTGGTAATTGGGCAAAGTCACCGTCACAGGCAGGAAGAAACCCAGGATTGGTGAGCCTCTCATGCCCTTTCTGATTTTCTCCCCACAAGACTGTGGTGTTGTCTCTGGAGCTGGATCAGATGTGACTCGTAGTGAAACCCAGGATAAGAGGCCACAGAGTGACTCAAGGCTGTACCTGCCCAAGCAAACCTGAGCTGAACTCAGCTCTGCTGTCACTGCTTGTGGAGTTGTGCAGCCACCCCCATCTCCTAATGGTTGCTCTCAGACGTCACTGGCCGCCAGCTGCTGTGCATGGAGCTGGGTTGCAATTAGTCACCATCAGAGTAGAGTAAGGTGTTGCCTATAGCAAGTGCTCAAAAGTACCTGCCTTCATCTAGGTGTTTTAAAGTCTGAAATTTCACCATTAGAGAGTCATTCCTTTGGATGACTCTTCTTGATGTTTGTTATAAACATGACATACAGCTTTCATAAAGGGATCATCATATAGATCTGAATTCAAATCCTGTCTCTGCCCTTTAAGATAGCTGTGAGACATCAATAAAATGATTATTAATCTCTTCAAGCTGCAGTTGCCTCACCTATTAAAATGGAAATAATATCTAATTTGATATATGTCTTAGTCTGTTCGGGCTATTATAATAAAAATATCATTGACTGATTTATAAACAACAGAAATTTATTCTCATATTCTAGAGGCTGGGAAGTCCAAGATCAAGTTCCCAGCAGGTTCTGTGTCTGGTGAGGACCTGCTTCCTGATCCATGGATGGCAATCATCCGATATACCCTCACACGGTGGAAGGGGCAAGGAACCTCTCCAGGGGCCCTTTTAGAAAGACACTAATCCCATTCATGAGGGTTCCATTCACATCACCTAATGTCCTCCCAGAGGCCCCACCTCCTGACACCATCACAATTTAGATTTCAACATATGAAGTCTATCACAGTACCCAAGCTAACAAATGTGAAAGTACATGGCACAATGCCTGGCACATAGTCGACATTGAGTAAATGCAATATTTACGCCTGATTTCCTTTCCTTGAACTGAGTGATGCATTGGAATTTGTAGTGGGGCCCTGAGTGTGCACCATCATTCCTGCACTCTCCTTGCAGCTGGGGTCTAGCAGGTAGTGTGTGAGGGTTTGCTGTGAATGTGTGTACATGGGTTTGATGGGGTAGGAGGGGGAAAGAGAGACAGACAGACAGACAGAGATAGAGATCAGAGGGAGAGAGAGTGGGTGGGGGGGCGCAGGCAGAGGGAGAGAATCTCAAGCAGACTCCCCGCTGAGCACAGAGCCTAACTTGGGGCTCGATCTCATGAGATCATGACTGGAGCTGAAATCAAGAGTCAGACACTTAACCAACTGAGACACCCAGGCACCCCTATTCTTACTTCTTTTTAGTTTATTCTCTTCTTGGAATTTTGGAAATTTTTGTAAATGTAAATTAGATCTTACTTAGAACACGTCGACTCTTTGTACTATACTTGGCATTTGATCAGAACCCTAATCTTGGTCTGGCAAGAGCTCCACAACCTGGCCCCGGTATACTCCTCCTCCCTCAGCTTCATTTCCCTCTTCTCTGCATCCCCTCCCCTCCCCGCCACTACAGTTCAGGCACATTAGAATTCTCCCGGAATCCCAGATCGGAGAACTCAAGTCCTCACCCATGCTTCTCTCTCTTCTCCTCTCCCCTGCCCCTTTCTTCCCTCCCTCCCTCTCTCCCTCATTCTCCTGGCTGATTCCCACCCGGCCTTCATACCTCTGTGCATATGTGATTTTCTCTGGGAGACTTTCTTCCTAGGCCCACCTCTTACTCTTTCTCATAGAACACCTCTCCCATGCTTTCTTCTTAGAGCCTGTGTCACATTTGAGAATCAGAGAATAATGTGTCTAGTTGCTTTCTGGACTGTTGCCCCATCTTCTACAGTGGGGATATAACAGTCTTGTTCCCCAACGTCTTGCCAGCAGCTAGCCCACTGTCTGACACACAACTTTCCATAATGCTGGTTAATGATGAATAAATATCCCACATCGTAATCCTGGGATAAATCTAACTGTAAGGAACTCACTTTTTTTCCCCCAACTTTTAGAAGCTGTTTATTTTTTTCCAGCCTTATTTCCATTTTGCTTGCCTTTGTGGAAGAGCAGCTTAAGGCCACTCAATGGTTCTTCCTCCGCATTCAGTGGCCCGGGCAGTGGGAGCAGGTGGGCTGAGCGCTCCAGTCTTCAGTAGGGAACTGCTGAGTCGCTACCAAGGGCACCTGCCCCTACTCCGGACCGGGCCACGACTTCAGGCTGAGTAGCAGGGGATTCAGGAGCCGGAGCAGCCCATTCACCCTGAAATTCCCCCTGGGTCACTGCCTTTCCAGCAGCGGCTTGCTCTTGGTCTCTTCAGGCTCTCTGCTGAAGTAGAGATCATGCGGGACCTCCCATGGGCGCTCAGCCCTGGGATCAGTCACCACCAGAAGCCACCGGGGAGGCTGCCTGGATCTGGTTGGTGAAGGTCCCAGAGGTGAAGCAGCCTGCAGTAGGAGTGGCTCCGGGGCCAGCAGCAAACGGCAGCCCAGCTCGCTGGCCGGGATTCCTGGAGGAGAGGACGCTCACAACTCCCTGGGTTTTCAAGGGCAAAGATGGCATGAGCTGCCGGCAGAAGCTTCTCCCAGGTTCTCTTCAGATGTATGCTGTAGATGCCCTCACTTTTCCTTCCGCAGATGTACTGGTCCATGTGGAAGCCAAGGTTAGGGCCACCCAAGTGGGTCTTGCTGCAAGGAATTTGAGGGCATCGTCTTCCTTCAGTGGCAGGACGTCAAGGGCTCTGGACGTTGTGAAAGTCCCTTTCAGTTACGACAGGAAACGCAGAAGGACGCTGTGGGGACCCCTCTCTGGGTAGTGTGGAAAAAGGTGGAATTCACATTTTCTCTCCTCACAGAGGAGTCATAGTTCTTAGGTTTGCAATACCAGAGTCTTAGAGAAGCCACCCAGAAAACTCAAGTCCTGTTTATCTCTAGATTTAATTTTTTGTTTGTTTCCTTATATTTCTTCTTAAAATTGAGGTATAACTTAATGCAGAGTAAACTGCACAAATACTAAATGCACAGAAGGTGAATTTTTCATACGTATACCCCATGGAAATATAACCCCAATCATGATCAAGAACATTCTAGAAACCATCAGGCTCCTTTGTACGCTTCCGATTCCCTTACACCCTCCCTGCCTCAGCTGGTCAGTGGAGATCCACTGATTTCCATCTCTCTAGGTTACTTTTACTGCTTCGAAACCTCATACTCATGGAGTCATACAGTGTGTATGTTTTTGTTTCTGCTTCGTTTCCTCAGTATGTTTTGAGATCCTATCAAGTTGCTGTGTATAACAATTTTATTGTATTATTGTATAACAATAATACAAAAATAGTATTTTGTTGAATGTATATACTACAATTAATTCATTCTACTACTATCAGATGTTGGATTGTTTTCAGCTTTGGACTGTTATGAATAAAGCTGCTATGAATATTCTTGCACACACGTTTTGGTGGGCATGTCTCTGGGGATAGGATGAGGAGTGGGATTGGTGGGTCTGTATCATTAAATCAGGTTCTTTTGTCCTGTGGTGCATCCTTCAGAAAGTCCTGGCACATCTCAATCTAAACTTACAACTGAGTTAAGCCGGGGGTCAACATCCATGCTGCACTTGGCTTCTGGTCTGCGAGGAATCCTTTCTATGGCTTTTAAATACATTTCAGGGGTTTGTGTCAAAGTCATTTTACTATTTGACACTGAGCCTGTGTGATGACGAGCCTGAGCTACGTGAACAAAAAATCGTAATTGGAAGGGGGTCTTCCTGTTGAAGCTTCGGCAGGAACCCTGATAAGTCATCTCAGAGATGGAGCTCTGGGCCAATAAGAAAACATTGTTTGTTTAAATCATTGAGCTACGGAAACATTTCTAGGACACTTTTTTCAATTACAATGATCCAAAGGCAATAGTTTGGGCTGTTCCTATGCACGGAGGTAGCTGTTGCTAATGTGTCGTTTATTTACTGACTTACAGCACCAACAGTAGTAACACTGACTGTCTGCTATGTCCTAGGCATGGGAGACTTCCTGGCATAACCGTGTAGTGATTTCTTTTTTCCCTTCTACAGGAACACATAGAGTTAATAAGCTGCAACTACTGAACAACATTCACTAAATTCTGTGTGTCCTTTTCCCAAAAGATAAATTCGACCAAAGGAGGAAAAATATAAGCCCCGTAGATTCTCTCACTAAAGGCCTCCTTGTTTAGAAAGGGCACTTGCTTATTGCTTCATATTTCTACCAAAGAATTTGCAAACATACCTCAACGCCCTTCACGACGTAAGAACAGCTCAGAGTCTGTTCCAGGAGCTGCGGTCAGTGCAGTTGGAATCCCATCCCCATTGGAGGCACTGGGGCTATTGCTTCTCTAGACCACAGACAGGGCTGAGACGGCCCCGTTGCTACTTCTAAGAACTCAAGAGGCTTATCAGCATGGGGGTCTGGGACCACCCAGCAGAGGAAAATGAGAATGTTCAGTAGGGGAACTACTGGATACAGGACACAGGAAATATCTGAATCATGCTTTAAGCGGAAACTCAGATACAACCACACCGTTTGGATACCTCTAAGGAGTCCTGAAACATCTTTCCCATTGCAACGGCACCCCAGAGACAGGAGGCGGTCCCTGATTTTGGCTAAATTCTACAATAGCATTCAATGATTTCATTCCATTCTCACTAGAAGCTTACTAGAAACAGACATGATCATACCCAGTTCTAAGTGGGGGAATGGGGATTTGAACCCAGGCAGCCCAACTCCAGAGAGCCTGGCAGGGTCTGGGGAGGAGTGGGTTCCAACCTAGGGTGACACCTTCCATTCTCCACCCTACCTTCTCAGACTTCATCTGAAAATATCCTGCAAGGGTACCTTTACCACGCAGAGGAGATGAAGAAACAAATAAATATGAGGGAGGAGGAAATGGAAAATAAAACCCCCACTGGGTCTGGCTATTAATGTGTCTGCACTGTTCCTACACTTGAATAGATCTGGTTCTGAGTCTGCTACTGAAAAGGAACCAAAAATGACCTTGAATTGAAACTCTTGCCTAGGGAGGTGCGGTGATGAGCTCAGAGAGACCACAGCACATCTCTGCAAGGGCGCTGAGCACCACCGTCATGGTTGCTTCCAGTGGGCTGAGGGGGTGCTGGTTAGGTGGTTTCCAGTTCTGATGAACTACCTGACTGCCAACGCCAAGCCTGGGTTTTCCTCTCTATAGGATGGAGAGGATGGGAGGTCTGATGGCCTTTCCAAGTGGGAGACTCTTCCATCAGTGGCTTCTTAAGATGTGTTGGCTTTGTGGAGGCAGAACCCCAGTTAACAGGAACATGGGGCAGGGTTCTCTTGAACAATTACCAATGTTAGCTGAGCCCTCCCTGACCTCATTTCCTATTGTTCTCCTTATTTGCTCTGCTCCAGCCACACTGGCCCTTTTGCTCTTCTTGAAACATGCCAGGCACATTCCTGCCTCAGGGCCTTTGCACATGCTCTCTCTTCTGCCTGGAACCTTTTCCCCTAGATACCCCATGACTTTTATCTCTCTCAAACCTCTCCTCAAACATCCCCTTTTAAGACTATCCCTAGTTATCTATGCTAGCCATAATTGCATTCGGAACTCCAACCCTCCCCTCCGACACACACACATGCTCTTTCTCCTCTTGCCTGTTTTTGTTTACTCAGAACACTCCACTATCCCCCCTACTGTACATTTTACTGACTTCTCCTGTTTTTTGACTGTCTCGCCTAGTTGAAAGTAAGTTCAATGAAAGCAAGCATGTTTGTCTGGTTGGTTCTGTGTTCCAGCACCTAAGATAGTATGTAGCCAGTGCTCAATAAAAACATGTTGAGTGAATTAGTGAGTGAATTAATGAATCCTAACTCTGCCAGTTAATAACCAGGCAACTTTTCACAAATTAGTTAACTTTTTTCTATGCTTCGCATCTGCAACGGTAAAATTGAGATGATAATTCCTACCCTCCCCTTGTGAGTTTTAAACAAAATTATAAAAGTACACACCAAGCACAATATTTCCATGTCCTCAGTGATTTACTTTGTGAGTTCAATGAAAATAATACGAGTAATAGAAGCAAACATTTGTAGATTATTTCCTATGTGCCAGGGATTGCTTTAAGCATTTTTCTTCAAGATTTTATTTATTTATGTGTGTGTGTGAGAGAGAGAGAGAGAACACAAGCAGGGGGAGTGGCAGAGGGAGAAGCAGGCTCCCTACTGAGGAGGGAGCCCAATACGGGACTTGATTCCAGGACCCTGGGATCATGACCTGAGCTGAAGGCAGACACTTAACCGACTGAGCCATGCAGGCATCCCTGCTTTAAGCATTTAATGTACATTAATTCATTTAAGTCTTACAACATCCTGTAAGGTATGTACTATTATTATCATCATCCTTATTTGAGAAATAAAGACACTGCAGGAGAAACTTGCCCAAGGCCACATAACTAGAGAGTCATTGAATCTGGATTTGAACTCAAGCCTGTCTGTCTCCAAAGTCTGTAACTTAGCCACATCACCACACTGCTTCCCCTTGACAAGAAGACACAATTAGTATAATGCAGGCATAGAAAAAATTGATCCGAGTAGTGAGAAATTCAATTTACAGTTTAGTTTTTAAACTACTGGAATGTCTTCATGGATCAAGCATGATAATCATTCAATTTCTAAATCAATTGGAATATTTAGATAGTGGCCAAACTGCATTTAACTCCAAGCCATGAAATATCTTTGGCCATGGAATACCACCATTGAGGCGATATTTGGAAACTGTGTTTTATTTAGACATGGTCTATATGACCCAATACATTTACATTTTTAAATAGAGAGCAGTGTCATTTAGTTTCCAAAGCCGAGTGGAAACAAAAACTAGGGCCATGTAGACACGCCCTACGCTGAGCACCTGCTTTTGAGGTGGCCTCAAATCCGATCCTGTTTTTCTTGTGAACTGGCTTCCATCACTTGTGACTCCTGTGCCTTTAGTATATCTCATCACCAGCAATCAGTCATTCGTCGTCTATTTTAAGTTTGGTTGTTCAAATGCTACGTCTAGCTCATGGGAGAGAGCTTGAGGAGGCCGTATCTTCTCCATTCATGGAGTCGGTTCTATAAGTCACCGTATACTCAAAAGGGGGCTCAACACGCACACACTTTCCAAGTCATCTTTAAAGGTTTTCGGTTCCCTTTTTTCTTTTTTTGGTTTCTATTGCCTTCCCAGTAGTGGTTAAGACATTGCCAGTTTGTCTTTCTTCTCATGATTTCTCTAGAAGACTTCATGGCCCAGGAAGGAGTTCAGCTGGGACCCAGTTTTAATTTCTCATTGTTTTCAGTCTGGCTCTTCTTCGTGCGAGGAATAGTAAGTCATTCAAGTCAGCTGGAGACAAAGGGTTTTAGCATATTGTATTATGTCACATTTTATTTATTTATTTATTTATTTATTTATTTATTTATTTATTTATAAAGGTTTATTTATTCATTTTAGAGAGAGAGAGAGATCCCAAGCAGGGTAAGGGGCAGAGGGAGAGGTAGAGAGAGAGAGGGAGAGAAGTAGACTCCCCACTGAGCATAGAGCCCTAAGTGGGACTCTATCTCATGACCCTGAGATCATGACCTGAGCCAAAATCAAAAGTCAGCCTCTTAATTGACTGAGCCGCTCAGGCACCCCTGTCACATTATTTTTAAATGATAAAGGAATTTTCATGGAAATCCAAGAACAGGAGCCATATTAAGTCTTGGCCTCAAGGAGCCCAGAGCTCAAAAGTGACTCTAGAGTCACAAAGGTTCCTGGCTGTTCAGCTGCAGGAGCTCATGGATTTTTTATTTCTATGACTAGGCAACACACTACATGTCTTCTTCTGGTCCTAGTACTAATTGATGGCTATGTTTGCTTCAAGTTCAGGGCCTTAAGAGAGAATCTGATTGGTCCAGTCCATCTTTTAGGGCAGACTGTAATTCCTTGTGTGTCCAGTCGGCCCAGGGGCCTGGGCCGGGGTTAGTCATCATTGGACAGAGGAGGTGGGGCACTGAATACTTAATGTGGCAGTCTGGGCCTGCCCCTTCAGCAGGAAGTGTGGGCTGGGTGGATCCCCACAGAAGAGGCTGTGGGTGGGCTGGCACAGTGCTGACCTTTCCAGAATACAGTCTTGTAAAAGAATGATGTGTTACCCAAATCACACGGTGTTATACCCAGGTAAGATGTTGTTATATTGACAAAGATACAGATGCAACTCGGAAAGACATCTACAAAGCCACATGCATTAGCCATTTGCCATTAGCATGCTTAAAACATGAAACCAATGTAATTACTTGTGATATGTTTTATCTAAAAACATTTGTCCTTTCATCTGACAAGTCTAGCTGTTAAAACCCTGTGGCTTTCTCAGTCAGGGCCTCCAAGTTTTGGTGAGTAGATTGCACTTGGCACAACATTAGCTGATGCCATTCATAGAGAGTTCAATGTGATAACCAAACCGAAGTTGCATTAACCTTCGCAGTGTCCCAGCTAGTTATTGAGGTTTTTCTGTGATTGAGCTGGTCAAAGCCCACTGATTGGTTATTACCTTGACTAAGTATCCACTGTGCTTTAAACATGGACAGAATAGAGTCATGGCTTCAGAGGTCTCTCGTGTCATGTCTATGGTGTCTATGGCGCTGGTGAGTATTTCTCTGAGGACTGGCCACAACCACCCGGGGACCCTGAAGGATAACGGACATATAGAGGGGCCATTTTGATCAAGATGAGACTGGCAAAGGGCACAGGTCCAGATTCAGGGCTGGACACATTGCTGCCATGGGTAGGAGTTACAGTGGCTGTGGTGGCAAGGGGGACTGCAGATATAAAGGCGTACTACATGACGGACTTGGCCAGCATCTCCGTCCTGGCAGAACAAAATGCCCTCGACACGGACCATATCCTTACGTTTAAGGTAATTGTCTTAAGACAGGTTGAGTCACTACCCACAGCAGGCGCCAGTGACCTGCATTTGTATGAACTCTACTCTCTTTTCTCGAGTCTCTCCCGTCACGAAGGGCCACAGCACTCCAGCCCTGCTTCTCCATGGCCCACGTCACTTTCTACCTGTATTCATAAGCTGTCTGATTTTTCCCCACCCTCTGACGGACATTTCTTTCTTTCTTTTTTTTTTTAAGATTTTATTTATTTATTTGACAGAGAGAGACACAGCGAGAGAGGGAACACAAGCAGGGGGAGTGGGAGAGGGAGGAGCAGGCTTCCCGCAGAGCAGGGACCCCGATGCGGGGCTCCATCCCAGGACCCCGGGGATCATGACCTGAGCTGAAGGCAGAGGCTTAACCGGCTGAGCCACCCAGGTGCCCCCAGACACTTCTTTTAAGAAAACATTAACATCTGATTCATCCTGGTGTTTCTGCCATGGCTCAAAACACAGCAGGCATCAAATAAATATGTGTTGGATAAATGGGAGTAAGAACGTAAACTGCCTTTTTCAGTCACCAGATCGACTGGGTTCCAACGGTGCCTTGCTGTTCTCTCTGCACACTTACAGTATCTGGCACAGGAGGAAGGTCAAGGGGGGACGACTGCCGATTGAAGTTAATTTCAGTGTCAAGTTTATTTAAAATCTTCAAACGTCTCTAATGGAGATACCATGAAACACCATCAGTGTGTCTTGTGTGTCTAGGGAAGGGCACACGGGCCCAGTTAATTACGAGAATGAGGACGGAATCCTTAGGGGCAGATCAGGAAAGCTGTCTGCGTGTAGAGAAGGAAGAGAGGTGGGTAATCGTGTCATTTTTTAACTGTTTACAATGTGCCAGGCCCCATGGTAAGCATTTTACATACATTAACTCATTTAACACTCAACTGTGAATGTTAAAAGTAATTATCTCTCTATTTTTTGTGGTTTCAGGTTTTTACTTAAATTCTAGTTAGTTAACATAGAGGGTAATATTGGTTTCAGGAGTAGAATTTAGTGATTCATCACTTACATACAACACCCAGTGCTCATCACAGCAAGTGCTCAGGAATTATCTCTTTGCTAGCTACAGATTCTGACTTTTCTATTTTAAAGATGTGTTATTTGTGTAATGATTGTTTTAAAAAAGGTAACCCCGATTTTACAGCAACTTACTGACACGTAGCTAAAGTGAGGGCAAAGAGAGGACTGGGATTTGTTGGCTGTCTTATTGCCAAGTTCAGATTGATTGTCAGTAGTTTAGCTACAACAATTGTGGATAAGGTTCTGGAAAACTGGGCTCTTTTCAGAATCCGGATCAAGTTAACATTTTCTAGCTAATAGAGAAGTAACTATTTCATTCTCTAAGCAAAGGGTTTCTTAAAATCACAGAATATCAGAGGTCATCTTGCCCAAATTTCTTAGTTTTCCGATGATTTGAACCCAAAGAGCCTTGAGGCTTTGGCCTTGAGCAAACCAGTGAAGAAACGGGTCATTAGACATTAGCTCTTCGGACTGTAGGCACATTTCCCCATTTTGCACACTGTCAGTCAGAAACCCAGCAAGACATTGGTGGCATACTCAATTGGATAATTGAGGAAAATTTAATGAAGGGACTATTTAAAAGGTATGGACAGAGTTAAGAAGACCAGCAAAGGCTGTGAAGTGCTCCAGGTCATGCAAGGATGAAGAGCTGTTACACCCAGAGACCCGGGGGAGGCAAGGGCAGGAGCAGTTACAGACCCCCAGGGAGGAGGGGCACCTAGAAGGCGCCTGCCAGGCACCGGGCTTGGGTAGAGGAACACAGCCCATGGGTAGCAGCCCAACCTCATTCTTTTCCCAAATGGAAGCCAAAGGTCAAGTGAGCTTGTTGATTCAGTTCAAAGAAGATAGAGCAAGGCACAGAGCAGAGTGAGGAAGGGTAGAAAGTGGGTTCAGAGTTGAAATACCCAGCACATTTGCCCTCTAGAAGATAAATCTGGTCCTATCTTCCCTCTCACTTTAGCTTGAAATCAGTAATAACCTGGACAACAGAGACAATTTTTAAAAATTCTTATGATACAAATAGTATATATTTGCAATAGAAAAGCTAGAACATGTAGCTGTCTAAAGAGATTACAATTAATTTCAACATTTATGATATTTACATTTCTAGGCTTTTTCTATTCATTCATGCCACAAATATTTATTGAATGTCAATGTTCACTCTCTTCTGGGCAATGTGTATATTGAAATAAAGAAAATGGACAAAAATTCTTCCCCTCTAGGATCTAACATTCTAGTGGGGATGAGTCACCATAAATAAGATAAATAACCCAAATGATAGTTTGTGGGATGATGGTTAAGTGGTAAGAAGAAAAATAAAGCAGAGGAAAAGAATAAGACTGTACTTGGGGAGGTATTATAATTTTAAATAAGGTGGCCAGGGATGTGTGTGTGTGTGTGTGTGTGTGTGTGTGTGTGTGTGTGTGTGTGAGAAAAAGAGAAAGAGACCAAGCAATGACAGTCTATTTGTCGGGCTTTTCCTCTGGCTACTTGCTGAGTGTTCAGGTAGTGGGGAGTGTAGGTGGTGTGACTTTCCCCCTCCCTCGCAGTTTCAAAATGTCTCTATTTAGATTTTTTAAAGGGCAAAGCTTTCTCCACTCCTTATATTAACCATTTTAAAAGTGCCACGGGGAATCCTCAGTGCAAGTTTATCAGCCAAATTCTTGATATCTATCTGTCCCTTTCTAGCTGAGTGACTCGGGGGAAGTCATTTCACCTCTCTGAGGCTCAGATTCCTCATGGGCAAAAACAAGGGTTTTGGTGACCATTAAAGGAAATGACATTAGATCTGTGAGGGACCTAGTGCCCAGCACACAGTTGATGGTCAGTAGATGGTGGCTTCTTTCCTTCTCTGGGCAGAGCTGGAAAAAAGCATGTTCTGGTAAAAACTACAGACTCAAGATCCACAGAACTCGAGAGTTTGCCGAACAGACTCATAATGGTCATAGCTGCATCAGTTGGCCACTTATGTACACAATGGAGGCCCATACTCTCGCTTGCACAGTAGACAGGTCATAGAAACAAGGCTTGACTCCAAACGTGGCTGACTTCACAGCCAGTGCGCTCGTTGTCAGGTGCTGTGTTCCTCCCCTCCCTGCCCTGCTCTGTCCCCATGAAGAAGGGTCAAGGTTGGATTGAGCCAGAGTGTAGGGAAGGGTTTTCTCTTGGTTTGAAAGTCCTTGAAGATCTCTAGACTGCCAGCTCTATTATGACCCTGGAAAGGCTCCTTTACTAAATCCCACCAATGCAATGGTTCTAAAGATGGGATGCTGGGCTGATTGTCTGTGGATTATATAGGGAAGTTAAAAAAAAAAAGCCAGGACTTTACCCCTTGAAATCCTAGTGAAGTAGGCCTGGGGAAAGGTCTGGGTGTCTATATTTTTCAACATGGCCCCAGGTGTTTCTGATGTGCAGCCAGGTTTGGACATCTCCCTAGGACCCAAACTAGTGCATCTTAGAGATCTTCTCTTTCCTTTTCCTGGCTGCCACCAGAAGCATGAACTGAAAATCTTCCAAATGGTTGTGAGCATGCTGGGTAACCTGATACAGGCTTCATCCAACTCCTTTGATAAAAGTCCTGGGACAGGCCAAGATCTAGGTGCCCTCAAGCACTAAGAGGAGAGCCTTCCTCCTGGTCAGCCCAGCATTCAGTGTTCTTTGGCCACCATAAGAACATTCCATCAACTATACTATCCTACAGTCCACAGCTTCTGTAAGGACACGATGAGAGACCTTGTCAAAAGCTTTGCCAAAATCAAGGTACACAGTGTCTGTCTGTGCTGCTCCTTCCACTTCACATACTAGAAACCTCATCAAAAGCAAAGTATGTTGGCATAACTCTTTTTTTTTTAAGATTTTATTTATTTATTTGATAGAGAGATAGAGAGCGAGCACAAGCAGGCAGAGCAGCAGGCAGGGGGAGAGGGAGAAGAAAGCTCTCCACTGAGCAGAGCGCACCACACGGGGCTCGATCCCAGGACCCTGGGATCAAGACCCGAGCCAAAGGCAGCTGCTTAAGCAGCTGAGCCACCCAGGAGCCCCGGTATAACTCTTTATCAGTGAACCCACACTAACTGCCAGTGATTAGCAACTTCTTTTCCAAAAGCTCAGAAGTATTTTTTTTTAGAAACAGAAGAACCTACAGGTTTCCACAAATGTGAGCAGGGATAATGGTGCTCACATAAGTCAGTAATAAAATCCATTTGGGCCTCACTTAGATTTAAACACTGAATTTCCATCAAGAACAAGGGCTCAGATTATCAGCATATCTAGGAACTTTGGAGAGCAGGTTGTTGAGAAGAAAGTGTTGGAATAACTAATACAGTGGTCTTGAAGTTGTACATTTAACAGTCCTTCGTGTTAAATGTAGATCATTTAGTTAGTCTACACTGGCAACCTCAGACCCACTTCCCATCCTACTGCTTCCTCAATGACAGCAAATGGATGTGACCTCTCCCCTCCTCCATAACAGCAAACATGGAGTCAGTGTTCCTAATTAAAAGGGAGTTTTTTAAATTGTTTTATGTTTTTTATTTTAATTTGTCTTTTAGATGAGTTGGTCTTTTCTTACATTTGGGTGTAGGGTGGCTGTCAATTTCCTATGACTCTTTCTGTGCCCCAGCCAGTACTTTGAAAGTGAATTTTATTCGCTGAAGGATATGGCTTCATTGACATTGCCCGATACATCTGATCTCTGTGTTACCTTTCATCTTGGTGCTCATGTTTTTAGACCCAGCGTGAGACACTTTATTTGGCTCATTTATCCTGGGGTTTCCTATTTGAATGAGACCCTCTCTATAAAAATCAATGTATTAAAAAATTATAGTAGTAATACAAGCTTGAAGAAATATTCTTTACTTTAGTAAAGGATTCCCTACATGATCCTTCAAGTAATGAACACAGCCAAGAAAATATATTTAAATCTATGCTTTCATTTCCATAACTCTGTGTGTCGCATATGCTAGTCTATATTTGTAAAGATTGTCTTGTCATTGTCCATTAGCTACCGTCTTTTCTCATAAATAACACACATATATTCTTTGGTCTTGTTATAAATTATGATTTCAAGTTAATATTTTTCTGGGTATTATTTTTTAATCAATGAAGAGCATGTAAAAATGTTGAAGAATCAGAATGATAGTCAGCATCTAGTTAGAGTGCATTGACACCAGGCACTGCTCTCTAAATGCCATACATGCATTCAGTTATTAAAACTACATATTAAACTATGACATAAGCTATTATTATTATTCCTTCTTTACCTTTAACTGTTTTTTTTTAATTTTATTATGTTATGTTAGTCACCATACAATACATCATTAGTTTTTGATGTGGTGATCCACGATCCATTGTTTTCATATAACACCCTTTTTTCCAAAATATCACTCCAAATCTTATAACTTAGAGAAAGCTAGTATTTTTTTTCTCCATTGGGGAAAAAAAAAAGAATTCTAATATATTAATAAAATACTTCTTCATTGCTCTTTTGGTTTCCTAAGTAAGATTGAGCTAGGGCTGCATTTTTAAACTGAATAAAACATTTTGTTAATGTTTTGACAACATGAATCTTTCATGTTAAGGCTGGAAACTTTTATCAAGGAGCAGTATCAGATCTATGTTACTAGACCCAGAATGGGATTTAAAGATTGAGCACTTACAATATGCAGGACACTATGGTAGACATTAGGGAGACAGGGATAAAGAAGGCACACTATTCAGATTCCTCTTCAGCATCCATTACAATAAATTATCTAAGTGCAGGTTCTATTTAGGCCACTGGGCAAATGTCCTGATGCATTTTAGACCCACACTCACAGTGGGTCTGAGTGTAGTGTAGTGTAGTGTAGTCTGCCAATGTAGACTAACTAAATGATCTACCTCTGCCCAATGCTGGCCCCAACTTTCCTGAGCCTTCCTTATGCTTCCTTATGTAATATTCTTGAAGTCTACCTGCATTTTTATTGGGCTACTCCACACTCTACCACTTGGTCTGGATCCAAGGCTCTTCGTGACATAGACTCCATTTATTCCCCAATCTACTCCCAAAAACTCTTTCTGCTGAGTGGATTCCTTGTGTCTCACACCCTTGAACTACCCAGTCTTTTAGACAGAGGGGAATTCATCTACAGACAGTGATGGTTATCTGAGCCAGTACAGACATCGGTTAAATGGTGTTGCTCTCACCCAGTCCAGGGGTCATGACCTTCTTTTGGATGTTCTTTCTTCCAAAGTGGGCAGAAGGTCCACCATGTGATTTCTCTGAAAAACCTGTTAAATACTTTGTCTCTCCAGCTTCCTTCTACTTCATCCTTTGACCCAATGTCTGCAACGTAATTTGTCAAGACCAATTCCTGTAAAATAATAATGCCCCACCTCATGCATGATCTAGATGGAGGCTAGATTTCCAGCAACCATGGAAATAATTGGGAGGAAGAGTGGGGGGGGGCAGGGATAAAACATCAGAGCAGCCAAAATAGCAGTCATCAAGGCCATGCTCTAAACCCCATGGAGACTTCTAGACTCAGTTTGTTAGCTGCCTATTACTGCTGTAACAAATCACCCCAAACTTAGGAGTTTAAAACAACTCAAATTTACTGTCTTACAATTCTGGAGGTCAGAAGTTTGAAATGGTTCTCACTGGGCTACAATCAGGTCCTAGGAGGGCTGTATTCCTTTTTGGAGGCTCTCGGGGAGACCCCATGCACTTTCCTTTGCTAGCTTCTAGCTTCCAGCTTCCTGAATTCCTTGGTTTGTAGCCACCTCCTGTCTTCAAAGCCAGCAATGGTTGACTGAGTCTTCCTCATATCAGATCACTCCAACACTCTGGCTCCTCTCTTTCATTTCTAAGGAAACTTGTGATTACACTGGGCCCACCCTGTAATCCAGAATGACCTCCACATCTCAAGGTCAGCTGATCAGCAATCTGAATTCCCCCTTCCCATGTAACATAATATATCCAGGACTTCCAGGGATTAGGATGAAAACATCTTTACTAAGGACATGATTCTGTCTTCCACACCCACACTCAACTGTACACATCATTAGTCCACTGTAGTATAAATATGGTGATTTGGGGTGTGAGCTGTTCAAAGTAGGGAGTGCTATGAGTGGCAGACAGTTCTCTGCAATAGGAAGTGAGAGCTGGGAGCCTAATGTCAAAAAAAAAAAAAAAAAGAGATCAAAACCGAAAATCAGCCACAGAACCAGCAAATCGCAGGAGTCTGAGGTCACAGACAATGGAAAGAATTCTCTCTACCTACTTCAGTGGCTGCTGGGGATGTTCTGTTTCATGCACCAAGCTTTAAATGCTGTTCGAAACTATCACCCTGAGTCATTAACAAAATGTTTTATTCAGTTTAAAAAGCAAGCAGTATACCATATTTAAAAAATAAAAAAGGATTTAAAAAAATCATAAAACATCCAGAGGAATGAGAAAGGATTCTCTAAGCAGGAAAACAAAGGAAGAAGTAAAAAAAAAAAAAGGAGCCATATTTTTATATAAATAGATATTCATATTTATGCCTTAAAACCAGATTATTTAATTATACATTATGAACAAATTTAAAGGTAAGCAGCAAATTGTGAAAATTATTTGTCACAAATAGTATAGTCAGTAATCTTGAGAGTCAGTAATCACACAAATCAATGAGAAAAATATTAAGGCTACAGGAGAAAAATGGGCATATTATATGTAGAAAATATTGATAGCAAATGTTTAAATTTAATGGTAATAAAAAGTCGAAACAGTTATGGCAGTTTTAACTTATCAAATTAACAGTGATTTAAAAAAAATAATAGTATTTACTGTTGGTGAGGGTGTGGTAAAATAACACTTGTATAAATTGCTGGGAATATGTAAATGGTGAAAATTCTTTGGAAGGCAATTTGTATGTATCAAGATCCTACAGATATTTATATACTTTGACATATGAATTCCACTTATAGAGATCTATTCAAAAGAAAAAAATAGAGACAAAGCTTTCTGCAAAAAGATGCTCATCCTTATTTATAATAAAAACAACTGATTTATCCAGTGAAGGTAATGGTTAAAAGTAAAGTATGATACATTTATATTACGGTGAGAGCCATTAAAACATATTTTCAAAGAATGTTTGATGATATAGAAAACATTAATTGAATTGTGAAACATTTAAAAAAAATACTTCAGCATACATCTGATGCAGAATAAGAAAAATTATGCCAAATGTTAATAGTTATGGATCTGTGAGTAACTTTTGCCTTATTTTTTTCTTTTCAGAATTTATAAGCTTTTGAAAATAAGCATGTGTTTACTTTTATACTCAGAATATATTGTTTTGTTTTTAATAATCAAAGGTAGAGATGCGTGTAGTACACTTTAGTAAGATTTTTAGATAAAACTGTTGAATGGTTTTGGTGTTTGAAGCTTCAGTCGTGTGAACAATTCATGTATGTGCAGTCCTGTCTCCCAAGATGGTAGATAAGACATTGATGTACTTTGGATATCCTGGCTTACTTTAATGAAAAACAAAACTCTAAATTCATATAATTGGTTAAGAGTTTGGCTTATCAGAGCATTTTGCAAAGTGTGTTTCAGGAAAAATGGAGTGCTTTGAGTTGCTCTGTGACATAAAATATTTGGAGTTCAAATGAAATTGGGAAATACTGTATAATTTATTCTCTTTTTGGAGGGTCACAATTTACATCTTCAAGGCTCTGAAAAGTCCTACAGTAATGAATCTGCTTTTTCTTTCTTTCTTTTTTTTTTTGAAGTATGGTTGACACATAAGTTACAATAGTTTCAGGTGTACAACATAGTGATTTGACAAGTCTGTATGTCATGCTGTGCTCACCACAGGTGAAACTCCCATCTGTCCCCATACAACACTATTACAATACCACCGACTATATTCCCTATGCTGGGCCCTTCATTCCCAGGACTATTCGTTTTATAGAAACCCACTTAGTTTTGTTTCAACTAGAATTTCCCAAAGTAGTGCTCTTCAGAATTCTATTGACTCACACCTATTAACATCTCCCCGCCCCCCCCGACCAAATCATGTTTCATGTATGTTATACGTTTTGGAAAACCATGGGTTTAAGGAAAGCTCAGCTGACTCACTTACTTTTGCTCACAGTTTAGACTATGAGGATAGATGTGAGTCCAATTTCGATAAGCTTCTCTGGAACTGTCAGGAAAATTCTAGCTAGAAGGATGATAAGGTTATGACTGGGCAAACTTGAAGCTCTATGTGGTGGCTACCTGCCTGGGAGGACCTCGAGCTCTATTTCAAGTTGCGAGGTTCCCCTCTCCCACCTCCCACATCCCGACGCCAGTCCCAGCCAGTGAGTAGCTGCCAGCCCCAAGTCCTCTGAGTTGCTGAAGCTTTTCCTTTCCAAGCACATGGTGCCCAAAGGGGTTGGGACTTTCCAGGCATGAAACCTGAAAGGAAAATACTTCTCTGATTCCCTGCTCCAGATTGCAGAATAATGTGAAATCTCGTAGTTAAACATGGTACATCTGGGTGCGATGATAGGGTCCATTGCTAGGAAGTCAGCCTTATGTTAGAAGATAAAGAATACACGTGGGGTCACCAGAGAATGGTGCATACGAGTTCTTATGTGTTTCAGCGAGTGGCCTGTGAGTGCCTTCTTTCCATCTGGGCTCTTGCCTTCTTCCCATAAGGGTCCTTTTCATCCTTTTGAAACTGTTGGATTTTCCTTAAGGTTCAGGATGCCAGGCAATGTGCTCTTTTTGGAGCTGGAGGAGCCACGCTATGATCTTCAGGTCCAGCCAAAAAAAATGTCTTCGTATTATAGTGACATCCTCAGACAGCATTCATTAAATGTCCTCCTACTTGTACGCCCAGAATCTCTGCCTCTTTTATCTGGCTTCAGCAGCTTCCCAGGAAAAGGTGGAAGCAGGAACGAGGGAGGGGAAGACTCTGGTGAGAAGCTTTTGCCATCCTGCTTAGCTTCACAGATCCCCAGGACACTAGGGTAAGCTGGGAGCTTCGTGATCCCCTCATCCAGCGGCTTGTGGATATCTAAGGTTTCATGGACAGAGGAGAATTCAGAGAGGCCTCTGGAGCCATATTTGCCACTGCAACCCAGTGACTCTGCTTTTTATTATATTAAGATAAGATTTTGCTCAAAAACAGATCCCTGCTGCTAAAAGAAAAAAATTGAAGGCAATGGGTAGTCCAGCTTTATGCATGAATCTCTCTGCAACAAGCAGTCATGCAGCTTCTTCCCACACTCCTCCAGTGATGGGGAGCTCATTACCATTCCATATTTGGTCGTATAGTATATGAAACAGAAATCTGATTCCCTGAGACTCCTACCCGTTTGTCCTAGTTCTGCTTTCTGGAGACAGATGGAAATAGTTTAAACCAATTTCCAGCTTTAAGCTTGACCAGGGTGGGGACTTTGTCAATTTTGACTTTTGGTGTATCTCTGGAACAATTTCTGGCACACAGCAGGAGCTTAATAAGTGATTAATAAATGAATGCATGAGTACCCTTATATATCTGTTGTAAGATTACCATATGACTTGAATCTTAAAAATGACACATCTAAGGGCTCATGGGATGAGAACCTTCTTATCCTCCTAAGAAGTCTGGGATAGAGTGGCAATATGCTAAGGATCTTTGGGTATGGGGCAAGGAGACTTGGGATTTATCTTATTCTGCTAAGTGCTTCTGAAAAAAAGCTTAAACAGGCACTGCATAAAGGCAACTTGATAATTGTGAAGAAAGCTACCAGCCTCTTGTCTGGGAATAAATTGTGACCCAGGCATGAGGGTCATGCTTATGTATCCTCATCATTGGTGGCCACCAATGTTGTAGGCTTGAGAGGCACTGGAAAGTCCCACCAGCTCCCATGATAAGGCTAGAAACTTCACCATTAGAGAGTCATTTCTTTGGATAAAGTACTTATCTTTCTTCTAAATATAAACACATTGAGTAGCCAACACCTTGGAGTGAATTAGCTGACTGGTGGTTTTCTTTAAGGATAAGAGTCCTTTAAGATACTGGATTGGGGGTGGGGTGGGGAAAGAACTGGGTATCAGAGAGAGGAAGGGCAGGGGCAAGTTAGCTGGAGGGTGAAAGAAAATGCATTTTGTTTAACTTGATACATGTACAAGCTCCATGCAAGCTGCCATTTCAAAAAGGCTATCGGGGGGATGTGAGGGCGATCTGGCTGTGACATCTGTCACCCCATTGATCGCCAGGATTGATTCAGCTGATCTGGCTGGTTAGGCAGGTGTCCCCTTCCTCCCTCACTGCTCCATGTGCATCCCTCCCGAAGCTGTGCGCTCGGTCGAAGAGGACGATCTTCCCCGATAGAGGAAGACCGTTCTTCGGTCAAGGGTATACGAGTAGCTGTGCTCCCCTGCTAGAACCTCTAAACAAAAAGGCTATTAGGGGAAGTGTGTTGGTCTGGCTCCATGGAAACTCACTGAAATGGCAGACAACCCCCACCCACCATTGTGAGTCTTCCATATGAATTTGATGCAGTAACACCAGTGTGCTCAAACATTTTGGAAGATAGGTACAAGATATGTTTAAATGACTATCAGACTGGTGGGGAAGATGTCCAAGCTCGCCTGTAACCATTCTCTTGCCACAGAAGGGAAAAACCAATCCCTGACAAGCACGAGGCTGATTATCAGCCGTGTGATGAAGCGTTACTTCCTGTGCAGGACATTTTCAATTCTTGAGAAAGTCTTTCCCAATCAGAGTGAGTGACAGTTTTAGAAAACGAAGGCCTTTGTTTTCTTCCTGTAAGTGTGTGCTCCCTCCTTCTCTTCACTTCTCCCAAATCATATACCTACCTCAGAAGAAAGATTTGATTTGGGAATGAGTGTCCACATTGGGTGGGGGGGATGGTAGTCAAAAAATGCAATTTACCTGCCCTAACAGACCTGGAATTACCCATACAGACGTCTCTTCCATAGTCCTTGCAGCCAAATGTTGCTTTTTGTTCCTTTCCTGATAATGCAACTGATATTATTATCCATGTGGGGGTGTGTTTATTATTCTGAGATCACATTAACATTACTCATTTAACGATCTGCAATGTTTTGAAACCAACATGTCTCGCCATATCCCAGAGTGGGATTTTTTTTTTCTCTACTGATGCTTTGATTGATAAGGACCGCCCAGGACCATGACCTTTAAGATGCACAGTCTGTAGGGTGTGGGACTGGGGTTCAAGGAGACAAAGGCCATCCTATCAGCAGGATCGCTGTTGACTCCCGCTCAGCAAATGACAGTGAACCCTTCAGGGCAGCTTGGATGCTCTCTGCACTGGTGGAAGGCTCAGGAAGCTGCTCTGAGCTGCCCAGACTGAGCGACTGGCACTGAAACTGAAGCCAGCACAGGTGGCTTCTTGAGTTTTCCATTCTGGTTGATTAGAAGGATAATGAGGCGCTGTGTTCATGTATTGATCACACATGGAAAAAATGCCTGCTTTATGGCAGGCCCAGGGTGCAGGGGTGAGGGTAAAGACTGGTAAGACATTATCCGCCCCCTTAAGGAGTTTTCAGTCTAGCAGAGAGACAGACCTATAAAAGAGTGTGGTAGATCACTTAAAAGATAGACTGTGGCAGATCAGAGAAAGTAGTCTGCTCTCTGAGGACGGGGAGGGGGCAGTTAGAGAAGACAAGAGAGAGATAATGCTTGGGCTGGGCCTCCAAGAAGAAATAGGCACTTGTCTAGGTGGGAATGAGATGCAAATACAAAATACATAGATTTACATTTGCAAATATGTAGAACAGCATAATGCTTTGGGGAGAACTTCTAAAAGTTTGATGGCCAGGGTCTAAGTTGGAGTGAGAGAAGGGAGAAAGGGAGAAGAGTAGAGATGAAATAGGCGGGCCAGGTCAAAGAGCCCCTTGCAGGCTTGGCAAAGGGTTTTTATTCTCCCCTATACGCAATGGGAGCCGCCAGCTAGACATTAAGTAAGGTAGTGACGTAGCAGACCTTCATTTTAAGTATCCCAGGGGAGAATGGGCCTGAAGGTGGAAAGACAGAGGAGTCAGGAAAACGTGCTAGGAATCTATCGAGATAATTCAAGGAAAACATGAGAGTTGCAACCGAGGCAGTGGGAGCATGAAAGGAACAGAGATGTTTTGGAAAGACAGAATCCCCGTGACTTAGTGGACGTGTAGTAGGAGGAAGGGTGGGAGGGGAAGGGAAATGAGAAACCTAAGGTGACACCCAGCGTCCTGGTTTGAGTAACTACAGATGATGTGGGGAGGAGAGGGTGTAAGCAATTAATTCAGTTTTGTGCCAGCTGAACTTGAGATGCCTGTGGGATGACCAAGTGGAGAGGCCCAGCACGTACTTGCTTATGTGAGTTCGATGCTCAAAACTAGGTCAGAGATGAGGAGAAAAACATGAAAGTTGTTTCCTTGTAGGTAGTTGAAATCACGGCAAAGGATGGCCATGTCCTGTGAGAAGGGCTGACAGCCAGAGACAGATCTTTCAACTCAATCACTGAAAGCAGTGGGCAAAGCAAAAGGGGCCAGAAAGAGAAGAAAGGGAAAGTGGGTACAGGGAGGCAGGGAGGCAGGGAAGAGGCTTTTGAGATGAAGAGACTGATCAACAGCGTCAGAGCCTTTGGGGGGGCCAGTGAGGCGTAGGTGGGGGGCGCCCGTTGGAGAAGGCCATGGCTGGTGTTGAGGGAGAGCCACTACAGTGGGGAACTGGGCAGGAAGGTCAAGGTCAAGTGAGGGGGACCAGGTGGGGAGTGAGTAAATGTAGATGGAGAGTTGACAATGCCTGTGGAACGCCTGCCTGTGGAAGGGAGAGAGCTTCACAAAGATATTTGGAACTACTGATTTTGTCTGTACGTCATTTCACAAGTGAAAAAACTAGGGCAGCCTGATGGGACAAGAAAGATTTAAAAGGTAGACATGTAAACTACTAAGCACTTGCCACTATGTTCTTGACCCTGGGCTGGGTGCTTTGCCATCATTACCTTGAGTGTTTTCTTCCATCTCGCCTTTCATTTTCTTCCATGTTTTCTGCCGCTGTTCCCCTCCTCTGTTGGACCCCATCTCTGCTGTTTTGGGCTTTTGCTCCTTAGGGGCATTTGGGGTCTGAATACAACCTGAGAGGTACGAGATCATCTCAAAATTTTTGAATAAATGGGGGCAATAATAATAAATAATGTTAAACAGTAAGAAATCATGTCATTAAACCCTCATCAGCCATTAAAGAAGTTAGGTGAGAATGCTGTCTGAATGAGGGTAGAGTCCCCACAAACACAGAGGGTTGGCATGGTGAACGAGGTGGTGGTGGGGCCCGGCATTCATCACACAGAGCTCGCCTGGCCCGTGTTGTTTCTAACTGCATATCCTAAACCCAGCCTCTGCTGATTGTTTAATTATGGAGCCAGTAATCACCTATTTCAAAGACCTGGGAGCCTCAGACAACTGAAAAATCAAAACGCAGGTTGACAGTAATGCAGAAGACACACCTTCCTGAGTGCAGAGGCGGCGAACTGAAAGAAGTAACGGTTGGAACAACCACCAGGGTTTCCAACTTCTCAAACTTGGAAAGAGTCATTAGGTGAATAAATAGCACACGCCCACTCAGCCTAGCAGAAGCCAGGAGGACCCAGTGGGTAGACTGGGAGTAGTAATAGAAGCTGTAAGTGTTTCCGCATTGAGTTTTTAATAGAGCTCGGGATCCAGTGGGGCCCTAGACAATTTGTGAAGTAGGCCAAATTTTGTTCCTCCCATGGCTTCTTCCAGCATTCTTCCTCCCTCCTAGACAACAGTTTCTATATTATAAGCTCAGAGGAAGTACCAGGCACTGGACTAAGCATATAGAACACATTCACTCATTAGTGTCTTATAGCCATCTACTGAGATAGCTACTACCATCATCCCCATTTTACAGATGAAGAAACTGAGGTTTGTGGGATGAAGTAACTTGATCAAGACACATTGTTAGGCGATCCAGGTGTTTCTGGTTCTTATGTCTGTGCTTTTAATCACTTGGCAAGAAGGCTGTAGCCAAGATATAATCTTTGAGCTTTGTCCTCAGTTGGCTATTTCCTCTTAAAGTGTTACTCCTCCCAAAGCTTTTTGGTACTGGAAAAGGCTTCAAGAATCTCAAATCTGACACAAGTCATTTCCTGCCTTGATATATAATGCATTCATGAGAACATAGGAAAATCAAAAGGATGGACATCAAACAATAGATGTAGATACTATTTGTTTAAGGCATGGAAGGACTCCCAGAGATTTAAAAAATAATTATAAAAATGCTAACTATGCCTTGCCTTCTGGATACTATATTTGACACTACACTTTCAGATTTCACTGAGCTCTTTAATTTGTTCTTTTTCTTCATTATTGAACATACAATCAACCTATCCTCCATTGAACATCCAATTGAGGCCAAAGACTGGCCACTTTTAGCACACCTAATCATTTCTATTTTCATCCTAAACTTATTAAATTGATGAGACCTCTCGGCTTATTTTCACTAATATCAGCATTTTCTTTTTCTGTTTCCCACTCATTTTTGTAAATGAATATTTGAATAATCAGACATGAACCTTCCGTTACCAAGATGGCGCTGCTGTCAAAACTGAACAATTGTGGGGGCGCCTGGGTGGCTCAGTTGTTAAGCGTCTGCCTTTGGCTCAGGTCATAATCCCAGGGTCCTGGGATCGAGCCCCGCATCAGGCTCCCTGCTCAGCGGGAAGCCTGCTTCTCCCTCTCCCACTCCCCCCTGCTTGTGTTCCCTCTCTCGCTGTCAATCTCTCTGTCAAATAAATAAATAAAATCTTTAAAAAAAAAAACAAAAATGAACAATTGTGTAGCTCCAGTACAGGAGAATTCCCAGTGTCGTCTTGTCAGTTAACGAATGAGCATCTGCACTCAGCATGTGGAAAACAATTTCGGGGTAGGTGTGTCTAAGGTATTGAAAGTGTGGGCTGTAAGAGAATTAGACATATGACAGTCTAGAACTCTAAATAGATCAGTTTAGCAAATGTTTAAGAAGAGCCTACTGTGTGCTCCGCCTTGTGCTAGGCTGTGGACACTGAGAATGACCTGCCATTCCATGATCCTTTTGAATTGGTCCGTTGATTGGGGTGATATTTGGGGTTGAGAGGGATGGCATCAAATTTCTTTGATCAGACTTTCCAGGTGGCCACTGCATAGCCTTTTTGCAATGAAGGGCTCACATTTTTTTTTTTAAGATTTTATTTATTTATTTGAGACAGAGAGAATGAGAGAGAGAGAGAGAGCACATGAGAGGGGGGAGGGTCAGAGGGAGAAGCAGGCTCCCTGCCAAGCAGGGAGCCTGATGCGGGATTCGATCCCGGGACTCCAGGATCACGACCCAAGCCGAAAGCAGTCGCTCAACCAACTGAGCCACCCAGGCGCCCCAAAGGGCTCACATTTATTAAGATACATTAGGTGCTGGGAACTAGTCTAAGGGCTGAGGACAGAGATACCTGGTGAGGTGCCCTAAGGAGCTTCCAGACCAATGGGGACACAAACAGGTAAATAGATAATCCCTTTATAATTCAGTAAATGTGTTGATAGAGTATAAACAGGATGCTGTGGGAATATAGGAAAGGACTCCCAGACCATCCTGAGAATTCAGGGAATGCTTCTTGGAAGATTCTTGAAGAATAGGTAGGGATTAGCCAAGATGGAGAAGTAGAAAGGGTGTTTTAGGTAGAATGAACAACATAAGTAAAAATGCAGACATGCATTTGGGGCTGCAGTTCTGAATCTCTATGAGACAGAGAGTCAGAGATGAGGTTGGGGAGTCCCAAAAGGACCACGGCATGCTACATACTGCATAAAAAATCTCACAGCACCTTCTCTGGAACTGAACCTTGCATAAATGGCTCCTCATCCATTATTTGTTGCTGAAATAATGGTGTAATTTTGGTTTTCCCTCAAATGTAACTAAAACCACCTTCTCACTCTAATGATCGGCCAACTTTGGACCTCTTTGAGTGAGGTCCTGATAAAATCAAAACAAAATTACCATTCTCCAGAAGAGCAGTTAACCCCCAAGGAACATGACGCGCACACTAAATTTCTAATTAGGCTCCAACAAATGAAGTTAATTTATCCATAGGTATAATCCTATCACAGGAGTGAGATCCACCAAGCTGACCAGACCCAATCTTTTTTTTATATATTTTTTTTATATTTTATTTATTTATTTGAGAAGAGAGAGTGAGAGAGAGCACAAGATGGGGGAAGGTCAGAGGGAGAAGCAGACTCCCCGCCGAGTAGGCAGCACGACGCGGGAATCAATCCCAGGACTCCAGGATCACGACCCAAGCCAAAGGCAGTCGCTTAACCAACTGAGCCACCCGGGTGCCCCAGATCCAATCTTTAGACACATTTATTTCTCTAGAATGGGAGAAGTGGTTTATAGGAATCCTGTTGTGATCTGCAGAGGTCTTTTACATGAGGGGAGTAGCCATCTTTGCCTTTTTCAAAACACATGAGCTCTAGCTAGAACTGCATAAACCCTCTGCCTGGAGAGCTTGACCTCCCTCCCAAGGCTGCCCAGCAGACCCCCTCCTGTTAGCATTCTCCATCTCACTGCTGCTCATCCAAATTCTCTGGTTTTTCACAGCTCAGCTCCCCGAATGTATCACTTTTTACTTTTATTTTGAATAGCTTCATTGAGATATAATTCTCATATCACACAGTTCACCCAGTTAAAGCCGGTTCGATGACTTCCAGCATATCCACAGAGTTGTACATCCATCACCACTATCAATTTTAGGACATTTCCCCACGCCAAAAAGAAATCCCACACTCCTTGGCCATTACTCTCCAACCTTCCGTGCCCCTCAGCCCCAGACAACCACCAATCTACTTTCTGTCTCTATAAATTTGCCTATTCTAGACATTTCATAGACATGGAATCACACTCTGTGTGGTCCTCCATGACTGGCTTCTTTCACTGCTTACCTTTTTCCCATGACCTGTCACATGCTTGTCTGACCTCAGAACCTTGTCCTTGGACACGATGTGGGTATCATCCTCTTGGCTTCTTGTACGCCCAGTTAGAACCATACCATTGGTCAGAATCAGATGTGCCTGACTATTCTAGTAGCCACATAGTCAGCTCAGGGAGAATCCTTGACCTACGACCAAAACTTTCTCTTGGCACACCAGAGAACCAAGGGAAAATCTGGAAATAGTAACTTCCCCACTTCACTGGTTAAGAGATTGCATGTACCCTTGGGAGTACCAAAAGAGCTTATATTCCAGATTACAAAAATTTACTGGGGGGATTCACTGAGTTCCCTTGCAGATCATCATTTCTGTTGGACCCATGAATCCTCTTTACACATTTATCTGCATTTATTTGGAAAATGCTTTGTCACCCAAAGATAGAAAGCTTGCTTATAGTATGTGCAGGCAGAAGGAGGAATAATTTTCTTTTGATGTCCCCTTATTTCTCTTAAAGAAGGCACTGACTACACAGGTTGTAATGCGAATGGTGATGTGGATTATCTTGAAATCTTTCAACCTCTCTGGTTCCCTGAGTTGTCCAGGAAGCACAGCAGTGACTAGACATGAGGGACCTCATGATAGGACTGTGAGTCCAGACACCCCCAGTGTTGGGCTTGTGCAAAGAGGAAACTAAGAGGAGGAACTATTCATCAGTACCCATCTTCACCCACGCATCTATAATTACCAACAACGGTTGCAGTGCAACCCAAAAACATAAACACGGTGAGTTGGCTGAAGCCGAGGGCTCTATTTATAGGCTCCATGGACCTACTAATAGCCTTAACACCCTCCTTGAAACAGACCCCAAGCTGAGAGCAGGGGGCACAGGGGCTGTCTCACTTGTGAGGTGATGTAATAACGCTACACCTGCAGTCGCACACGGTCCGTGTATAAATGGCCAGCAAAAAATATCTAGCCATTCTGAGAGAGGCATATCGCAAAAACAAACATTCTTCTGGGCAGGCCAGACAAGAACACAGAGCCAAAGGATTTCCAACTCAGACTTGGAAATTATAGGGTTTCATTGGGAGGTGTGACAGGGGCCCGCCATCGCTGCCTGGACGTTTGACCTGAAGCGTGTTTGTTCAGGCAAGACAGGAAGTGGTCAAGAAGTGTGACCTAATGGAAAGAGCAGGGGCTGGGGAGTCAGGCAGCTCCACATTGAGCTGGGTGGCCTTGAATGAGTTTCTTGATCTCTGTAAACCTCAGTTTCCTCCTCCTTAAAATGGGGATACTAAAAATGTCTACCTCATAGAGAGCTGTTAGAATCATATATGGCATACAGATCCTTAAATGAGATTTTTTAAAAAGATTTATTTATTTATTTTTAGAGACAGAGAGAGAGGGAGGGCGTGAGTGGGGGAGGGGCAGAGGGAGACAGAGAGAAAGAATCTCAAGCAGACTCTCACTGAGCACGGGGCCCGACTCCAGGCTTGATCCCATGACACTGAACTCATGACCTGAACCGAAACCAAGAGTCGGCTGCTTAACCGACTGAGCCACCCGGGCGCCCCCTCAAATGGGATTTTTTTATGAGCATAAACACTAATGCTGCATTATCATAAATCAGGATTTCTGAAAGATTTGGCCAATGTAACTCACAGTGGGTTAATTCTGTCATGTCTTTGAGATGGTCTGTATTATTTTTTTTTAAAAAAAAGCTTTAAAGAATTGAGAAATATTTTTAGAGATTCTTCTCCTACATAGATCCTACAGAGCTATTTTGGAAAGTTGAAAATAGTTTAGTTTGCTGTATATTATGTATTTTTAATATTCAAAGATATTATCTATTTATATAGCATAGTTGCAAATCCCATTTCTTGCACATTTTAATAAGGACCAACCTATTTGATTGGATCATTAAATTACATTGTATCTATTCTAATGTTCAGGAAAACAAAGCATAGAAATTCTCTAAGTTAAATGTTATTTAGTCTTAAAGAAGATCAGAGAGGTCATCGTAACCAATCTCCCATACCCCCAATCATCTACAACATCCCTGAGATTTGGGCACCCAGCTCCTGCTTGAACCCTTCAAAAACTAGGGGCCCAGAGGCAATCCATTCCATTATGAGGGGGACCGTGGATACAGTTAAGAAGTTTTGGGGCACGTGGGTGGCTCAGTCGGTTAAGCATCTGCCCTCAGCTCAGGTCATGATCTCAGGGTCATGGGATCGAGCCCCACATCTGGCTCCTGGCTCAGCGGGAGCCTGTTTCTCCCTCTCCTCCCCGCTCATGCTCTCTTCTCGCTCTCCCTGTCTCTCTCTCTCAAATAAATAAATAAAATCTTTAAAAAAAAAAAAGTTCTTCCTTCCATTGAGCCCAGTTTGATCTCTTTTACTCTCATTCATTGGTCCTGTTTATCCAGTAAGGAAAAAAGCAGAACAAATGCTTTCCTTTACATAATGGCCCTCAGACTTCAGAAAAAAGAGACCAGGGCCTTCAAGCCTTCTCTCCAGGAAACATTCTTGGCCCTCTCACAGAGCCACAAGAGAACTCCTGATCTCTTGCTCAGTTAAATTCCTTTTCTGGGGCTTGTTTGTTTGTTTATCTATCTAGCTATTTATTTACTTATTTATGAGCATTATGAGTCAATCCTCTTCTTTCTCTCTCTTTCAAGCTGCCTTGACTCTCTCTATGTGGACTAAATCCAAGTGTGTAAACTACATGCAATAACATTTTCTTCTCTCCCCCTCAGCTACACTGGACCACTTTCATTCCCTAAGTTTAAATTTGTTGATGCATGTTAGGGAACACAGATTTCACTTTGTTTTTATGTTAATCCAAGCTAGAAGTGGTTTGGAGCTAAATCTGTGTGCATGCACGCACACACACACACACACACCGAGTCATGTAGGGCATTCTAAAGTCAAAAAGAAATTAATTTTTAGTTATCCCACTTTGGGTTTCTACATAAGTATAGATGATTATCCATTTGCTCTTCAGGGCATCATACACATTTGTATGTAAATTTACATAAAATCTCTAGCTACAAAGTCTCATATTACAGTAGCTGCACCAAAACCAAATTGATACTTGCTTGCTAATAGTTCTTGTAGTTCAGGGTGATAATGACAGCAATAGTAACAATAGCACCAAGGACGCTCATAAGTTACTTGTTGGCTTACTTGCTTAGCTTGCTAACTCCATGCTAAACACACCTATCTATCTACTTAATAAGAAAAATTATAATAGATGTAGTATCCCCATTTACAGATGAGGAAAATCAAGTTCAAGTTCAAGTTCCCAAATGCTGAGTAACCTTCCCCAGGGTCCCAGGATGAGTAGTTGGCTACTGTCGCTGTTAAGTTGGTTGCCCAAGTCCAAAGTCCAAACAGCTGGCTTCCAAGCAGCTTGCTGTTTAGTTATTTAAAGTCAGGGCCACTCAGAAAGGCCGAGCAGGAGGAAAGCTACAAGGATTCTGTAAAGCACGCACTCAAGGAGTGTGTCATTACCTCACCCAGCTGGAACCAAGACAAAGGCACCAGGGCAGAGGCTGGGCTGCCCACCGAGACCACCATAGGGTCCCAGATGTAGGTGTGAGGCACGTAGCCTGAGGATGAGTTCAGAAAGGGCTCAGTGAGGAAGGGATCAAAGGAAGAGATTTTTCTATTTGCCCAGAGCATAGAATTACATATACCATGGCTGGGCTTCACTGCCAATGTCAGCATATACACGCTAGAGGTATCCATTTACAGACCACGGAGGGGGCAAGTGCGAGTCCTTATCTGATGTTTGAAGTCTCATTTGCCAGGGTCCACTGGGAAGCTTCATGTGTACCTGGTATTCTGCAATACTGTGCCTTTGCAAACTGGGCTAAAAACAGCATTTTGTCAATCAAATCACATTTAAAATGAACTAGGATAGCTGGATCCTTAATGATGTTAATTATAATATACAATATTACACAATAATAATGATAATAAACCATTGTTAATTATTCTGTAAAGTGCAGAATTATTGCAAAATCATTCCCTAATTCCTTTTTAAAACCTAAATATCAACTAGAGGCATCAGATCATCTCTTGCTCACATCCCATAGCTTTTAACATCTACCTCAAACATGGTAAAAATGATATTCAAGGAATGAAGCACAGGGATTCCTATGGTAAGCATTTAAATTTTGTTTTCAGTCTTTTTCATGTGCATTCCCATATCTGATGTGAATTAAGTTGTTCAAACTTAAGGGTGCCTGGGTCGCTCAGTTGGTTAAGCCTCCAACTCTTGATTTTGACTCAGGTCAGGATCTCAGGGTCCTGAGATAGAGCCCCACATTGGGCTCCACGCTCAGTGGGAAGTCTGTTTGAGATTCTCTCTCTCTCTCTCAAATAAATAAATAAGTAAATAAATCTTAGAAAAAAACAGTTGTTCAAACTGGAGTGTTTGGTAGTTTATGAAATTGTCCCCAATCACCACTCCCTGCAGACGGAGAAGGAAAAACAAGGCTTGGAGAAGGAGCTTAGCCAAGATCACCCAGCTAGGAAATGGTGAAGTCAAGATTTTAATCCAGTCACTTTAAGTGTAGCACATCTTGCAATTTCTACAGCCAAACAATAGATGATTTTTGAGCTATTTTGAGGGGAAATGGTCACTGATGTTTAAGGTCAGTATCTTAGCAACCACAGGACTTCCATGGAGTTCACTTGATTTTCAGCGAGATTCACACTCTGAACCGGGCTAGCCAGCATTAAACGGGTGCTCTCTGCACGTTCCCAGAGGCCGTTGTGCAACACAGCGCATTCACAGTTTCTGAGTAGCGAGAGGAGAGATGACTAATGGGCATGTCATCAACCAGAAATGGATAGAAAAATTCTTGCCCTTTCCCTGATACTGAGTTAGCCAGTGCAATCAACCACTAGAAGGGCAAGAGCAAACCCTAGTTCCCAACCCCAAAGGGAGGAGTAACAGGAATTTCAGAGGCTTTCTCCTCAAACTTCTCACCACACCCAGGTACTGTGCTATTCTAAACAATCTATTTATTTCTGCACAGCTAGAAAAAAGCATGGCTTGCTATTCCAGTAACGGAAGTTTGGACAGAGAAGCATGATCTTTGTTTTTCCTTCTCTGCTGGTGCATCTATTTTATACTTCTTTGTTTGCATATTTATTCATTTGTCTTTGTACAAATACAATAAACACCATAAAGGCAATTTGTCCTAAAAAGAAAAACGACAACTGTAATCTCATCGTCCTAACTCATCATCCAGTTTCATTTTTGGAGTTTTCCGCAGGTGTGAGCATGTACACGTGATCTTCTATACAAGATGGAGGTCTGCTTTTGTGTTTACACTTAGTATTAAGATGAACACAATCTTGGGCGCCTGGGTGGCTCAGTCGTTAAGCGTCTGCCTTCGGCTCAGGTCATGATCCCAGGGTCCTGGGATCCGGCTCCGCATCGGGCTCCCTGCTCCTTGGGAGCCTGCTTCTCCCTCTGCCTCTCTCTCTCTCTCTCTCATGAATAAATAAATACAATCTTTAAAAAAAAAAAAAGATGAACACAATCTTCATGCTCTGAACAAACTTTCTCATACCTTTTCCCTGATCCTGAAAACGTCATAATGATGTAGGACAATTGTAACTTTAGTTAATACCGGAGTTAAAGTAATAAAGGTAAGATCTAACTGGGTGAAAATATTCATTTCGTTAGAACAGATGGCCCTCCCTGCTCTACACTCGCAGATTACAGGACTGGCCCAGGGTCACTCGCACACAGCGGGCCCTGTAGGCGGCAAGAGCGCACCAGGCAATCGAGTGTGTCAGGCACGGCCACATGCACTGGTGCTACCCACGTGTGGCAGCCATGTTTTTCTGTGCTCAGGAAGTTCCAAATCTAAAGGTGAGGACAGATGGAGAAGCAATCATTTCAACGCAGTTGAGAACAGCCTGTAGAGAGGGAGGGTTCTGGGCCTTTAGAGAAGGGAGTAGGGACCCCAGAGACTCCAAGAAATCTTCCCTCTCTGGGGAGGAGATGGTTCGAATACAGGCACATTGACCATTCTAGGAATATTTCCCCTAAATAATGCCTCTCTTCATCCTCTCTCTCTTTTATTATCTCCCCATTTGTATCTCTTCTCCCACCTCTCTCCCCAGGCTCCCCATTCCCTGATGGGGACAGATGGCTTACTTTGCAGACCGGTGGAAAATAGTAGCCTACATGTTGTTCTGGTCTACCTCACATGCTGTCTTTCCTGGCTTCTGCTCTCTTTGGGGGCCAATTAAGTTGTTGTTGTTGTCGTCGTCGTCGTTTTCATCCTTCCCCCTCCAGTTCCTGTTTGCTGTGAGCTGTATATAAAGCAAAGACACAGACGGTGTGGACACAGTGCATAAGGAAGCCAAGTGACTGATGCTCTCCATTGTAAAATGAAAGTAAAATTACCACAGTTTAGTATATAATTGATGGTGCATCCAAAGCTGCAGATTGATTGCTCTTTTCTTTCTAGGGATTCCACCTCCAGTGATGGGAGAAGATGAACTTTTAATATGCTTTTCTCTGACATGGGCTCTGGAAGGACGTACAATTCATGGTCCTGATCTATGACCTCCAGCCAGGACACAACACTCCTGAAGGCAACCAGACAGCCCCTCATTCTCCTACAGAGCAGTGGGAATATCACCAGGTATCTGGTAAGGCAGCAAAGCCTAGAGAGTTGAGTACAGAAATGTTCTACTGTCTCCTACTCTAGTCATCGTCAGGCTCATCTCCCAATGCCCACGGATCCATTATCACCTCACATGAACTGCTGCTTCGAGTTCCTTCATTCAAGTTTTCTCTTTCCTTGATGGCTTTCCCACCCCATGAATAAGTTTGGTTTTCCATATCTAGAGGATTCCTCCCAGAGGCAACTGGGAGTGGAGGCACTCATTCCTGCTGAGATGCACCTATCTTCAAGAGAAAGTGAGCCAAAGGGTGGCCCTGCAAATATTGCTACGTGCACTCTGCCCATCTTCCCACCCCAGTCCTCCTCAGAGACCCTCAGCATGCTCCTGAAGTATCAAGACCTTGACTGCTAAACTCTCAAATGGAAAGGGGCTGCTCTCTTGCTACCATGCCTAGTTCCAGCTGCCTCCAAATAACTTCTCGGTCCCAGCCCACTGCCTCAGGGTCTGATGTGAACTAGTTCTCCATCACAGCTTTGGATAGAAAAAGACACAGACAAGATCTGATGGCTTCACGTGTTCCTTGCAAATTGCTCTCTGCTTATACCAGACCCCTCCCTGCCGCTGCCCCTGTGTTCCACATGTGCAAATGGGGTGTGGACCTCCACTGGGTCACAGTGCTCTGAATTCTTTTTCCTTTTTTATTGAAGCATATGTAACATCCAATGTTATATTAGTTTCAGGTGTACAGCATATTGATTCAACAATTCTATACATTATTCAGTGCTCCCCGCAAGCATAGTCGCCATCTGTCACCATACAGCATTACTGAAATATTATTGACTATATTTCTTATGCTGTACTTTTTATCTCCATGACTTACTTATTTCATAACTGGAAGTTCGTATCTTCTAATCCCCTTTATTTTGCCCATCCCCACCCCCCACACCTCCCCTCTGGCAACCACAGTTCATTGTCCATATTTAAGAATCTGGTTTTTGTTTGTTTTGTTTTTTAGATTGCACATATAAGTGAAATCATATGGTATTTGTCCTTTTTTTGTCTGACTTATTTCACTTAGCATAATACCCTTTAGGTCTATCCATGTTGTTGCAAACAGCAAAATCTCATTTTTTTTTTATGGCTGAGTAATGTTCCTGTGTGTGTGTGTGTGTGTGTATCACATCTTCTTTATCCATTCATCTATTAATGGACACTTGGGCTGCTTCCATATCTTGGCTACTGTGAATGAAGCTGCAATAAACAAAGGGGTGCATATATCTTTTCAAATTAGTGTTTTTGTTTTCTTTGGGTAAATACTCAGTAGTGGGATTATTGGATCATAGGGTAGTTCTATTTTTAATTTTTTAAGTAACCTCCATGCCGTTTTCCACAGTGGCTGTACCAGTTTGCATTCCCATCAATAGTGCATGAAGGTTTTTTTCCATGTCCTTGCCAACATTTGTTTCTTGTGATTCTAACCATTCTGACAGGTGTAAGGTGATATCTCACTATGGTTTTGATTTGCATTTCCCTGATGATCAGTGATGTTGAGCATCTTTTCATGTGTCTGTTGGCCATCTGTATGTCTTCTTCAGAAAAATGTTTATTCAGGTCCTCTGCCCATTTCAAACTGGGATTATTTGTGGATTTTTTTTTTAGTGTTGAGTTGTATAAATTTTGTATATAGTTTGGATATTACCCCTTTATCAGGTATATCATTTGCAAATATCTTCTCCCATTCTGTAGGTTGCCTTTTTGTTTTGTCGATGGTTTCCTCCACTGTGCAAAAGCCTTTTATTTTGGTGTTGTCCCAATAGTTTATTTTTGCTTTTGTTTCCCTTGCCTCAGGAGACATATCTAGAAAAATGTTGCTGAGGCCAATGTCAAGAGATTACTGTTTATGTTTTCCTCTGGGAGTTTTATGGTTTCAGGTCTGCATTTAGAACTTTAATTCACTTTGAGTTTATTTTTGTATATTGTGTAAGAAAGTGGTCTGGTTTAATTCTTTTGCATGTGGCCATCCAGTTTTCCCAGCACCATTTATTGATGAGACTGTCTTTCCCCCATTGTATATTCTTGCCTCCTTTGTCATAGGTTAATTGACCATGTAAGTGTGGATTTACTTCTGGGCTCTCTATTCTGTCCAATCGATCTGTCTATTTTTGTGCCAATACCTTACTGTTTTGACTCCTGAAGCTTAGTAGTATATTTTGAAATCTGGGATTGTGATACCTCTAGCTTTGTTCTTCTTTCTCAAGATTGCTTTGATGCAGTGTTATGAATTCTTTAAGTGCATTCTGAGGACCCACTTGAGTTCATGTAACACCTAAGAGAGACTCCCCAAATACCTTCCACCCAGCAGGTAAATTCTGCATACTTATTGAATTATTTGAAATTATTTTGGTTTTTTGGCTAGTGAATCCTACTGTTATCCAGCTGTAACTCGGAGCATAGATGAGCTAGAAGCTCAACAAATGTTAAGTGGGAGAGAAAGACAGAGCAAGAGAATGAAAGAACACTGCAAGATAGGTGCTAATATCCTGATGTGAAAGACAAGGGAACAAGGTAACTGCCTGGAAATGGAATTCACTTGCAAAGAGGCAAAGAACCTAGGAAAGCAGATCAATCCTGGGTACTTCCTGGCTTTAACACTTTCTAGTTAATATAGCATTGGTCAAGTTGCTTAATTGCTCCCAGCCTGTTTCCTCATCCGTAAAATCTATCCCATATGACTGTATGGATTAAACAAGATAATACAGGCAGAAAAACTTTGCACAGTACCTATCACATAGTTAGAGCTTAACACACGTTGTTGACTCTTACCATTGCAGAAGTTCACACAGCGAGTGTGTGATGGAACCGTGTCTGACTCCAAACCCCTTGGGCTGCATCGACGAGGCCATGTGTGTGGCCATCCCTGTCCTTCCTCTTGGAGTACAGTTCTAGGAAGTGGCTGCATCACTGCCTGCTGAGTCACTCCTGACACGGATCTGGCTGTGAGCAACTCGTGCTTCCAGCTCTGCAGCTCCCTGGGTCTCGTCTCCCCACCAGCTCAGGGGGTAGCTGAGGAAGTCCATGGGCCTTGCCACCCAGGATTGCTCAAGAGGGCCCAGCAAGGACCACAGGGACTGCTCCATGCTGGGCCCTGCAGAACCTCTGCGGTGGGAATGGGTGGGGTGGGGAGGTGAGGGGCTGCCTACACCCGAGCACTTGCAGAGGGAGGAGGGAAACCAATAGAACCACTCTCTGGCCAAACCACAATCCATGCAGATCTTCGAAGGTGAAGTTAAATGATGAGAATCTCTCAACCCAGAAAGATGGTGATTTATATGGCCCAAAGACTAAAAGGAAGAAAAGAAAAAAAAAAAAAAAGCAAAAGGAATTGAGATACAACCACAAACACAGGCTGTACCACCAAATGGCACAGTTTTGAGACTAGAGGGAAACCATTCAGACCTCCAGCACTTAAAGGCAAGATAAGGAAATGTCAAATTATGAAGTGGGTATGAAAGAGACAATGAATCTATTGCTTATTAAATGGCAGAGTTAAAATATATTCCTTGTTACTTATACTCTGGCTGTTTCCAAAGTAAGGATTTGAAACTGCAGCTCAAAATGAAACTGCTTTGGGAAAAACAAAATAAAGTACTTATTTCCAGACCACCCTGAAGTGTGAGAGGCATTTTAATCTTTGTAGGTCCCCCAGCATGCAGGGCCCAACATCCATAGATGCCATGAAGCTAAATAAAGTTTGGCAACTTCTTCCCCCAGGCTCATTTACTAATGAGGAAACTGACACCCAGGGAGGGAAGGAATGTCCTAAAGAGCACAGTTACCCCGTGTATCAATGAGAGTCTGATTGGGAAAAAAGACAGCACACAGAGTGCAACAGAGGAAATTTCATGCAAGGAATTGGTCGCGCTGGTGATGGGGATGCGGGAAAGCCAACAGGGGCCCCTGATTACCAACAGCAGAAAGCCAATGACCCCAGCTGGAAGACAAAGAAGGAGGAGGCAGAACTGCAGGAGCCCAGGGGTCTCTCTCCTGGCAGAAGCCGGGAGCCTCGTCCTGTGGGAACTGGTACCACCAAGGTTAGAGATGGCAGCTTGGGATGCTGCCTGAGGCAGAGAGGAAGGAGGAGAAATATCCTGGCTTTCTCCTCACTCCCACCCTCCGATCACCTTTCAATACCTCCCATTGGTCAGACCCAGCAAGGAGCCAGGAGACGCAGAGGGGGTGCGAGATGCAAAAGCAGGGGAAGAACAAGGCTCAGACCTGTGACCACACCATCCATCATTAAACACTCATTTCTTGGGCACCCGTTTGAGCAACACTGCTGTCCTAGCAGAACACATGAATCTCTTGGTAGCAGCCTTCAGAGTTGCCTCTCGTGTGCAAACTCAGGGCCATGTCCCAGGTTGGAGCGAGCGCCCTCCTAATAAATCTCCCCATCAGGGCAAGGCTCACACATAACGGAACACCATGATCAATCTTTCTGAATAGCAAAATTTTAAAAATGTATTTGTTTGTATTTCCATAGATTGAGTTGAGTTTCTTTTTCCTTAGGATGGGCCTTTCGGGAAATACAGACATCCTAAAATTTTCAGGTTAAGAGTGGATGTATTGCTAGGAAGTGATCTGTGGGGGGAAGGACTTTAGCCCCTGAAAACAGCATCAGCTCCCCTAAGCTATCCCAAATAGACAAGCGGTTGAGGTAAAACCATGAACCTATGCATATGCAGCTCGGAGACAGGTTTCTAACCTCTACCTTGTGAGTAGATTATGGCCTATAAGACCTCTCTATATAGAGATTCTAGAGCTGCGCTTACCAAGGGGCAGGGGCAAGTGTTGGCCAACTTGCTCCCCACAGGCACTAACCAGTCGGAAGCCAAGGGTGGTGCCAGAACATCGTCCTGAGACCTCTTGTGTGCCAGGAGTTAACTCTTTCGGCGCTGAATTTTCCAGGTGGCAGTGGGGGGGTGGGGGGTAGTGGGGGGGCAGGGCAGCAGCAATTTGCCCGCTGATTCAGAAGCATCTCAGTAGTTTCTTGTTTTCAAAGATTTCATTTATTTATTTGAGAAAGCGAGAGAGAGTGCTTGCATGCTTACTGAGCAGGGTGGGGGAAGGGGGGCAGATGAGAGGGAGAAGCAGACTCCCCGCTGAGCAGAGACCTGATCCCAGGACACCAGGACCATGACCTGAGCTGAAGACAGACGCTCAGCCGACTGAGCCACCCAGGCACCCTGCTTCTCAGCAGTTTGATAACCAGATGGCCATACTGGTGCGGACTGCTGAATACGGACATTGCCATGAGGTTCCTTACACGGGGCGCTCACGGACAGAATGAGAGCCCTTGCAGGTAGCCCAGCAAGAGAGTCCTGGCAGCTCGAGCCGGGCTTGCCTGTTCGCCTCTGTTTTCTCTCCGGGACCACTGCTGCCTCCAGGGCAGCAACATCTCCGACTTGTGCTCAGGGCTTGGTCCCCAGCACAGCGCCGGGCACACAGGCGAGGAAAGTGACCATG
>NC_138374.1:56475093-56648184 GCF_054177405.1 Leptonychotes weddellii
TATCTTTCTATGGAGGACGCTCCATTCTTTCCACCATAGAACGTTCCTTAGCTGCACTTGGAAAGCCAAGTGGCTCCCCCTCGGTTTTCTTCTCCTTCCTGCAGGATTATATCATGTTGAAGAGTCTAGAACAGGGGTTCTGAGAAGGCCCCACAGCAGCTAAGCACGGTTGGCTTGGGGTCTACACTCAAAAAACTGTAGTCTGGGACACCTAGTCAACAGCCTCTCAGACCATGACATCCCATGCTCACAGGAAAAATAAAAGCCAACATTTGAAATGTAAAAGCCAAGAATAACAGAACTTGCAGTTGAACTTACCTACTAATTCAGCATTTGCTCCTCTGTTAATCAAACTTAACTTTATAACTATAGTTATGTCTGTTTAGTAACTGTTTGGCGTTCTGTCCCAGGGTTCACAGAAATGAGCCAGGGGACCCTGGTGGATCTGCAGGTGTTCATTGATGCAGGTCCTGAAGGCCCTACTCCTTACGGGGCCTGGAATGGTTAGGATAACTCCCCTAGGCTTCTGCTGCAGAAATACATATATTTCAGGGTGTTAAGCAGGAAGAGTTATGGTGTCATATGTTGGGGATCTAGGTTCCTATTGGAGTCCAATCAGGAAGGATGCTCTGCCAAAAGAAGAAGAAGGTATGATGCGCCAATCATTGTAGGGAGGCAGGCAGTGCAGCCAGCCAAAATGACACAGGCCATTCATCTTCGAGAACGAAGCCATTTCTAGGTTATGTAATAGACCAGCAGCTGGTGTCTTTCAGAATACATTTGGAGAACCAACTAAACTGCAAACCCAAATGATAATCCCTTGGCACCTGACAGCAATCACATTAGCAGAGACTGAACATCATGAATTCAAAGAGTAAGAAGGGCCCCAAAACAAGGACAATGCCCCTCCCAGTCCAACAGCACTGGACAAGAATAGTGTGCAGCATAGAGAAGAGCCTGGAAGAAGAGGGCCAAGTGGGGCCATGGCGGAGGGTGATCTGTAAATGCTGGCCGGTGGTCCCCGCCAGGCCCTTCAGGGAGCCTCTGCATGTGCATCCAGCTCATAGCAGTCTGCAGGCACTGCCTTCCTCTCTGAGCTCCTCCTGTCCTTTGCGGGTTGGAGCCCCACCTGCACGAGTGGAAGGGCAGTGAGGGGCATGCCTGGTGGTGCTGCAGGCAGTTGGATGGGGACACTTACATCACACAACAGTAGGAATCTGGTTCATAAAATCTCTTAGAAGAATTTCTTCTCCTCCTAACCGCTTTACTGCAAGACCTTCAATGGGGCTTCTTTTCCTGTGATTCTTCCCCAAAGCAGTTCTCAGCCCATCGAAATCCTGCCCCCTTTTTTGGAAGAGGTTTCCCACTGCCTCACAGAACTAAGGCATGAGCCTGGCACCCAGCCAGCGAGGCTCCCTTCTGCCCCAGGCAGATTCATCAATGCACATCTCAGCCTGGGCAGCCCTCCCCACGAAGGGCGTCTGCCTGGGGGGCACAGATTCACTCATTCACCAGGTGCTCATCGGAGGCCCACCTTGTGCTAGGTTTCTCTTCTGGAAAATAAAACACACAAATATCTCTGCCCTTGGAGCTTCCATTCTAGCAGGGGAACACAAAGTTTTATCTAACACATACACACATGCAAACACATATTTGGTGATTGATTTCCATGTGTGTGTGCACGTGTATGTGCGTGTGTGTGTGTGTGTGTGTAAATCAATAGGTAAATCTAAGTCATTCTCACTCTAGCATGTGGGTTCTGTTATCCTCAACAAATCCTTCTGGCATTGTCTTTGTCTACTTGCTTTTCCCCTGAGAGAGGGTGGATGAGTGGGGACCAGCTCAGCTGGGGTGGTTCCCATGGGGGTGGTAGGGAGCATACCACCTGAGGGCCTCTTACTTCAGATGCAGTACTTAGAAGGAGAATATGGCCTGGAGGGTCTCGGCAGAGCGAGGTGAAGTGACCATCTGTGGAGTCGGGGGGAACACAATACCACGGGGGCAAGGTGCAAAATGGGAGTCCAGAAGTCAGAACAAGCAAAGCGAGGAGTGGTGGAACAGCAAATGGGAAGTAGTCGCCAACGATACCGGAGGCAGAGAGGAGGTGATGTTTTCGGCAGGTGTGTGATTTATAGCCAGGTTCACTGAAGGGTCTGGGTACACACTCTGTACGTGCGATGTTCTTTCTCCTCTTCTTCTCCCCTAGCTCCTCAAATCCTCCCCCACAAGCCCCACGAAAATAGGAATCTTGTCTGTCTTGCTCAGAATAATGCTTTGCAAATAGTAGGCAGGTGCTAGGTGGTGACTGGCAGGCTGAATGATGGGCTTGCCCTTCCGAAGCCTTCCCAGTCCACCTCGGCTCCCTGATTTCTTCTGAACTAAAGCCCTCAGTCCCCTGGCATGAAGCTCTTGTAGCATGGAAAGCACACAGAACCAAATCCTGGCTCTGCCTCTTACCAGATGCTTCCAAGCTACTTGAATTCTCTCCACCCTCAGTTTTCTCATCTGCAAAGGGGGATATTCCTCACGGGTTGGTAGTGAGAACCACAGGAACGATGTGTAGGCATGGAAGTCCCAGACACTTTCAACCATGACTTCAGCACTCATCTTGCATTGCTACATTTGATGCCTCTTTGTCATTGCTTCAAATTCTGTAACTTGTCCACTTAACAATACTAGGAATGGCCCTCATTTATGGAGCAGATCCCCTCCACCCCTGCACACTGTTGCATGCATACGTTCTCTCTAATGGTCACATTCTCCAAGGGAGGCAGGTCTTCTACTCCCAACTTGTGGAATGAGGAAACAGAAGCTGGGACAGGTCAAGGCAATCAGTCAGGCTTACCTCTGCTGTCAGTGCTGGAGCTGGAATTCGAATCCTGATTCATCTGCGAGGTGGCTTTGCTGACCTCCTAGCCTAGAGCATACCCTTAGGCTGTATGGCTATGCTAAGTTCAAGGCCAGCCATCACAGTTTTGTTTTTTTCAGGTTCTGTTATATTTAAATATAAATGTTTAAATTTAATTTTAGTTTTCTTGGGGTATAATTGACAATTAAAAATTTATGTAGCGAAGGGGTGCAACTTGATGTTTGGATAGATGCACACTTGGGTATATGATCATGATCAAGCCATTATCTCATTGTTACCTTTTTTTGTGGTGAGAACACTTAAGATATACCTTTTAACAAATCTGAAGCATACAATACAGTGTGGTTACTTATAGTCACCATGACGTACATTAGATCTCCAGGATTTATTCATCTTGCATCACTGAAACTTTGTACCCTTTGACCAACATCTCCCATTTCCCTTCTCCCCCAGCCCCAGGCAACCGCTGTTCTATTCTGTGTTATGAGTTTGACTATTTTAAACAGGAATGACGTCTTCATCATCTGTGTCCCCAGTAACCCCTGGCTTCTTTGTAACTAACAGATATCAATCTATTTGTTTGGTTTTAAACATTCTAGTGGAAACAGTATTGAGATAGTCTGATGCTCTCTACAGACTGCAGTCTCTTGGCTCAGAGAGGTTAAGTAAACTAAAAGTATGAATAGTCTCAAGAAAGTGGTGTAATCTTGCATGATAGAATTATAAGATACAAGGGATGCACTAGAGGAACATCCCAGTGTCTATGGGGCACTGTCCCAGAAGAGCAAACACTTTCCCTGGCCTGTTTGACTATGGGTTGGACTGGGTTGGCATGTGATGCCCTGCTTGGCAAGACAGGACAAGAAATGAATCAATTGCCCAGTGCAATGGTATGTGCTATTTTGAAGCTGCCTAGCTCATGAGTACTGCACAATCCAGCAGCCCACTCTAATTTGTCACACCAAAGGCTGCCTTCTTAGTAAACAGTTGTCCACACTTCTGTTCGTTCTGAGTCACCATTTAGTGTTCAAACTGAAATGCCAGCGCAGTCCTTGGAATACACCATGCAGTGTGAAACCGAGGGAGGTGGGGTTGGGTGGGATGGCACTTCCCGTGGAAACTTCCGTGTCCTGCAAAGGAGCCGGAACCTCCAGCTAGAGTTCTGCAAGGGATGGCTGCAGGGCAGCCCCTGTTGATAGCTATCCCCTTCCTCTAGGTGAACCTCTTCTCTTTATGGCTGAGGAAACTGGGGATGGACTGGTTCAGTCTTTTCATGACTGGGATCCTACCTCTCCTACATTATCCCCCATCTCATCCCACATATATTTTCTTAGGATTGTGCTCAGTTGCAAGTAACCAAAAGCACAGTTAATCCATAGCTTAGACAAACTAGGGAGTTAATATTTTATTATTATTATTATTATTATTATTATTATTTTGGTAGGCAAGGTTGCTATGATAACTCCATGATATCTTTAGAAATCCAGGTTCCTATCTATCATGTGGCTTTTTTTCCTCACGCTTGTCATCCAGTGGTCACCAAATGGCTGCTCCTTTACCATATCTACATTCCAAGCTGGAAAAAACACAGGGGTAATGGATAAGGAAGTAGTCATTAACCATTTTACAGAGCTTTTCTGGAAGCCCTACTTAGTGACTCTGGTTTATATCTCCTTGGTCAGATGGGATTATATGGATGCCTACAGTGGCAAAAAGAATTGGAGACATATTTGTTTAATTGGACATATCAAAATTCATAATACAATCAGGGTTTGGTTAATAAGGCAAAAGGAGGAATTGATATTGGGTAGGTATATGTCGGTGCCTACCATATGCAGGAAAAGTATCTCATTTATCATTCTCTCTCTCTTGGACTTAGCTGAAGGCATGGCATATAGTAGGTACTCAAGCAAGAGAGGAAGTTTTCTGATCCCTAGACCAATGCTACTTGCCCAACATCTCTGACCTTTCAGACATGAAGCAAAGCCTTCTGGGGATAAGGGGAAACAACAGAGGGAAAGATGACTGGTGGGGGGGATGGGGCGGACAAGTCTTAGACATGTTTACTGCTCAGCTAGGAATACTTGGCTTAGCAATGCCTGGGAGCTAGGAAAGAGGGAAAGGAAGGCCCTCTTGAGAAGTATAACTGTATGTTGTCTGTGGGGCCTCTATTCTCAATTCAAAAAGGACATGTTGGTCAGCACATGACTGTAAGAGCCTCCTTAGGTCAGTGGGACATCTCCACCCCATTTTCCTTTCTTCGTAGTTGAGAATTCCTCTGCTACAGAGCTAGGCTGTCTTTTGTCCTCTAAGACCAGGCACTATTTCTGTATATCATGCTTGTTTCCAGCTTTTCACAATTATAAACAACTTTGCAATAAACATCCCTGAAATAAATCTTTGGGTTCATCCTTGTGAGTCTTAATTATTGTTTTCCTTAGTCTAAATTCCAAAAAGCAGAAATGTTCATGTTTAAGGTTTCCAATGAGTGTTGTCTAACTTCCAGAAAGTCTAGTTATTTTATGCTTCCATCAGTCACAAATGGAAAAGTCTGCCATCTTTCCAACTATGGTTGACCTCTCCATCTGAAGGTTTCAATTGTTAGGCAGTCATTCTGAGGGTCTAGTCCTCCCTCCCCTCCAAAACAACAGCAGAACAACTCCAAACTGAAAATAAAGATGGAAGACCCCTGATGTTAACATGTCTCAATTTCCCAACTTGATTGTATATTTCACTTCGGGAAGAATGTGGATCATAAACTGTGCGTAAAAGAAGCGTTCATTAAATGCTTGATGAGGGAGCTCTGAGATGGTTCCATGGCCCCAGCCGGGATCCTGAGGGTCATCCTTAACTTCTCTTTATTGTTCTCCATCAAGTCATCAAGTCCTGTCAATTCGACCTCCTAAATACCTTTGCACTTGGCCTCCTCTTTTGAATCACCTTTGCATCTGCTTCTGACCTTGATTCAGTCATGTCTTCCCCCTCTCCCCCAATTAACTATCTTGCCATCCGTTTCTTTGCTGCCACCCTTTCAACCCATTCTCCACGCAGCTCCAGACTGATTTTTCTAAATACCTATGACCTCGTCACAATCCAGCTTCACCTCTTGCTTTTAAACTCATGCTCACAACCTAGCAGCTTCCGAAGGTGCTATGTTCTGTCATGTCCATGTGCAAGGGGAAGATTCCTTAAGTGAGATTTATTGCAAGGAGTCTCCCTTGTTCACTATTTCCCATCTCCCTTTCTTCAGAGAGCCGTCTAGTTGAACTCCTACATTTTATAGATGAGGAAACTGGAGAACTCACACCTAAAACACCCTTCCTTCCCACCTCAGCTAGCAAATTTATGTTCCCTGTTAATATATAGCTCATTCCCTCATCCAAGAAGGTTTGTGACCCTCCCCTCTTTATAGCCCAGGCTAGGGGCCCTTTCTATGTGTCCTCAGAGCAAGTTGGGCTTACCCTTTCTTTACATCGTGACTGCTTTTTCATTTATCTTTTCATCTTCCTCAACTAGACTGTAAATTTCTTGAGGGCAGGGATTGCACCTTGTTCACCTTTCTTTAGACTCTAACAGTACACATATTCGGTTATGGCTCCATAAATGCTTATTGAATGAATGAAGGAATGAATGAATGCCTGGTTACAGACAGAACACACACTGATAGTGACTCTCTCCAAGGTACATAGACAGGATCATCATCCATGTGGCATGGGTGCCTTCCCTTCAATGAAATGCCCTGAAGAGATTAGGGCCAAGTGGTGTTTCCATTTGGACTGGAAACAGCTCCTTCCTTCTAGGCTATTGTCTTAGCTTTGTGGGAGAATCAAACCAAATCATGCACCTCACCTGTATACAGAACGACAGAAACATTTGCGTTTCAATAGCTATATTTTTTAAAAGCTACCATTTCTTAAGAGCTTGTGATGTATTGTTCCTGTTTAATGCGTCTCGTGCTTTTTTATCTATTCTTTACAACAATCCTAAGTGTTTAGTGCAAATTAGATTTACAAATTTACACATGAAAAACTCGAGAGGTGGAGAGGTGAGAAACCTGGCCATAGCCCTGTGGTTAGTAATTGGTTCAAACCTGGTGTTTCAGCCTCTAGGGCTCACACCCTATAACGTGACACCCTTTCCAAGCACAATCCTCTTACCCACCCAGCTTGTGCCCCTGTGCCCACCTTACTGCTGAGGACACTGAGCCTGAGTGGTAACAGAATTTACCCAACAGCACCTGGTTAGGACCAGGAGGCAGGTGGGATCAGGATGACAGGTCTCCTGATTCTTAGAACTCTTGTCTGTTTAATGGACATAGTTTTTTTTTTTTTTTTAAAGATGATGACAGTGTAACGGGTTTGTTCAGTGACACATGAAGTTTATGAAGAGTCCCGGGGCTGCTGTGGTCCTGCAAACCCCCAGGCTGGCTGGGCAGGCCCTTTGCTCAGGCATTCTAAGGAAACAGCTCCCTCTTTAGGCTGACCGGAAAAACAGCAGGGACTCTGGGCACACTGCGCCAAACTGCCCTGAGCACCTGCCCGCGTGGTAGAACTCTGCCAGGTACATTTTGGATGTCTTCAAATGTTTGTCATTGTCGTTGTCGTTGTTGTTGTTGTTGTTATGTGCCTATTAAGACATCATATATTATCCGGGACTGTACAGTTGAAAAATGGTTTGGTGGCTAGCATTAAATCCCACATTAATCTCATCTCTGTGACTTTGTAATGCCTGCCTATGAGGGAATCGGATGGCCTCTTTTTCTTCATCTCCATCATGATGGAAAACAAGCGGGAAGAGAAGGAGCCAGAGATGGTAGCAGAGGCTGCAGAGGGAAGTGATCAGCTTCTGGCTCAAGGGAACAGGCAGATCCTGAGCTACACCCCATGGGTGGGTTGGCCCGTTGCTGACCAGATGGAGGAAGAAGAGAAGGGCCTGGGCTCCAGGCCCTCCGTGGTGCAAACCCTCTGTGGCATCTAAGGAGCGGGAGTGGAAGAGGAGGGGTGAAGCATGGAGGAAAAAAACAGGGTGTGACGAGCAAATATGAAGACCCAAGACAAAAAGCACAGGTTGAGATATCCCTTCCATGCTTAGAACTAATTAATATTATTGACTGGATGCTCATAAAATCTTTGATCTGGAAGGATTCTAGTGCCACCAAATCCAAATTCTCATCCGCTCATTGGACACAAGTGGTCCCCCCAAAAATCCATATTCCCTTTCTTTTGGTGACAATTTTAGGATGTGTAAACTGGGGACCAATTTCCTGTCTGTGTGGAGAGCTGGGAGGTCATACAGTTATAGCTCACAAGGAGAGTCTTGCTGTCAGAGAGCGCTCAGTGACACAGCTTGAAGCCTTTTATTGCACCACAGAATGAGTTGCACCTCTGAATATTGGATAAGCAACCGATACTGACTCCTCTGTAAGGCCACCTGGATGGCCCCAGGGTGTCCACATGCCCTCCCAGTGATGCAAACCCTCAGTGGAATGTGCCCTTTTCGCCACTGGCATAGGGATTCCCAGGGTTGAGAGTGAACTTTTAGCTTCGGCTGTGAAGCACTGGGCAAGTCCTGATCCTCTTGGGCCCTTATTGTTCCCCTCTCTGAAATGGGAAGCTGGACAAGAATAGCTCCCCACTCTGCTGTCCGGAAGCTAGAGGATCCTGGGGCACAGGCCCCTCAGTCTGTCTCATGACCCAGAGAGGCCCTTCTTGCATATGCATGTCATATTGGGTACCCACCAAGCATTTTGTTTGAACAGAGAGTCCACAGCTAAAAACATGTTTGAAAACTACCCTGCTGTGGTTCACTCATTTATTCATTCATCCAGCAAACATTTATTGAGCACTTGTTGTGTGCCAGGGACCGTTGTCAAGGAAACGGTGTGAGTGAAAAACAGATTCCTTTGTTCAACAGAAGCTATAACTTAAAATCAAGGCTATTTGGCTTTCTACTATAGACATGACCTTGGACACAGAGACCACATCCTCATCCTCAGATGGGCAACCAAAACATATACTTTTGCACACATTTAACTTCTTGTTTTCTGGTTGTCTCACTTCCTCGTGAGAACTTCAAGCTTGATTGTTGAATCTACAGTATTCGCCAAGTCCCAAAGTGTTAAAAGAATGCGATTTTCCTAACGAGGAATTAGGACAATTTAGCTGACAAAAGAGGCTTTCAAAAAAACGATTTGTTTATTTATAGGAAAATTTGCCTGAAAGATATAAAAAGATCATGTTTTGTGAATCCTATTTGACAGATATTTTTTATTGAAAAGAATAAGATTTCATGGGAAGAAATACCAAATGTATCATAATAAGGCAGTTAACATATTATTTATGTGGTCTTCTTCATCATTTGTCCACAGGTAGACTGGTTGAGGGCTGATCCATGGTAAGTATTTTTCTGGGCACGTTCCTATGCATCTCTTGCCTCACCTAATCAGTTAAGCTGCACAGAAATCCTGTAAGAGCTATTTACCAATTTTTAGAGATAATGAAACAAAAGCTCAATATCTTTCCAGAGTTCACAAAGCCAGTTAGAAGCCCATGTTTGAAATCCATGGCTGTCTCATCCTAAAGCCTGTCTCTGTTTTTCCATCACATGGTGCAACCTCCCCGCTTGCTCAATATTATTTGTTCCCAGTGCTTTGCAATCACCTTTGGGCACATCTCTGAGTAATTGTTAGGAAAACCAAGTGATATTGTATCATTTCAAAGGTCGCAGATGGCTCCTTTAACTCTCTGTTCAGCAGCGAAGGGACGAATGTGTACATTTCCTCATTTAGCACTCAGGAATTTAGGAATCGAGGCACCGATATTTTCTGCTTTGAAGATAATTTTACCTTGTTCCAATTAACTACCAAGCTCACCTTACATTAAGGATACAAAATCCTCTAAAAATGGGATTTTTATAACAAAGCAGTGAAAGGTTTGCAAAAAGAATAAAGTAATTTTTCCCCTAGATTATCCCATTCAGGGCTTTTTTTGCCCCAATAAATCAGGAATAATGATGAACACTAGTAAGTTTTATGTCCTCAAGGTGTTGATGATTAAAACTATTCACATATAATTTCCTAGAATACAACTATAAAATTCTACATCATGGTGACTATTATCAGTAACAATTTTCTTAGAGAATTTTTCTTTGTAAAGCAAAAATAAGCTTCTCCAAAATTATTGTGTGAGCACACATACTCACATTTGGCTTTCAGTGCCAACATTTCCTATTTTCTATCTGAATAGTGCCCTGTCCTGCCCTTTTCCATCTCCAGTATTGGAAATCAGATTGTAAAAATCAATGGTAAAGATGAAGAATAGTCAAAACAATGTTGAAAAAGGACAAAGTTGGAGGATTCACATTTCCCAACTTAAAAACCTACTACAAAACTATAGTGATTAAAACAGAGTGTTCTGGCCTAGGTATAGACAGAGATCAGTGGGATGGAATTGGGAGTCCAGAAATAAACTCTTAGATTTATGGTCAATTGATTTTTGACAAGGACACCAAAACCATTCAATGGAGAAAAAATAGTCTTTCAACGAATCCTGCTTGGATAACTGTATATACATGTACAAAAGAATGAAGTTGGATCCTTACCTCAACTTATATAAAAATTAACTCAAAATGCATCATAAACCTAGATGTAAAAGCTAAAACTATAAAACTCCTAGAAGAAAATCTAGGAGTAAATCTCTGTGAACTTGGATTTAGGCAATGGTTTCTAAAAGCACAAAGGACAAAAATAAATAAATACTTGCAATTCATCACAATGAAAACTTTTGTCCTTCAAAGAACACTACCAAGAAAGTGAAATGAAAAACATATAATGGAATAGCATATTTACAAACCAAGGGAACTGACAAGGAATTTCCATGCAGAACATGTATAGAAGTCTTATAACCCTGTGGTAAAAAGAAAAATAAGCTGACTCAAAAATAAGCACAGGATTTGAATAGACTTTTTTTTCCAAAGAAGATAAACAAATGACCAATAAGCATATGAAAGCATGTTCAACTTTATTAGCATCAGCAAAATACAAATCAAAACTACAATAAGATAATACTTCACAGCCACTGGGGCGCCTGGTTGGCTCAGTCGTTAAGCGTCTGCCTTCGGCTCAGGTCATGATCCCAAGGTCCTGGGATCGAGCCCTGCATCGGGCTCCCTGCTCAGCGGGAAGCCTGCTTCCCCCTCTCCCGCTCCCCCTGCTTGTGTTCCCTCTCTCACTGTGTCTTTCTCTGTTGAATAAATAAATAAATAAATCTAAAAAAAAAAAAATACTTCACAGCCACTAGGATGGCTAAAATGAAGAAGACAGATAATTAAGTGTTGGTAAGGATGCAGAACTTTCAGAATCTTCATACATTGCTGGTTGGATTGTAAAATGGTACAACCACTTTGGAAAACAGCTTGACAGTTGGTCAAAATGCAAAAGAGTTACCATAGGACCTAGCAACTCCACTCCTGGGTATATACCCAAGGGAACTGAAAACGTATGTCCACACAAAAGCCTGTATAAGAATGTTCATAGCAGCATAATTCATAATAGTCAAAAAGTGGAAACAATCCAAATGTCTGTCAATTGAGGAATGGATAAACAAAATGTGTTATATCCATATGATAGAATAGTATTCAGCAATACAGAGAACAAAATATTGATACATTACAACTGCAACATATTACAGCTACAACAGGGATGAACCTCAAAAACTCTACTAAGAGGCCATTTATAAAAGGCCATTTGTTGTGTAATTCCATTGATATCAAAAGGCTAGAATAGAAAATATTTAGGGGTTGCTAGGGGCCAGGGCAGCAGGCAGAGAAGAATGACTAGTAATGGGTATGGGGTTTCTTTTGGGGGCTCTGAAATTAGATAGTAGTGATGATTGTACAAATTTGTGAATATACTAAAAACTGCTGAATTGTAGTCTCAAAAATGATGAATTTCGTGGTATATTAATTAAATCTCAAAAAAGCTACTTTTAAAAAATCAATAATAATATCATATGACAAGAATCTGTAAGGCAGAAATGTCACTGCCCAGCCATATCTGCTTTCTCTTCCTCCTCCTACACATACAACTAAATTATTTTTTCCAGAGTCCCTTGCAGCTAGATGTGGCGAAGTGACTAGTTTCAGTAGAATGTGAACCAAAGTGATATGCACCACTTTCAGGCCTGGCCAATAAAAGTTTACATCTTTCCCATAAAAATCTTATAGTGAAGAAAACTCCAAGGAAATAGAAGGTGGTAAAATCTTAACATGGCTGAAGCCTGGCTCCCTGAATGACTAGATGGGAGTCATAGTTCAGAGACCTCCACTGAACTATGACATGAGTGAGAAATACACCTTTATTGTCTTCAGCCACTGAGACATGGAGGTTGTTTTGTTACAACACTTAGCTTGCCCTAACCAATAAAACAGATAAGAAAATTATGACTCAAGATCTATAAAATTTCTTAAGAACCACTTATTTTTAACTGATAAAGTTGACCTTATACAAGTTGAAATATTGGTTTCCTTCAAGGACAGGCACAAATCCTAGAAATCAAATATTCAAACATAATCAAATTTGTCTGCAAAGCAGTGGATAAAAATTACAAAATGATTTCAATGTCTCTAGTAGTAGTTTATAAATATGAAAATATTTCAGTATCTTATAATATCAATTTCCACATGAACTGGAAGAACTTCAGATATGTTATTCATATAACTCTTTCAAGCTTATTCCATTGGCATCTATCATCATAATTTACAAAAAAATATTCTTAGAATGTATATGTTTTATACCTCCGAAGTTAGTATTAATAATGTTATATGACCATATCAATAATCTTATCAACAAGTGTCATATAGTTCATAAGAGAAAACAACAACCACAACCACATACCCATTAGTTGGCAGGATGCCAAGGTCAAAAAACTTTCATATTAATTCCAGTGTTAATTAAAAAAAACCCAGCTTTATTGAGCTATAATTGTATAATTCCATTTATATGAAATACCCATGAAATTCATCCATTTTACATGTAAAATTAAATGATTTTTTAGTAAATTTGAAGAGTTGTTCAACCAACTCCACCGTCCAATTTTAGAACATGTCCATCATCCAAAATATATCCTTCATTTCTGTTTGTAGTGAACCTCCATTCTTTCCTCCAACCTCAGGCAATCACAAATTTACTTTCTGTACCTGTAAAATTGTGTTTTCTGAACATTTCATATTAATGGAATCGTACAATATATAACTTTTTGCACCTGGTTTCTTTTAGTTGGCATAATGTTTTTGGGGTTCATCCAGGTTGTAGTAGTTAGCTCCTTTTTATTGCTGACTAGTATTCCATTGTGTGATGCATCAGGCCTTGTTTTGCCACTCACCAGTTAAATAGCAATTGAGGTTTGCCTGGTTTGGGTTATTATGAACAATGTCACTATAAACATTTGTGTTCAGGTTTTGTGTGGACATAAATTTTCATTTCTTTTGGGTAAATGTATAGGAGTAAGATTATTAGGTTGAATGATAAGCATCTTTTTAACTTTATAATAAAACTGCCAATCTGTTTTCCGAATCGGCTGTACCAGAAATATAAGAAAGTTCTAGTTGTTCTGCATCCTTATCAGGGATTTTTTAAAAACCTATTTTAATGGGTGTGTAGTTGTATGTCATTGTAGTTTTAACTTTCATTTCCTTAATAACTAAATATGTTGAACATCTTTTCATTTACTTGTTTGCTGTACATACATTTTCTTTGGTGAAATGGCTACTCAAATCTTTTGTCTATTCTCTATTTGGGTTGTTTGCTTTCTTCTTTTTGAATTCTAAGAGTTCTTTATATATTCTGGATATAAGTCCCTTATCAGTTATGTGATTTGCAAATGTTTTCTCCCATCTATGGATTGTCTTTTCCACTTTTCTTAATAGTGTCTTTTGAAGCACAAATATTTTCATTTTGATGAAGTCCAATTTACCAATTTTTTCTTTTATGAATCATGCTTTTGGTGTCATATCTAAAAACTCTTTGCCTAACAAGATCATAAAGATTTTTCTCCCATGTTTTCCTCTGAAACTTTTATTATTTTGCTCTCACATTTAGGTACATAATCCATTTTGAGTAAATTTTTTATATGGTGTGAAATCAGGGCTCAAATTCATTTTTGTGCATGTGGATATCCAGTTGTCCCTTCACCATTTGTTGAAAAGATAATTCTTTCCCCATTTAATTGCCTTGACCTTTGTTGAAAATCAATTGACTAAATTTAAGGATTGGTTTCTGGATTATTAATTCTGATCCGTTAATTTATAGGTCCATCCACATGCCAATACTCTAGTGTTAATTTCTAAGACATAATACTATGATAGAGGAAACTTTTTATACTCACAGTAAGCTAAATCTATCATAATGGTGAGGCACAATGTTTTGCCCCATACCTGGAGCTTCTGGAACAAAAGTGGTTTTTTTTATTATTATTATTCATATTGATATAAAACTAGGTTTGAGAAAGGTGGAAATCAGAGGTTCAGTCTAAATATCTGGAGCTTGTAACTGTGTCTTACATAATAATATGTGAGTTGCTACAAACTGCATTTTTAAAGACATATTTGTAATAAATTTCTTTGATATAATACTGAAAGCTAAAGGGCTGATAGCCAGTTTGTGCTTATCTAATATAATATAAGAAGTATTATCAAATTTTCCACTTTGAGTAACATTTACATCACTATTGCTATGTATTATTGAAGCTAAGATGCCATTAATTATAAAATGCACCATTTTTAAATGGACACTAGGAAAGAAAAGAAATGCTTTTCATTAAAATACGCACTGCCATCAATGGAAAAAGATGCACTCTCATTTCAGAGATGTAAAATTCTAAGTAAATGTGCATCTTTAAATTGATGAGATATAGTGTATCCAGGGACAAAATGTTACTTTTGAATTGTCACATTTCTTTCCAAGAGGAATATTGCTATTGTGGGATCCCTTTAAAACTAAATTTTTCCTCCTTTACTTTATATACATTTTGATAGTAAAATAAAATTCTATAATGATTTCAAAGATTTTGTGTATATTTCAAATGACTTTGAAGTAGGAGATGGCATCTAGGCAGCTTTAGACACATAGTATATCTGTGTCTCCACGAACCATTAATATTTCTTCAGCCAGTGAGAATACTAGCATTCGAATCCAAGTGCATCCTTATCTTAATGCCCACCAGTTTGAATTATTTTGAAATTATTTACTAACCATTGGAACTTAAGGGATAGATCAATGATATACAGCAACCCTGGGGCAGCATATTTGAAATCTGGATAATCCCAGAAAATTTGGGGTGTAGACTCTATACCATGGGCATTAGTCACTGGCGGGGCTGCTGAGAAGCCACAAGCTCAGCCCTCTGTGGAATGTACATTCCAGTGTGGAAGAGTTGCCAGATGTGAATAGATCCCTGTCATTTTCTCCAGGACCAAATTCCTACCATGAAGCTGGAGATGCAAATAGACAGTCTGAGCAGCTGCTTACACAGGGTCATCCAAGGGGCAGTGTAACTATCCTCACTTCCCCCAAATTTCTCTCTTGGTATCACCCCTTCAAGGTGAAGCCCTACTTCTAGAGAGTTCCTGTCTATGGAGAGATGACACCTATTAGGTATCATTGTTTATTACTGGCCTGGAGGAAAATAGGATCTTGAGGGGAGAAAGTACAGGTTTGGGGCACCAGTTCCCCCAGGTTTTTTGGCTCATAAGAAAGCTGAGACTTAAAAAAGAAGAGGATCTACTAGGTAGCAGATATTATAGGGAAACCTGGACTGAGCCAAGAATTTCAAAGCTGTTGAGAGCCTGACATTACTCTAGGGAACATCTTGGGATCCCTGGTTCCTGGGCTGCATGGTCTCCTCATGTTGCGTTTGCTTCTCTCTACACATCTGCTCTCCTCCACTGTCAACCATGGACTAGCTAATCTTTCATCTATTTTCATGTCCAAATTTTAAATAAGCCTGAGCTAGTACATTCATCTAGTTGGGTAGAATCTTTCTCACCTGGCCACCTCATGGGCCACCTCATGGGCCATAATCAGCCAACACATGGGTAGCCAGTAACCAGCCCATGGCCACTTCCGGCCCATTGAGCAGAGTGGGCACTGTTGATGTCCAGAACTGGAGACATGGGGCAGTAGAAGACGCTGACACCCAGGGAGAGTAATCAGTGGGAAAAGGAGGGGAAAGACACCACAGATAAGCTTTGTCTTTGAGATCCGGTGTATAAAAGTACTTTGCATCTAAGTGCTCTGAAGACCACTGTCCAAGAGTAAGGTGTTTTTCCTAGCAGGCAATTTTGGCTCTGGATAGCCCATAGCAGTTTGTGTCCCACAACAGGTTTTCTCATGACGACTGAACAAGCACAGTGTCTTAGCCTGGGTTTTCCCCAAAGCGGAGCCTCAGACAAAGGCCTTTATGCAGGTGACTTATTTATCATGTGATTCCAGGGAGCAGTGAGGGAAGATGGGAAAGGGAAAAAGGCAAGAGGGGAGTCAATGCCAAGATTCTTTTGGAAGTCGGCCCCTGCTGTCGGCAACTGGTGCTTGATCCTTCCAGAGCCTTTTGAGGAACTTTGTAGAATGTGGTCTCAGAAGCATCTGAATTGGGAAGAAAGGGGGAAACGTTTCTTCACTAAATCCCTTCGTCTATTGGTAAGGGAGCCCCACATTTCCATTTTACCCATGTGTAAGTGGAAATCTGCTTCTTCCTGCAGTGAGAGAAGCAGTGGGAAGTATGACCCCAGATCTATATGACTGAGCCGACAGGAAGCTGGCCCAGACCTTCACGGAACTGGTTTTTGCTGCAGTTCCTGGAGTAAGAGGCGGGGCCATAGAGATTTTGAAATATATAAGAGGCCTCCAACATGATCAACGATATGAGGAAACTTCTCTCTTGGGAAGAAGATACAATTTCCTCTGGTCCAGAGTGCTTGATTTCATTTGGCATGCAAAAAATCTTACCCATGTCAACTTCCTTCATTTCCCAAGTAGGAAAACTCAAAACTACAAACTTACACTTCAGTTACCTATTTCTTAGGGAACTTGGCCTCTCTTAGGAACTGCTACACACACACACACACACACGCACGCACGCACACACACACTGTGTTACACAACTCCAAAAAATGTCATTCACGTTCCAATCCATGGAATTCTGTAAAGCCACAGGGCTATATAGAGTAGCCTACTCAGTATTTCTCCTGGATTTTCCCACTGACCATGATCAAAGTGGAATCCACTTTCAAATAAAAAATCATCCCCAGGAGGTATAATATCCCATTATTAGCACTGTGTCCCTTTATTCAAATGCTCTCAACCTTATTAAACTGTGAATATCCCACAATGGGAAACATTCAATTTGTTATATGTTACTTCTACTTTAGCTAAGTGAAGAATCAAGTTCTTTTTTTTAAAAAAAAAGATTTTATTTATTTATTTTAGAGAGAGAGAGTGAGAAAGAGCATGAGAGGGGAGACGGTCAGAGGGTGAAGCAGACTCCCCATTGAGCAGGAAGCCCAATGCGGGACTCGATCCCGGGACTCCAGGATCATGACCTGAGCCAAAGGCAGTCACTTAACCAACTGAGCCACCCAGGCACCCAAGAATCAAGTTCTTGATGGGAATGAGAGCAGGGAGCATGAATGAGGGGACTGAATACTGAAAGAGGAGGGGTAGAGAGTGTGTATCTAGAAGCTTCTAAAGACAAACTTAAGTTACTTCACAGTTTGAGCTGGGAATGACCTTTCTCAGGCTGGTTGAATTTGGTCCACTGTAGCCAGAGCAGTATAATTCCCCAAGACTTCATGTTCTGTAACTTGGCACCAATCACATTGCTCCATCTAAGCCTTTATGGAATCTTCAGAAGCAATGTGTTATGAGAATTTCAAAGCTAAGGAAGACAGGAACCCTTATGGTACATTGAAGCCATCTATGTGGACTCTTGGACTCCAAAGTATTTACAGTCTAAAATCCTGGGGTCAACACAGACTCAGAGAGAGACCAGTGGATAGTCATTTGCTGAAAGAGTGGTATTGGATCAAAGAGGATGTAACAGAAAACAGAAAGATTACCTCAGAACCCGAAGCACTGAAAGTCTGGCAAACGCTGAGCCAAATCTGACCTCCTGCCTGTGTTCATCAATAAAGTTTTATTGGCACACAGCCACACTCATTCATTTACCAATGGTCAGTGGCTGCTTTTACGCTGCTGTGGCAGAGACAAGTATGGTTCACATAGACTAAAATAGTTACTATCCAGCTCTTCACAGAATAATTTGTCAACTCCTGGGTAATCTAACCTCAGTGTGTGTTGATATTCCTGCTTTGTTTCTGTACAAGGCAAACATTTACCATTGACTGAGAACCACAGTGAGGCTCTACTCTTTGAATTTTCAACTGAGTTATCCCAGAACAATAGGATGGAGCATTCAGATGCACACTGCCTCAACCTCCGCATTTAAGGATCTTTTCCTGGAGGGGCTGCAGCATTCATTCATCAGTTGACTGACCCAGAGCATCAGGCAGGCACCAAGCTAGGTACCGGGAACATAAAGATGGATAAAACAAGCTCGCCTCATTGTTCTGTGTCAGGGGTTCCTACAGAGGCACCATGAGGCAGTTGTTGCCTGTGACATAGTCTTCCTTCTCTATTTCTCTTTTCTCTCTTTATCTCTCTCCCTCTCATCTCCCCGTGCACCTTGACTCTCTCCGGCCTTTCTTTCTTTCAGCCTGCCTCTTGCCCACAACTCAGGCCTGCTAGTGCCACCCAGTGGCTCTGACAGGCATTACTCAGACTTGCGGACTTGCGGACTGCCCTCAGGGTGGGGAATGACCACAAGAAAGTCAGCCAGAGCCTATATAATTAGAGATGAATTTTGCGATTCCCTCCTGATTGTTCAAAGCATTAACTTTTAAAGTCATTTATACCTGGGTATAAATGAAGGGATGGAAGGTGGGTTTGTTAAAGGGGAAGAGACCAAGAGTTCCCTAAATGATTCAGTTACAGAGGTGACTGCATACTGCTCTGAGCAGAAATTGCATTTGAGTGTTCCAGGGGTGTTATTTAGATGGGATATGATGTGGATAGAATACTATGTGCAGTGATGGTTTTAGGACTGTGAGCAGTTTATTGAGCCATCCTAGCGGGGTCAAGGGAATTGCCTCTCACATAGACAATTTCCCTGCAAGGTTGCTGTGGTGAGCCATTTGGATTCTTGCAGGGCTGACCTGAGACCCTTGATTCTCTCCCTCCTGCCAGGCCTCTGCCTGTGAGGAATGGACTGCAGGGTGGGGTGGGGGAATGACTGTGGTTGCCTATAAGAAGGCTGGCTTGTAAGTTGGTCGGGGTGTGAGGGGGCGCTGTCTCTAGGAGGAGGGTACTGGGTGCCTGCGGTTTGGGAAAATTCTGCGGCAAGAGAAAAAGTCCCCCTTTATATTCTGCTACATGATGCTGGCAGCCCATCCAGTCCTGGCCTCAGTGCAAACATCCTCGTTCCACACCCAGGTGAATTTATGTTGGTGTGAGGGAGGCTATAGCAGCGGGCCAAGGCTGGGCCACCTTGCCTTTCCTTGTCTCCCAGGATCCACTCATGGAGACTGGCCATCGTGAACTGATGCTTATACTGTGACTGTAATTTTCTCACCTGCCAAATTATTTTTTTCTCTTGGAGGAATCCAGGTCTCAGAATTCTATCTCAGTAGGCACCAGACTTATCCAGGGTCAAATGGAGGTTTTGGCACTAGCCTTTTAAGTATCAGAAGGAAGGAGAAGAGGCCACTACCTCTCTATTATCATCACTGTTAGGGATAACCTCCCTTCAGGGCAGAAAAGTAGTTATTTGAAATATAATGGTATTTGAAAGATTCCCCAGTCCTAAACCATCTCTTCCACTTATCTGCCTGAAAGTCGAAAATTCTACCATGAGAAATTCATTTTTTGGGTAAAGCATTGACCTGTCCTCCGTGACTTCTCTTAAAATAAAAACACCCCAAGATGTGTTCCGCATGAAGTCACTAACCATCTATGGGTATGGTTTCTGAGTTGAATAGAGAAGTGACAATCAGCTTGGTCCTTTGGAGTCTTCTCCAAAACTATTGATCATTTGCCTTTATTTTAACAGTTAAACTTACCAAAGTAGTTATCAATCATGAACACAATATTTTTAATGCTTAAAATTTAGTATTTTATTTTATTTTTAAAGATTTATTTTTGTTTATTTTAGAGAGCAGGGGAGGTGCAGAGATAGAGGGAAAGAGAGCTTAAGCAGACTCTACACTCAGCACTGAGCCTGACGCGGGGCTCAATCTCACCACCCTGAAATCACCACCTGAGCTAAAACCAAGAGTCGGATGCTTAACCAATTGTGCCACCCAGACACCCCAAAATCTAGTATTTAAACAAAAATGATAGGAACATGAAAGTTGGTTGTGGCTTCTACTTTTCAACTTGGGATCACTGCCAGAAATATTGAGGGGTTCCCAGTTCGGTGGGAAGATTTCAGTACCCATCACCCAGACTCAGCTCCCAGGGAGAGTAAGGAGATGAGCGCACAGGAGGAGGGCAAAGAACAAAGGAAGCTTTGTTTCTCACTGCATTTGTGGATTTTTCCACTAACAAACGATAAATGTACCCATCCTTTACACTTGACTGCCCCATAGTGGATTATACCTGACTATCTACATGATAAATAATAGACACTGTTATTCATGATCCTCATAAACTATCCTGGGACCATGCTTTTGTTGATCCTGTAGCTCCTACCTGGACTGTCTTTGTCTGGTCTCTTCCTTTCTAAATGCTGTTGTTTCTTCAACAGAAGAAACACTAGACTTCTCTAGCCACAGAACTATTCTCCTTCTAGATTCAAAATACTATCTGAGCAAGTCTCTTGGCATTTGTACCTTTCTTACAACATGGCTTCAGAAATGCATTGCTTTATTACATAAGTTTCAAGCCATGTAACTTAGCCCGTGTAGATGTATATTTGGTTTGGCCACCTACACGGAAATTCAATGGCTTTGCAATTCCCAGTGGTAGGTACGATGCTGTGCAGATGACAGCTGCTCAATTCTCTATTCGATGAGTCAATTAAAGGCAATAGAAAAATCAATCAATCAGTCAATAAAGGCAATAGATAGGCCTATATGTTCAGAGGAAAGGTCACATACACATTTTGAGGTCTCTATTCTTTGACTGCCCCCAAAGGACAGGTCTTATTGAACACACAGAATACATTTGGCACCTAAAACATGAAACCCTGGGCTCTCTAGAATCAAGAAAGTAGCCCAAACAAACATTTCCCAAAAGCTCAGCTCACGTGAAGTGCTAATTCCATTCACACCACCATGACTGTATTTTGTTGTCAGTATTTGAAGTGGATGATGAAGGTGTTTGAAGGTGGTTGAAGATGGTGATGACGAAGGTTAAGGTGGTTGAGGGGAGCAGGGGCCCTCAGCTGGCTTGAGGGGAAGGAACCCTCTGAGTCATTCACGAGTCAGGGTCTGCGACGGGGCCCATCAGGAAAGGCTTTGGTTAGGAAAATGAGTATCAACTAGAAATATACTGTACTAGAAAACTGATCATTAGGATTAAACTCTGCTTCAGAATTAGGTTGAACCATATAAAACTGTTGATCTTTGGCTAATTTTAAACTGCAAAGCAATTTCCATGAGTCATCCTAATAGTAACCCCCATAAAATTGAATGTACAGTCCTCATTCCCATCCCGGCTGTGTTAACATCATGGCTCAAGTTCCATTTGGTTGGAACATCCACTTACACATGGTAAGCCATAACAATTTTTAGTAACAATAGAATGTCATAATTTAAATTCTACCTTAGAAGTTATTTATTTAAAAAGTCTTTACTCTTATAAATGTGTATTTATTTATAAATCCTTTGTCCATATACCCTGCTCCTCCAAACATTTTTGAAACCATACTGCAACCTTGACGAAATTTAAGGTTATTGTAAATAGGAAAAGCCATTTTAAATAAGCTGTCTTCCCGATTCTTCTTTTCTCTCAAGGTTTATTATTTTTTTGATGGAGGTGTTTGCTCTATTCTGTTTTCTCTAGTTGATTTTTGTGACATATTATGCTTCTCAAGAGGATGGAGTGTCTTCATCCTACCCACTCCCTCTCCCCGGCCACACACAACATTATTACTCTATTTACCTTCTGTCTCCTTTCCCTAACTGAAAACGGAGGTAATATTTACTCACCTCTTCCTTGCTAAGTGAGATAGCAACACCCCAACAGCACCAAAGGGATGTAACATTGGAGCTTGTTTTTTCAGCAAGTGCATCACGGAAGGATTTGTCAGCCCCAGAGCAGAGGTCCAGGGCTCTGATAATTTGTCATCAAGCTCAGAATGTGGAGTTTGGAGTTCTTATCTAAGTTATGGCAGCTACTTCCGGAATACTTTTAGTAAAATCTATTGAACTTTTGGTTTGGCCATTTATTCCCATAATCCTTACACTGAAACTCCTATCTACCTCCTTTTGTTTCTACCAGGCTTAGCTGGATTATCAGATTCCTTAGAATTTATGTTGTATTTCTTTCCAGTGCCTCAGGTTCCTCAAGTTCTTCATAAACCTGTGTTTGTTTGTTTGTTGCTGTGAGTATTTGAGAGCGAGTAGCTATTGAGGGTTTAGAATCGTCTGAGAGATGCTAACTCCTCTATGATATCACTCAGATAGTGGCCCCACCCAGAGAGTAGACAGCCTCCTCGTCTAGTACCCAACCCAGCTGAAAAATGACTGATTTCATCTCTGGATTAGCAGAATGAGAAGGGTCCAGAATGTGCTCTTCAGTCAGGAAATGAAATCTGCTGCATTATTGGGTACAACTGGGTATCTCCCACAGGACCCACAGGGCTGGACATGGTAGTCATTATAGAGCATGGTCCTAGTCTCAAGAAATAAACTTGAATTGTTGAAGCAAAAGAACATATATGAGAACTTTAGAGAAAAATTAACTGCTAAATGATACAGTTCTGTCTCTATGTCCAAAGACAGCATTTTAATTATCTTTTTTATTCCTTAATTTATGCAACTTACTTTGTAGGATCGTGATGTGGTAAAACTGAATAGTGGATGAAGGCCCAGAGAATCTAAGTTTTAGGATTAGTTTCCTCAGGAATCAGCTATAAGCTCTTAGGAGAAAATCTTTGTGGCTTACGAATTCTTAGACAATAGTTTCTTATATACAGCATCAAAAACACAATACAGAAAAGAAAAATGATAAATTGAACTTAATCAAAATCAAAAGCTTCTGCTCTACAAAGATACTGTTAACAGAACAAAAACACAATCTACAGAGTGGGAGAAATATTTGTAAAGCACATATCTGATAAAGGATTTATATCCAGAATATAAAAAGAACTCTTACAGTTCAATAAAAAAAATCCACTTTTTAAAAATAGGCAAAACATTGAATAGCTCTTTTTCTGCCATCTCTTTGTTCTTTACCAAACAAGATATACATATGGCAAATAAGCACCTGAAAAGATGTTCAAGATCTTTCATCATTAGAGAAGTAGAAATTGAAACCACAATGAGATACTACTACACACCTACCAGAATGGCTGAAGTCTAAAAAAATTTGTCAATATCAGTGCTGACAAGGATGCAGAGCAGATGGAACTCTCGTTCCATTGCTGGTGGGAATGCAAAATGGAATGGCTGATTTGGAAAACAGTTTGGTCGTCTATTATAAACACATGCTTACCATTTGACCCAACGATCCCCTCCTAGGCATTTACTCCAGAGAATGAAAAGTTACATTCACATCAAAACCTGTATACAAATCGTTGGCTGGCTGTGTTCATAATCACCAAAAACTGGAAACACTCAAATGTCCTTCAATGGGTGAATGGATAAACAAACCCTGATGGGATCCACCCAATGGAATACTACTCGGTAAGAAAAGGGAACTGACTACTGTAGTCGGCTACACCATAGATGAATGTCCAGTGCATTACACTAAGTGAAAGAAGTCAGATGCAAGAGGCTACATACTGTATGATTCCATTTATATAAAGCTGAAGTTAAAAAAAAAAAGAAAAAGAATGTCAGGAAAAAGGCAGAAGTATAGGACTGAAAAGAGATCAGTGGTTATCAGGGGCTGGGTGTGGGAAGAGAGGTTGACTGCAAAGGAGCATCAGAGAATCTTTTGGGGGGGGACAGATCTGTTCTATATCTTGATTGTGGTGGTTCTTATATGTCTATATGTTTGTCAAAACTCATAGAGCTGTAATACCAAAAAGTATGAATATCAACATATATGAATTACACATCAGTTTTTGTTTTGTTTTGTTTTGTTTCTTAAGATTTTTATTTATTTATTTATTTGAGAGAGAGAGAGCGCATGAGCAGGGGGAAGGGCAAAGAGAGAGGGAGAAGCAGGCTCCCGCTGAGCAGGGAGAAGCAGGCTCCTGCTGAGCAGGGAGCCTGATGCATGGCTCAATCCCAGGACCCTGAGATCATGACCTGAGCCAAAGGCAGATGCTTAACTGACTGAGCCACCTAGGTGCCCCACACATCAGTTTTTTTAAAAGGAAAAAACGCAGTGTCTGCCTCAGTTGCACATTTGTTAAATAGGAATGATACAGTTGCCACTGATGATGAGGAGGATGATCTAACCAAACTCACAGGATCTGGGGGAGCTTCTGCAAATGCAAACAAATCTGAGTGCTTTGAAAGGCATGAAGTGCTATGCATTTGCCAGATATTATTAGATTTTTCTGTTTTGCCTTTGTATTCAGCTACCTTGCTTAAATTTTTATTATTTATAGAAGTTTGTCCATTGACTCTTTCAACTTTTTGAAATAAATTATCAAATAGGCTACAAATGACAGTTAATCTCTTCCTTTCCAGTCTTAGATCTCTTTTTATAACTTCTTTTCTTATTTTCTTGTGTTGGTTAAGACTGCCAAGTCAGGGCGCCTGGGTGGCTCAGTTGGTTAAGCGATTGCCTTCGGCTCAGGTCATGATCCTGGAGTCCCTGGATCGAGTCCCGCATCGGGCTCCCTGCTTGGCAGGGAGCCTGCTTCTGCCTCTGACCCTCCCCCCTCTCATGTGCTCTCTCTCTCTCATTCTCTCTGTCTCAAATAAATAAATAAAAAAAAAATCTTAAAAAAAAAAAAAAAAAGACTGCCAAGTCAGTGTTGAGTAACAGATGTGACAAGAGACATTATTGACTTATTCCTAAACTAAATAAGAATGTTTATAAAATTTGAAGATTTTTGATGGGTTTGGTAGTTACCCTTTATCAATTGAAGGAAGCTTCTTTTTACTACTCTTTCTCAAGTTATTTTTTTACTGAATGTTTTTCCTGAAATCATTATATCATTCAATCTTTAAAAAAAAAAGATTTATTTATTTATTTGAGAGAGAGCGTGAGTGGGAGGAGGAGCAGAGGGAGAGGGAGAGAATCCCAAGCAGACTCCCCGCTGAGCAGGAAACCTTACACAGGGTTCAATCCCAGGACCCTGAGATCATTACCTGAGCCCCTATCAAGAGTCAGCTGCTTAACTGACTGAGCCACCCAAGTGCCCCCAATCTTTTTAATAAAAATATTTGTTACCAATCAAACTTCTGAGCCGACCTTTTATATTCTTGTGTTCCCTCCTCTGGGCAACCTGTAATTTCCTAAAGGGCACAGACTTTGCCCTTTGGTCACTGTGTCTCCATCACCTAGCCCAGGTCTGATTGAAAAAGAACATTTACCCCTAGAATTTCACTCATCTGTAGAGAGAGGAGAGCACACCCACTACCCTGTTGAGGACTGGAGGGCCCAGAAGCCTCTTCTCGCATTCGAATTTTAAACCCGTAGTTTCAAGAGGAGCCTCAGCTCATTCAGTCATGTGTATCTCACATTCTTTTTTTCCCCAAACTGAATAGATTTTTTTTTAGTTAATAGGAGTACAAAAAATTTTCCAGGCTTCCTGAGGCCCTGCTGCAAGTTTATATTTCTTTTAATATCTCTCTTTCCTTATCAAGAGTGGGTTTTAGGTTGCACCTAGAAGCTGGAAGAAGTATTCTTCAAAGATCAGGGTGAGAGCAGAAGAGAGAAGGATTGCTGGGAACACCTGAAGATGCGTAGTGGGAAGTTTCCATCTGTAACCTGAGAGTGTCAGCCAGGAGGCTGACGGCTGTGGAGCAGGTGGCCAAACTCAGGCTGGCATTCATGGGGTCTCTCTAGACCTCTGCTCAGAGAGGAGACCCGAGAGACGGTGTCGTGTCACGGAAAGGAGCAAGAGCGTGGACTCTGGACAAGAGGGGCTCTGAGCTCAGATCTTGGCTGTGACAAGTAGTGACCAGGTAACCATAGATAAGCCACTTAACCTCTCTATTTTTGGTTTCCTCTTCTTTAAAACAGGTATAGAAGTAGGTGGTTTTGAGTGCCTGCCACGACAGACTCTTAAAAACTGCTGGCTATCATTTCAATAGCGATCACCGAGGCCTGATGTGATGTAGAAAAGAGGTTCCTCCGTGAGAGGGCACTTAGAGGTTTTTTAAAAATTTGTTTTGTTTTTGATTTCTATCATGAAGCAAAAATATATAATTTTAAAAATGCAGTTATTAAGATGCAGAACAAAGAATCATGACTCATGTTTCACAATTTACAGAGCTTATTTATTGTTTCATGTTCTGCAATACTTCAGACAGTTATATAACCTCGCCCCACCCCCTTTCACGATGCCAGGGTATGACATCAGGAAACTAGGGAGGAAGGGTTTTGGGGTGGGGGGATGATGTGTTGCAGGGACAGGCATATGCTTTTTTGATATTCATGTCCTGCCACTTACCTTGGATTAAGCAATCCCAAATGCTGACTGATACCAGGAAACAGCACCCCCCCCCCCATTATGGTTGTTCTAGCTCTAAAATTCTATGAGATCTTTAGATAAATTTAGGAGCCATTCTCAGCCTGGCCTGTTGTCAGGGACTGGATTTAAGCCCTTCATTAATTCCCACTTGTACTGACTTCTAAATCTTCCAGTTCTTGAAGTCATAGCCTGGACTTCTTCACTTCTCTGGGAATACATTTTCTTAGACACTGGTTCTCCCATATCATTCTTCTTTCCAAAGGCCACATTTCCTCCCCACCCCACCCCCCTGCTCTTACCTACCCTGTTAAGATAGGAATCACTCACCAGACTCTCCTGTCTCTATCCCTTTGCCTCCAACCCTCCCTGCGCCTCCTCTCCCCGGGGGCTGCCCTCTCTGCCAGCCAGAACCATTTGTGTGTCATTTTCATCTCTGTCATTTTCATTGCCTATCTCCTTGCCTCCATGAGGGTGACTTATCCATCTGGTCTCCAGTCTTCCCTTTCTGGATCCCAGAGATGGAGAGGATTGTAATCTCTTGGCGTCTTGGAAAGATATCTGTTAATAGGTTTACTTGTGTTTGCGTCCATTTAGAGGAGGTACTTTGATACCCACTGGAGGTGGAGTAAAAGTAACAGGAGCAAGATGGTTGCTAAATTGCATTTTAAGAGGCAAAGTCTTGCTAGTGGAGTTTCTGTCCAGCTCCATGAGAGCTGGATATGTGAGTGTGTTGTTGCTGCTGAGAGAGTGGTTAGCTGATGATGTTTAGAAAAGTTCAGACCTCACGGCTCTGGGGTTTCATCAAAGCTCACAGAGACAGCAGCGGGCGACAAGATGCTGCAGGAGTTTCCCCCTCCCTGAGACAGCCTTGGGGGCCTGGGGCAAAAACCAAAACAAAACACAATCACAAAAACAAAACAAACAAGCAAGCAAATACCAGCCCAGGTAAAATTGGGATTCAGGTGCCATTTCCCAGAGAGCTCCCTGGTTCCCCTTTCTACGCTACTTCCTGTTTCCTCTCCTGTCTTCTGCAATCCCCTGATATCAGAGAAAGGACTTCCCATCAGCCATTTATACCTTTTTGGGGATCAACATTCTTTTTCTTAACATCTCCAATGCATTTTGGTATTTTAAGACCTATCTCCAATCATGAAAGAACAATCTTTCATCTTTGACCCTGTGAAGAAAATCTGAAACATCAGTAAGCATTTGGGGGGAAATCCAGAAAGAAAAGAAAGTAGAAAGGGATATTTCCTGATACTCCTGAAGTTATACTGTACCAGAAAACTAGTTACTTTGTCTGCAATCTCCACTTTCTCTTTTTGGTTTAATATCTCCATGTTCAAGCTTGGAGGAGCCTATGTATTGTATGATTCCTTTCCCCCAATGCACACCCACCATCCCCACTGGTACCATAGTAGATTGGACCACAGTGGACGTTGGATCCAAATGGAATCAATTCAAAGGGTAGGTTAGGCCAAACGGCTTCTTTCTCGGGGGATTTGGGATGGCAACCTGAAGTGATTGAGACATTTATCCACAGGGAGCAGAGCAGAAAGACCACATCAGCCATGGCTGAAGCTGGAGCTGGTGGGGTTCAGGAGAGTGAAAGCCACAGAGAAAACCGAAGCTGTAGGGAAGCAGAGACCTTGAGCCAAGAGAAGCTGCAGTAGATCCTTACTAACCGCATGCTCCATTTTTGTGAATTTCCTTAGTCGCTAAAATTTGTCACCCCCATATCCATACTCACAGTGCTTCTGCAGTTATTTGCAGACGTGAGCAAAGTGGTGAAAACTTGGGAGTCACTCAGCGCCGTGTTTCCAGCTGAGGGGTGACCCCGGTGACGCTCTGCCTTCTTGTTTTAGCTCTTATGCTATAAACAAGTGTCCTTTCCACAGTTGATTTAGCGCCATGTTTTCCACATTTTTGTGATTTTGTTGTTGATTTCATTTTTTAAAATGACCCCAAGCATAGTCCTAAAGTGCTATCTAGTGTTACTGAGCTCAAGAAGGCTGTAATGTTCCTTACAGAGAAAATACGTGTGTTACAGAAGCTTCCTTCAGGCCTGGGTTAAAGTGCTATTGGTTGTGAGTTCAATGTTAATGAATAAACAATAAATATTCAATATGGTGCCTTAAAACAGAAATACACGTAAAACAAGGGTATGCATTTTTCAGTCAGCAAAAATGTTGGGACCAGAGGCTTGCGGGAACCTAATCCCATATTTCCCCCCACAAGTAATTAGCTCAGCACTTCCTAATTCAGTGATTGTGTGATTTTAGAGAACATAACTGCTGTGAATAATGAGAATCGAGTATGTCTGCAGAGAAGAGAATTAAGCAAATTCAGAGGAAAGCAGATGTCAGACTGAGCTGCTCCAGAGAGAGAGAGAGATGCCTTCTCCCTGGTGGCTCCCAGTTTCAAGCTCCGTTCCCTTGAGAACTAGCTGAAATTCATCTCAGTGGCATCTCAATATTTTTACAACCTTTATGTAAGCTTGCTTGAGTTTCCTCTCCTTGCAAACAACAAAGTTTTGACTGAAACGCATACTCCTTATATCACTGCCCTTAAGAGGCTCGCTTGGAAAGAGGCAGTGGTCTCTCCATTTGAGGATTGGCCCAAGGTCACAGTGAAGTCCATGCCTAATGGCTTCCTGAGTCAGGTGCTGCATCAGAAAACCAGGCTTTCCCTCATCTCCGGGAGGTCCGTGTTCTGACTAAATGCTCACTGAAATGAGAGTTTGAGGACTTAAGCTTTTTTTTTTTTTAAAGATTTTATTTATTCATTTGAGAGAGAATGAGATAGAGAGAGCATGAGAGGGGGAGGGTCAGAGGGAGAAGCAGACTCCCTGCTGAGCAGGGAGCCCGATGCGGGACTCGATCCTGGGACCCCAGGATCATGTCCTGAGCCGAAGGCAGTCGCTTAACCAACTGAGCCACCCAGGCGCCTGAGGACTTAAGCTTTAAAAAAAAACAACCCAAACTCTGATTTCAGTGTGAGTTATCGATGACAAATACATTACAGCAACTTGCTTTGGCTTCTAATTTGAAGGATGCCAGTTTTAGGAATAGTTTGTTTTCCTTGTTGGGAGACAAACACATTTTTGAAAACAAGTTCCAGTCTGAACACCCCTTAAGAAGGGATGTTTATTTGGCAAAGCAGTGTGTCCCCACGTGGGAAATTATATATAAAGAGAAGCACCAGACTGTGCAGAGAAGAAAAAAGTTTTAATTTTCTCTAAGGTTGTGACCTACTTGAGGGAACAGGTTCTTCCCCACATACTTGGTTTGATGGCCACAGAAGGTATATATTCTGAGACAGGAAACCATCAAAATCCTAGAGGAGAACACAGGCACAAACCTCTTTGACCTCAGCCATGGCAGCTTCTTATTAGACACGTTGCCAGAGGCAAGGGAAACAAAAGCCAAAATGAACTATTGGGACTTCATCAAGATAAAAAGCTTCTGCACAGCAAAGGAAGCCATCAACAAAACTAAAAGGCAGCCTACGGACTGGAAGAACATATTTGCAAACCACATATCTGATAAAGGGTTAGTATCCAAAACCTATAAACAACTTATCAAATTCAACACCCAAAAAACAAATAATTCAGATAAGAAATGGGCAGAAGACATGAAAATAGACACTTTTCCAAAGAAGACTAACAGACATATGAAAAGATGCTCATCATCACCACTCATCATCAGGGAAATGCAAATCAAAACTACAATGAGATATCACCTCACACCTGTCAGGATGGCTAAAATTAACACAAGAAACAACAGGTGTTGGCAAGGATGCAGAGAAAGGGGAACCCTCTTGCACTGTTGGCAGGGATGCGAACTGGTGCAGCCACTCTGGAGAACAGTTTGGAGATTCCTCAAAAAGTTAAAAAATAGAACTACCCTATAATCCAGCAGTTGCACTACTAGGTATTTACCCAAAGGACACAAAAATACAGATTCGAAGGGGTACCTACACCCAATGTTTAGAGCAGCATTATCAACAATAGCCAAACTATGGAGAGAGCCCAAATATCCATCAACTGATGAATGGACCAAGAAGAGGTGCTATATACACACAATGGAATATTAGTCATCAAAAAGAATGAACTCTTGCCATTTGCAGCACAGTGGATGGAACTAGAGGGTATTATGCTAAGTGAAATAAGTCAGAGAAAGACAAATACCATAGGATCTCACTTATATGTGGAATTTTCTTTTAAGATTTTATTTATTTATTTGAGAGAGAGAAAGGGAGAGGGAGAAAGAATCTGAAGCAGACTCCATGTTGAGCACAGAGCCCAACTCAAGGCTTGATCCCACGACTGCCAGATCATGACCTGAGCCGAAACCAAGAGTTGGAAGCCCAACCGACTGAGCCACCCAGGTGTCCCTCACTCATATGTTGAATTTAAGACAGAAAACAAATGAACATATGGGAAGGGGGGAAAGAAAAAAAAGGAGAGAGGGAAACAAGCCATAAACAACTCTTAACAGTAAAGAGCAAACCAAGGGTTGATGGAGGGAGGTGGGTGGGGGATGGGCTAGATGGGTGAGGAGTATTAAGAAGGGCACCTGTGATGAGCACTGGGTGTTGTATGTAAGTGATGAATCACTGAATTCTACTCCGGAAACCAATATTGTACTGTATGTTTAACAAAATTTTAATAAAAAAAAAAAAGTACATATTCAATGTGTCCAAGTACTAAGCCCAGGTCCTGTGGTGCTTTCTTAGCCCTCTGTGGTCTCTGGTTTGTGGTGAGTCCACCCCACTCATCCCTATCTCTCATTCTCCAAATGCGCAATCTCCATTCCCGTCGACTGTGGATTCCACTAACACACCAGACTGTTTCTCTGCCCATGCAATCTCTCACGTCTGTCTTGTCTGCTTCTGAGCTGCCAGACTCTGCCCTTCAGAGCCAACCCAGGTGCTCCCCGCAGGGAACTCTCATTGGTTTCATGAGCTTCTTGTTGAAGCAACTCCATCCCTTTTCTCTGAGCCCATCTGGTTCTTGAAGACAACCTTCTCCTATAACCTACAGCATTTCCTAATGAGGCTGACTCTAAGAATAATGAATGTTACAATTCTCAACTCAAGAATTGTAGTAGTACAGAGGGGTAATAATAATTTCAAGGCCACTTACGATCCCAAATTTTCCAAAGCATGGTTGACTTGAGGTCAGCCTCATTTCTTGGGGACCCTGGGGCACATTAGCCCTTATTAATTTCCGTGGTCATCCCAGCACATGGAATAAGTTAGTTTAGCTCCTATGGGTAAATTTTTCATTCCCAAAGAGTAATTTTGTTAGGGCCAACTTGAAAATAATACTACATTGTCTTTGGGGAAGACTTTCCCCAAGTAATGTAAATCCCTTTTTTGCCAGCTCATTCAGTCTCATAAATGCTTTCTGAGGTAGGAAATCACCCCCTCTTCTTCTAAGGCAAAGAAACTGAGGCCTGACATGAATAATTTACACAGAGAGAAAGTTGGGGTTAAGAGAGAGAAGACATTTTATGTCTAGGTCCAGGTATAGCAAGGGAAACCAGGGAAGTTCAGTCCCACAGGAGGGCCACCACACACAGTTGGGCAGGCTGTGCACTGCATAGAGCAGTGCATCCTGAAGTTGACCTGTTTGGCCAGATGTGGTGGCCCTGCCTAGAGGACCTAGCCTGAGAAGAAGCGAAAGCTAGAGACAGGGGGTGCTTCCTCTTAGACCTCTCCTTGGACATGCATCTGGATGGATTCCACTCTCTTTTCATCCTGACTTAGGTCATAGGAAGGGAAGAGTTTGTCAGGCTTTTTTTCTCAGTGTCCTCTTAACAGGGTTTTCATTTCTACAGAAGCACCAAGCTAAGAATTCTTAAAAGGTCGGATTTCAGACACATTCTGGTTACTGTGCAGCCTGTGGCAGAAACAGAGAGGTCACATCCCTAAGAGATCTGGGGCCAAGATCTATGCATTATGGACTTAACTCCTGATACATTTGGCACAGGTTGAAAAACGAAAGAAAAAAATCCCACCCACTGTCTCAAGAGGCCTTGGGCAGGCACATACAAAGCAAAATGTTTTAGTTGTAGACAAGAAAATGCTGGAGAGTTAGCAAGGGATGAGCTGGTCAGGAAATATCTACTTCCTGTGGAGTCTCCCAAAGTTCTCCCAGTCTGGCCAACCCCAGTTGCGGATGATAGAGCCAACAAAACACTGTACCCATGTGAGCACCCTTGGCTCACTCAGCTCCAGTCAGCTGGGCCACTGACCCCATGCAGAACCTTCTGGGTTTCTTCCTGAAGCAGAGGATGGTCCTATAAGCCAACAATAAAGACTGGGATTGGAAACGTGGCATGCTGAAGGCAAGGGCAGGCAGATGTATAAACTGTGGCTAAAGATAAATTTCCTGGCCCTTCCAGGGGCAAACAAGAATTTAGGTTGACTTTACTGTAAAAAAAATGGCTTAAAGGCAATAGTGTTTATTTAATGATGGATGTTTTTCAATACCATGGTATAAGAATGCTGTGATTCACCTCCACTCAGATGAAAACCTCCTTGAATTTGCTGCATTAATGGGAAATCGTATGCTAAGTCCATTAACCACAATCACTGTTTTCAGGGTAAGTCAGACTTGTCTCTTAAATTAAGAAAAAAAGGGAAAAAAGCAATCCCAGTGACGAGTCATGCAGAGATGCCTTGCCTGTAGTGAAAAGGGAAGTATGTTTTCTCTGAGCAGCCCACACAAAATCAGATATTTAATACGATTACTGAGAAGACGGAAAAGGTTTTCAGGAACGATTGCTGTGGCTCAGCTCCTAGTAGCCTGCAAAGGAGTAAGTGGGAAGTAGAGGGCCAGCCAGCCCTTTAAACGGGGGCTGAGAGCCAGGCTCCCTGATCCCGCTGGGCAGACCCGCGAAACAGGGTACAGTGCGCGGGAGCGGCTGGCGGATCGCATGCCCACCAACTTGGTTTTAAGCACATACTACATGAGGGGACTCAAATGCAGGATCACCTCGCACGCAGGAAGTGGTTTTATGTTGGACGTTTGGCTAACCCGGAAAAGAGAAAATGTGGGATTGGTTCCCCAGGTGATGGAGGAGCCGAGACAGCAGGACAGGCGGTCGGCACGAGCCGGAAGCCTCCGCCCGCCCCAGACGGAAGGCACGAAGGCCTCATTTCCAGAGGTCCAGGGCCTGGGCTTGGGAGGCGGAAGTGAAACTATGGTGGCCGTGAGGGCCCAAGCCCTGGAGGAGACGGAAGGAGGAAACCCGCTAGCTTGCCGTCGTCCCAGCTTATCTCTCGGCGGCACCGGCCATTGCTGCGCGAGCGCCCGGACAGAAGCCGTCAAACAGGAGCCCGGGAAGGCCGCCCCGGGCAGCGCCCCCTAGCAGCCGGGCAGGGCAGAGCAGGGCGGGCAGGGCAGGGGCAAGGCAAAGAACGGCCCGGCGCAAACAGGCCCCAGCTGGGCACAGTGAACACGCTTGGATTTTTTTTTTTTTTTTTTAACCTTCAACCGCAATGACTTCACCTCACCCTGGGCCAGACCATGACAAATCAATCATCAGCCACAAATGCTGGCTGGAACGGACTCCAGGGTCAACTGCTGCCTCATCCTCTCACCAGCCACTTAACCCCATCTGGGCCTATCTCAAGACCCTTTCCAGGAGGTACCTAATCCTCGTACACATAGCCTGACATACATGCTTCTCTCTTCACAGAAGCCTTGGACTGACTGTCCTCGCTCCTGTTCCCTGTGGGCGATCCCAGGATCTGACCAGCCCCATGGCCAAGTGAGCACAATTTTGTCTGGCTTACATTTCATTCATCCACAGTCAGCTCTGAGGAGACTGGCCCAATAAAGATTCGGAGGCTCAACCGTGCCTCAGAGTCATCCTCTCACTGCCCCCCGTGATCGCTAATGCAGCCCTCCCATGTGAATATTTCTCTAAGTTGATGTCACAGGCCTTTCTTGCTAAAGTCAATCTTATCAATATTATCAATTTAGAGATGTTGGTGTTCCCCACCAACCTAGGACCTCAGACAAGTTAACTTCTTTAAATCTGTTTCCTCATCTATACAATTAGAACAAACATGGGACTGTTGAGTGGATTAGAGGAGAGGACGTCTAGTAATGCACCTGCCTGGGTGCCTGGTGCACGAACGGTGCTCAACTCATGACATGGCTACCGCTGTATCAGTCAAGGTTCTTCCAGCTGTAAGTGGGACAAGCCCAGCTCAACCTCACTTAACCCAAAAAGTTCTGTGTTCAGAAGCATCTGGATCTATGGCTGACCCAAGGTCCTCACTGTGGGTTCTCTCTAAATCAGTTGGCTCTATATTCCTCTGATTGCTTTCATTCTCAGACAGACTATCCCCCATGAGATGACAAAATGGGTGCTGAGACATCCTCCCAGCTGAGCAGCCACAGGAGAAAGAGATACCAAGAGAACCCCCTGGAATGAGATTTCATTGGCCTGGTTGGATCTCATAGGCAGCAGTGAGTCAGTCACTGGGGCCGGAGGATGGAATGTTCTGGTTGGCCAAACCTGGGTCCTGTGTCCACGTAGACTGAGAGTAAGACAGGTCAAGTCTCCAAATGGAAATGGAAGACTATTTTTTTCAGAAGGAGAAACTGATGCTAGGAAGCTGAAAACAAGCAATTTTTACTACAGCAGCTAGTGTTCCCTTATTATTACTATTATTTACTTTTATTTATTATGATAGTAAATAATAAATATAGCAAATAAATTAATAAATAATAGTATTTATTATTATGCTACCATCCCCACTACTACCCTCTACAACTAGTACAAAAATCTGGAGGATCACTCAGTGAACAATGCACCTGATGGGTAGGTAAAAGGGAAAATCACAGTAAATCATAGAAAAGCTATATCAGGAGAAAAAAAGGGTCCTGAATAGAAGGAAATAAGAAGAAAGAGCTCTTAGTAGTAGATGAGAAGTTAAAGCAAAGCCTAACATGGTCAGTTCTAGAAGATGATGTAAGCATCTTTCAAAAACAAAAGCTATCTAAACGGCAATGCTATTTTGCAGTTATTAAACTAAAACCACCTCCCCGTGATTGTCAACATAAAGCTTCAGTGACCATCGAAGCACATGTGCTGTTTACCTTTCAGGAGCACGTTGTCTCTCAGCTCTGACACAGGAATCTCTGAAACAAGCCAGCAAATTTCCCCGCACAGGATACCCTTGTCCACAAACACCTTGCTGCAGACACAGTCAGAAATACGTTCTTCACATAGTAGCTTCAGGATGCTGGAACATTCTCATTTTTCCTTTCCACTCTCTTAAGTGAAATAGGTATGGGATGCGTGTATTGAATTTCTGGCAGAAAGTTCAGGAGCTATAACCTATAGTGAAACATTGTTTGGCTTTTTGGCCATACTACACGATCCTTGAACAGTTGGTTCACTCCAGGATTAATGATGTATACAAGTGTATAAATATAGAGAGAAGTCAGCTGACTGGGCCAAGCAGATCCTTCAGTTCAACGTAAGCAGAATATATGTTCTCTGCTTGTTTGGGTTTTTTAAAAAGATTCTGCAATGGTTATATCACTTAGGCTCCAATGAGAAAGAACACCTATAAGGTGAACCCTTAAGGTAGGCTCATTAAGGGCATGAGGGGAGTGTCTTTTCTTGACTTGCGGTAGGGTTTGGGGAAAACTAGTCAATAGTATGATGGGGCCTGATAGGCTCACCAAATAGAAGAGAAAAATATGACTTTATATTTCTAGAATTTTTACACTTTTCAAACCACTTGAGATGGAGTAATTCTCTCAGCCACCCCACGGGCAGGTAGGGCTGACACCTAATTTGGTGCCTCCCCCCGTCCCCTGGCCACACACACCTTCTTCTGTAATAACACCAACAGAATGAAAACATTCTTCACCCATGTTGAGAAAAGACAGTCATTTGGTTTTCTAAGGCATTTTTTTTCTTTCATATTTTGAAGGGTGGTGTAGACCAGATTAAAAAACATGGCTCAGGGAAGCAAGAAATCATTCCCCCAAGTGTTTATTAAGTGAATCACAAATTCATTCAGCATGACTGCTCACCCGGAGAAACAAAGGCAAAATGGTAACAAGCTGTGAGCCTCCAAGTACCTTCCACTTTAGGTTCTCCCTGGGAAAGGGTCACAAGTGTAATCATTTCCAGCTGTCCCTCCTGGCTTCCGCTGTCAGTGGAAATATCCAGGCAGGATGAATACGCTTTCTGACTAGACTCTGGACTGGCCTAGACAGCTTTTTGGAAATTTAGGATATACTTTTCCTGAAGCTTCTTAATTTCTCCCATCCCTCCCTGATTGAAAACATCATTTATCCCATTACAGCATGTGGAAAGAGAGCGGAGGGAGAAGCAGACGGGATCTGAATTCAGGATAAAAATTACTCCGTGAGTTTATTATTCTCATCCATAACAGATGACAATTTTCATGTCATTTAGCTGTTTCCAGAACAGAATCACCCAGAGAGATATTAAGTACTATTTTTCATATTATTTATCTTGAGGGCCCCAATGAGACATGTACACCTACATTTAATGACGTGATCCATAGCTTGCCTGCTTCCTAGAAGTGTTTGGTTAGGCATTATGATTTCCTTGGCCACACGTGAAAGAATCCCCCTCCTTCACTTATGCTGTGGTGGGTTCCAAAGACTGGGACTGGCTGCCGTGTCTGAGAACTGCCTGGAGCCCTCAGTTCTAAAGAAATTTGTGGACTCGTAGTTTCTGAAATAACTCTATTCCTCATTTGTTGGATGACAGCTACTTTAATGCCGTGACTCTCCCATCGGCTCTTACATAGGCTCAGCCCTCTCTGATTTGGAATCTCTTTGAAACCCTATGATGATGTGTCATTTCAAGGGCAAAAAAGCAAAACTGTTATAAATATGGGCAGATGCTAGAGTCCCAAGGACTTTCAACAGGCTACAGGCCCCTAGCTGCTGACATCAGCAATGTGGTTCTTCTTACACAGTTGGATTTCAGACTATGGTACTTTCCAAGTATCATTTCTACTTTATGTAAAGAACATGGATTCAACACAGCTTCTGTTGAGTTAATGGATGATATTTGAAATGGATCTTTCTCTCAGCCATTCCTACAAATTAGCGAGAGGACTGGACCACTAACCCATTCCCAGGGACTGAGATAAAGGGCAAGAATCTGACTCTGTCATTCATCAGAGCTGAAATTGTCTTTCAGTGGTTAGAACAGCCAGCTGGCTCCAACTTTACTGGATAACTTAGAGCTTTCTAAGGCAGTAGCAAAGGGAAATCACAAGCATCACTAAAACAAACAAAAACAAAAAAATCAGGTAGAAACTAAGGAGTATCTCACATAATTAATGTTCTATGGAATACATTTGGGAAAATGCTAGATTGTCAAAGACCCTACCAAATAAGAGATTCTGTCTAAACTATATGTGGAACCTTGGGTTCTACAGAGAAGTATTGTTATAACCACCACATTCACCAATGAGGTGTATCTTTGACCAAGATCTTCCTTTGGATAAGAAGTATACATTCAGTTCACTGCTGAGCAAGTCAGCTGAATGCTGAGAGAGCATCTGTGTAAGGTGCGTGGGGGCACTGGGCCTCCAGAAAGGAGTAACTAAGGTGCCTGACGAGTGGGATTAAACCGCTTCCCACAGCAGGGAGAGGGGTGAAGCCATCACCAGGGGCAGGTTCTAATTCTGGAGATGACGTGACCTCCTTTCCTCGAATCTCAGAAGTGCTTGTTTTGAGCTGGAGGACCCCATACCCACTTCGGAATCGAACGGAGCATGAGCCCTGGCCTTTGACAGCAGCGGAGCTCATCGCCCTTCCAAGCAGGGCCATGTCAGTGGACAACAGAGCCACAGCAGCGGCGTGGCGCCAGGAAAGCATTTCCATCTCTGTAAATGGGTAACTTGACTCTCGTTTTATGGCTGAAAACCAGAGGGGCCAAGCAGTTTCTCCCGATGTGTGCTGTGACGAGTCAGGAGGTAGGTCCCCGTGTGCACTGTGGATGTCATCTGTGTTTACGGTACAGCTGCACTCGAGGTCCCCTTAACCAGCACGGAGGAGCTGGGAGAAGTGAAAGAAATTCTCTGTATGTGAGCCTTTTAAACTGACGCGGGCGATGAAAATAATAAACAAACAAAGACCACTTTGAGATTTAATAAAACATGTTTAGATGGATCCTTGCCTCTCGCAAAGTTCTCATCACATCCTTGAGAGCGAAGGAGGTTCTCACATTCCCATTTTACAGAAAACCAAACAAAAACTCAGAGAGCCTCACTAGCGTGCCCTTAGTTCCACAGCCAGCACATAATAATGTGGCGAATCCAATCCACCTCTTCTGGGGCCAAATCCCACCTCCGTCTTAGGATACCTCAGTTCCATGGTCATGGCTGTCCCATGAGGGTTTATTCTCAACTCTCACTACTCGCTCTGAGACAGTATTACAAATTCACAAGGCCTCTTCCTGGCTCCATCACACATACCGTGGCTCCCCACCCCCGCATGATGCATTACCATCACATCAGCGACACCTTGTCTGAAGACCTTGCCAATGGCCACTAGAAGATGCATAGACGAGGGCCAGAGAGTTGTCAGGGTCTCGAGTAGGATTCCTGCGCTGGGTAAGATGGGGACCTGGGTTTCTTCCACACGGTGGTTCTCGAAGGTGGGTGTGCAGCATAACCACCTGAGCAATGTCAACGATGCAGACAGATTGCGTGGCTACATCACCAGACATTCTGCTTCACTAGGGTTTCTGGTGGAGCCTGAGTGTCAGCATGGATCCTTTTAAAGATTTTATTTATTTATTTATTTATGAGAGTGCATGAGCCAGGGAGAGGGGGTGGAGAAGCAAAGGGGGAAGGAGAGGGAGAGAGACAATCCTAAGCAGACTCCCCCCTGAGCCAGGAGCCCATCTTGGGCTCGAGCTCCTGACCCTGAGATCATGACCTAAGCCGAAACCAAGAGTCAGATGCTTAATGGACTGAGCCACCCAGGCACTCCTGGAGTGTCTACATTTTTAATGAGTCTCCTAGGTGATTCAGTTCCATAGTTTGAGCCCACCCTTCTTCAGTTCCAGGAACCTGAGGTGTTATCAGAGTAAGTCTAGTGTTTCAAATAATTATTCACCCCACTCATCAATAGCTCTTTGAGTGTGCTTAATTGCACAATCACAGAAAATCAGTCAGTGATCAATCAACATTCAATTCAGTTCAGCAGACATCTCTAGTTTACTTCATGCAAGGCTCTGTATGAGGCTCTCGGTATATACAACATGACCTCTGAACTCCATAAACTTATCTTATTAGATGAGATGGATGTGTACACAAATCACATAATCCAGTGATTTTAAGAAGCACTCCTGAAGCACAGAAAAGAAAGGACTTACCCTGCCTGGAAGCTTTGGAAAGCTCCAGAGGCGGCATCATTTAAGCTGAGCCTGGTCTCCCGACAGAGAAGAGGCATTCTAGTGGGGGGTGGGGGGAACCACTGTGAGCAAAGATAAGGAAAAAGGAAAATATAGATGTGTTCTACAAACCCTGAGAAGATAATCTATGATAGAAAAGTAGCGGTAGTTAATAAAAATAGTTTTTGGTTTCTTGGCTTTTTACACTATTTCATTTAATCCATTCAACTACCTGTTAGGTTGGAGAATCGTTCCTATTTTAAAGGTGAAAATACTGACTTGTTAAAGAAAAAGAGCCCACAGGACCTATAACAAAATGCTACTTTTGGGTGATGGGGAGATAATGGGATCATAGAATGATGACGCTGCTATTGTCAATGTAGAAGGGGAGTATTGGTCGTTGATAAAGGAAGAGAAGATATGGAAACATGCTACACCAAAGTGCAAAATTCTATGCAAACTCATGCCTTCTTTAAAAATGCACATGTATTATCCCGTTCTGCTAGTTAGTAGTCTCACCACCCAATTCTCACTGTGCATTGATCATGCTCAGATTTGGGTCTCTCTAACTTTCCTCCATTAAAAGACCCCAAGGTCCTTTGGAAGGTAGCTGCCTTCATGTCTTGGGGCTCAGGGAAATGTCAGGATGGGTCTGGGACAGTCCATGCCACCAGATAGCGTGCAAACTTTTATAAAATGCAGAGGCAACGATCAAAGGACAGAAGGGCCAACTGAAAGGGGCTTCCCTTAGCCAGGCTGAAGCAAGGATGAATTAGCCTCTTGTCCTAGAAAATAGCATTGACCATGCAGACTCAATCCCTTCTCTCTCTGGAGATGAATTGTGCCAACCATTGCTTCCTAAACTTTTCACTTCGTGGCACCTGTAGAGAGGGATAACATTTATCTAATGACGTATTAATTTGTGACACGCAAAAGGCTGCCCTCCCCTACAGGTCCTGAGCACTGAGGCTCCGAGCAGCTCAGGGTAGAGGGGGTCTCTCTGTCTTGGCCCCCTGTAATTCATGGGTAGCAATAGGGAATGGCACAGTAGGCTGGTTGCAAAGTTCTGCCTTCAGATGGCCCTTAAAAGTATGATAAAATACCAATAGGGTTTATATTCCAGTAAGGTTTATATTCATTTTCAGTAATGCTAAGAGGCCAAATCGACAACTCAAAATGGCGGGACAGTGTGTGAGATACGGCCAGGTGTGCCCAATTAATGAAGAAATCATTTTCAGAAAGGCATTAGGTTTGAAAAATGTAAATCTATATGGAAGACAGAAAATTAGAACTCTTACGTTGTAATAAGTGAAACATAGTTATAGAAAGGAGCTTGGTTGGAAAACCAGAGAATAAGAACTACCTTAGATGCTGCCACAGGTCAAACATCAATTCTTTGATTACTCAGACACTGGAACCAGGTCCTTCTTCTTTGGTCAGATGAGATAACTAAAAACCACTAAAATTACTGTGACTTTCAGAAGCCAAACATAGAAATAAATGCAAATAAAATAAGAGTATTTAAATCTAAGGTATAATATTACAGTAACTAGTTTTCATTTCAGGGTACATATCAGCTTTTTATCATTTTAATAGTCTTCATGTCTTTTTAGGTGCTTAAATGCCAAAGATAGTTTATTATGGTAGAATTGTGGTTTTAACCAAATGTTTAGAAGTATTTGCATTAGCAATCAATATTTAAATATTTGGGAAATTTTAATTTGATAGCTACATATGTTTTCAATTTTTTCAGTTTTGCAGTATACAAATATTTAAAGGAATATTGATTGTTTAAGGATTAAAGAAATCCTAATTATCTGATAATTCATAAGAATATTAAGCTGGATATTAAAGCACAAAAAGTAATGAGTCCCAAAGGATGCTCAAATGTTAAAGAATAATTTATTGATGGTTCCTGTGATAGAGCTCATTTAATTTAATGAGCATACATTAATTAATTAATTTACTTATTATTGAGATATAATCAACATATAACATTGTATTCACTTTAGGTGTACAACATAATGATTTGTTATTTGTGTATATTGTAAAATGACCACCACAATACCTTTAGTTAACATCCATCACCACACATAGTTACAAATGCTTTTTGTGTGTGATGAGAACTTTTAAGATCTACTCTTAGCAACTTTCAAATTATGCAATGCAGTATTGATAACTATAGTCACTATGCTGTTGCTGCATGTTAAATCCCAAGAACTTATTTATTTTGTTTGTACCTTTTACCCCCTTCACTAATTTCACCCATTTCCTCACCAATCTGTTCTCCATGTCTATAAGTTTGGAGGATTTTTTTTGTTTGTTGTTTTGTTTTTCTGTTTTTGTTTTGTTTGTTTGTCTTAGACTCATATTTAAGTGATATCATGTAGTGTTTATCTTTCTCTGTCTGGCTTATTTCATGCAGCCCTCAAGGTCCATCCATATTGTTGCAAATGGCAGGATTTCTTTCTCTTTTTCCTCGCTAAGTAATATTCCCATACATTATTTTTTTTTTAAGTGAAAAACTTAAAAATGCAAATTAAAAACCCCATCCCATTTGCCCCACCCCACTCCATAACACACCACATACCTCCACAAATACAAGACAGCTGAGTGAATCAACACAGTTACTCAGTGCTGCGGCATTCTTGTCTTCTGACCCCTCGCTCAGTATTTTCTTCTGTGCCTCATGCAACAGCGTGACAGAGGTAGAGGTAACTGGACAGGTAAAGGGGACTTAGTCATGAGAGGCCTTGACAATCCTGATCATCTGACACAGGCAATGAAGGATGGCAGAACGTGTACTGGGAAAGAGATACGGTTTATTATCTTAGGTCTGTGAGTTACTAGTGGGTGACTGGGGGAAATCTATTATTTTCCCTATGCCCCATTTTCCTCACTGGTTCAATGCAGACTGTAGAACTGCAGTTTCTAATGTCTCTTCCAAATTCTCTAATTCTATGAAATATTGTGAAGGAGGCTGATTAACTTCTGGAAGAGAGAGAGCCTTGCTAAACTTTCAGGCCCAGCTCCTCAGGATTTACCAACAAGAGTGTAAGTACACTCAAGATGGTCCAAGAAGGTCCCACAGTCTTCTGTCCTCTTCAGTTTTTCAGACATTAATTGAAATCTTTGGTATCATCCTGGTGTTCTTCCCATTCGCTTTGTTCTTATGAGGCTACTCTTTCGCAATAATTTTATTGGACTTTTGGAAGGCAGAGAAAATGTCTTTGGGTCAGGCAGCCATCTTAACTGGCACCTCATCACTTGATTTTTGAGTATCATTGCCTTACAGGGGCCTGATGTTCTACCTCTTCTTCCTGTCAGAGACACTTCCACATAGTAGTTAAAGTAACAGTCTGAAGAAATGGATAAATCTAAGTTTATTTATAATTGTGTTCTTTAAAATACAAAGATTTCGCTATCAGCCCTCAGTGTTTCAGATGGTACTTTCCAGTACTTTTTGGCTTTGGTTTTGGTTTAATAGTCCCAATTCCCACCATTTTAAAGCAAGCTTGGAAGAGAAGAAGGAGTATCTCAAATTTCAGAGGCAGTGGTAAAATTGCCATCATAAAGCTTTGGCCCATATCAGTAGTTCTCAAATTTTAGCCTACATCGGAATCACCTGGAGGGCTTGTTAAAACACAGACTGCCAGGGGCGCCTGGGTGGCTCAGTTGGTTAAGCGACTGCCTTCGGCTCAGGTCATGATCCCGGAGTCCCGGGATCGAGTCCCGCATCGGGCTCCCTGCTCGGCAGGGAGTCTGCTTCGTCCTCTGACCCTATCCCCTCTCATGTGTTCTCTCTCTCTCATTCTCTCTCTCAAATAAATAAATAAAATCTTTAATAAAAACAAAACAAAACAAAACACAGACTGCCAGACCCCAACCCTAGAGTGTCTGGCTCAATATGTCTGGAGTGAGGCCTGAGAACTTTCATTTCTACCAAGTTCCCAGGTGGTGTCAATGATGCTAGTCCAGGGACCATACTTTGAGAGCCATAGGCCTACATGAAATACAGCATTTAGGTATTAAAAGTAGATACATGATTTATTTATTCATTTGATAAATGTTGAGTACTCTGTATTGAGCATTGTTATAGGCACAGGGTGATGAGCAAAAAAAAAAAAAAATGTGGCTTCTGCTCTTGACGAACCTTTCTGATTGAATTTTCCAGTTTTTTTTTTTTTAAGATTTTATTTATTTATTTGAGAAAGAGAGACTGAGAGAGAGCAAGAGCAGGGAGGAGAGGGAGAGACAGGTTCCCTGTGAGCAGGCATCGATCCCAGGACCCTGAGATCAGGACCTGAGCCAAAGGCAGATACTTAACCGACTGAGCCACCCAGGCGCCCCAGGTATTTTCCAGTTTTTAAGCAGAGATTTTGATTAGAAGTCTGTTCAGCACAGAAAGTCTCCTCATGGTACAATAGCATAACATGTTCATTCTTTTCCTTGTGCTTCATTGTGGTTGTCTTATTTGTTTTTCCTTTCAGTTTTATTGAGATATAATTGATATTCAACACTGTATAAATGTCAGATGTAGACCATAATGACTTGGCATACATATGTATTGTGAAATGACTACCAAACAAGTTTAGTGAACATCCATCATGTTCACCGGGGCTCTCTTACTCCTCTTTTAAGTGGAAAGTCCCTTCTCTCCAACAGATCCAAGTCTCGATTCCGTCTCTCTCTCTCTTTCGGAGCCCAGGCCTTGACCAGCGTTGTCCACCTTCACCTCCACCATGGCAGTTAAGAGTTCCTAACATACCCTTTACTCTACATTGTTCTGTATCTCCAGCTGCTTCATTTGCACCCTCACCATTTGGAGCCCCTGCAAGGCCATGGGCCATACATTACATTGCTTTGTGACTCCAACCCTCAGCTCCTCAAGGAGTTAGAAACATTCTAGGAGCTAAACGTGAGCTTATTGATAGATTTGTTTGGAATCCCAACCTTCCTTTTAGAGGATCTAAGGTAGAATTGAAATCACCATCACCAAAACAACCAGTCAGACCACACAGTCAGACGGTGTTTGTGGTGGCCGGAGTGGAGCTGAGGGATCAGAGACCAGGAAACAAACAGGTGTTTGGGTTAGGACTGTACTAACTGGAAAGAAGCCAAGAATAGTCAATTTCTTTGTAATACAATATTCACCTTCTATAAATGGGGTTTGTGCCTAAAAAAAAGGTAATGTGGTCAGAATGAACTGGAGAATAAGTTACAGAATCAAATGGCCGTCTGTGTTTTCTTGACTAGTCTATCTTAATTTTACTGAAAATTAGTTCTGAGCCAGTTATAATTGAATAAATAGGTCTGAGATCACATTTTTATTATAATTGGGTGAACTGGAAATTAACTGCCACAATCTGGTCCAAATACAATCAGATAACAAGGAAACCGTGTTCATCCTGAACTACAATGTTACATAGAAATAGAGGAAAAGTGCTTTAAAGCTGGAAGAATCTCTGAGATCCTTCCAGAATAATAGTATCAAATAGAGGTTATGTGTGAGGTTCTGACCTGAAGACTGGTCTAATCCAAAGTGAATCTTTATTCTTCCTCCTACTATCTGTGTGATCTTAAGAAAGTTTCTTTATCTCTCTGAGTCTCAGTTTCCTATGTGTACAGAATTAGAGATTAAAAAGTATCACTTATTAAAGGGAGAAATAAATGACAATGTAATAATGTACATGAAACTCCTAGTACAATGTCTAGCACATAGTTATAGCTCAATAAATGGCAGTTACCATGTCGTCCAACCCTATCATTTTACAGATGAAGAAACTGAGGCTCAGAGTAATTGAAGTAATTCAAGGACAGGGCTAAGACAAGAACTTGGAATTTCTCAATTCCAACCCAACCCTCTATTCAGGTAATTTACCATTTATCACTCACTCCATAATTTGGATCTTTCAAGTATGTAATTTGTGAAAACTTGAACTGGGCTGAAATACATGTTTTCCTACTTTCTGTGAAAATTAGGTTTCAAATTGGAGATATATATATATATGTATATATATATATAACCTACCTATGAAAAGGGCTATTTTCAAGCTCTTCAATAGTATCTTTTATTAAATCAACCATAAACATCATTTGTAAGCAAGTTACAGGTCATTCTTAACTGTTTAATTGAAAGATCTTATTCTTGGCAGCACTAATTTGAGTGGTAACTAAATCGGTCTGAGTTGTGGTACACACTTAACATGTGCCCAGTAAAAACTGATGACCTCCAGTCACACCACCTAGCAATACAGGAAATCACCAACCCAAGGTATCCCTAATGGGAATAGTTGTCTCTTGTGAGTAATCTCAGTGAGAGCAAAGTCATTACACCCAACACATCTAGTTCTGTATTTTAACTCTTATGATGGTCAAAATGTCCCTCAAGCTCTTAGATAATCTTAAATCTAGCATCTACATGGCACTTAATATATTCCAGAAGTTCCAGCCATCATTGGTCAGCCTGAGAGTTTCTTCTCCCTTTAAGTGACAGAGCCTGGGCAAGTTGTGGTTTGTTTATTATGCAGTGTAAGCATAGCCAGACCCCAGGTAGTTCACCTAGTCCAGATAGGAGCCAGTTGTCATGGACAGAGGTATTCAATATATGGTAGTTGAATTGAAAGTGTCAAAGATGTGTAGAAATCCATTCATGTGAGGTGTGTTGATAAAAGTGATTAAAATTTCATTTTAGAGAATGACCTACAGAGATATGCCCATGAGGAAAATTTGACCTAATGAAAGAGAAACAGAGAGCTGGAAATTTTTTCAATGACAATATGATTCCAGACAAAAGATGTATTGGCCAGAATAATTTGGGGTTCAAGAGACAGAAACCTACTTGAGAAGAAAGGGGAAACGTATTGGCTTATGAACCTATAGGAAGATGAAATGGGGCTGGCTGAACTCAGGGCTACTGACCTTCTCTCTCCACTCATTCTCAGACTAGCTTTTCCATAAGGCAGGAGACGCATCTGACATTAGTCATGCGTCCGTATCCTTAACAGCCTTGGTTAAGAGAGAAAATAGGTCCTCTTCACTCTGTTTCAGTTGAAATAACTCAGGGAAGGACTCTGAAAGGCCTGACTTGAGCCACATGCCCACCATGAACAATCATCATGACCAGGGACGTGAGATACCCATGAAAGGGGATAACTTTCTGAGCACCCAAAATTTGTCTATGACTGCCAGCACTTATTGAATACTTTCTTTGTGCCAGGCATATAAACTCTCTCATTTACTTCTAAGGTAAGGATTATGACTCTAGGAGGTGTCTGTAGGGACACAGTGAATTGTTCTGAGGGATACAAGGGAGCCTGGCCTGGAAGACGAGAGAGGAGCCCTAAATCACTGGTGAAAATGAAAAGCTGGACCCCCACAGCTGGGTACCCCCTCTATTCCTGAATCCACAGGAACAAGAGTGAATTCCAAAGGCAATCCCCTTCATCAGCACCCCCAGCTCTGAACACCTCTCTGAACTGGGGTGGATTCAGGTTTAGGAGGTCTAGAGTTTATACAAGTTGGGATCCCCCTCTAAGAAAAAGAATACAAAAACAATTTACTTTTGCAAATTTTAAAACAACATACGACCATGCAAACAAATTATGAGTGCCCCTTAGCTGTGTCCCAGAATACAAGCTTCATTGGTTTCATGACAAATCCACCTCTGGTACCCAGCAAACTGCAGTTGGAGCCAGGACTTAAATGACATCTAGTACTTCAAACACCCATCCTTTTTTTAGAACACCACCCAGTAGGACCCCTCCCCACTGGCACTTGTCTTTCAAGAACTTGTACAATTCAGGCTCTTTACTAATTTAGAATGTCCTTCTACCTCAATTAACTCAAATCCTGGGAATGCATCATTTTTGTAATTATCTGAAACTGACTTCCCACCCACCCCATACAGGCATGATTTTTCTTTCTTTAGCAAAATATGGTCACTGACTAAGGAGAAAGAGGCTTGAGAACACCACTTATTTCAAGGCAAACACTTTGGCCTCCATGTCACAGGCTTGAACCTGACATTCCAGCCACAGCACTGCTGAAACTGATAGTCTAGTCATGTAGGGGATTTTCCTGACTCTGTGTCTGTCTCCCCATGGCTGTTTATTTGTACTGCTGTCTGCTTTGGTTTGGGACACTGACCTTATAAGCTGCTTCCTCAGCCCAAGCCTGCAGCCAGAAAACTAGGAGTTTCCCTCTGTGCTCCTTGCAGCCAACTGGAAGGAACTAGCTATTAATTCACACTGTGTAACTGGAGAGAGAGAAATGGAGAGACAGAGAAAAAGAGAGAGAGAGAGAGATATTGAGAGAGGGGAGTTTTTTAAAATCCACACCAAGCCAGCTGTGGCCCTCTGGACAGCTGAGTCATAGACGACCAGGCAGTTCAGTTGGAAGGCACACTGTACGTGCTAACTCTTGGATTCCGGCTAGGGCGGGGGATGGTTCAATAAAAAGGGAGGGAGGATAAAAACAGAAAGCCACAATTTAATCTCAGATAGCACTTCATTCTGAGACTTGCTGTGATCAGAGGTGAAGGACAAGAACCTGGTTCCCCTCCAAATGAAATTCCATCCTCATGTGGTTAGTCAAGAATCAATTAGAGAAATCTGTGTATTGCTGTTTTGTTTTTTAATACATAAATTACCATAATTGCTAGAAGATGCTGCCTGCTGACTTTTTATTGGAAATGACTAAAGGTTGTCTTGAAATGTTGGCCACTGAGTCACAAGTTCATAATCAGCTGTGTCATAGCTGGATTTGGCAATCTCACATCGTATAAGAAGGTCATTATTACAGAAATAATTGGAGTGATGGTTATGGGTCTAAAATTTGTTTGAAATGAAAAAATAATCGCTGAAAGATGGCAAAAAAAGAAAAGAATCTAAGGAACATAGATATGAGCATAGTGGACTAGCACTGTCCTGAGCAGGGAGTTCATTCCAGGTAGCATTTCCTGGGTAGTGGAATTAATATGTGCCCACTTGCAGTGGGATCTACTCATTGGAGTTATCAATGGTTTGTTGTGTTTGTGATACAAGAACGATCCTCATGGAATCCATCAACCATCTGCTGTCACCCCTTAGTTCTGTGGCTAGAGAGTCCTCTATGTCAATCTTGTCTACCCAAAGTTCTAAGTAACTCCCAGGTCTGTTCTTTCCACTTCTGTGCTCGGAGTATGGTGTGTTTCAGAAGGAAACCACAGGGCCATGCTGATAGGATTTCCCATAAATCCCCACCATCAAGACCCAGGTGGGCCCAAGGCTAGGCAGTGATCCCTTTGTTCATCTCTTCTTACTGTTGTCTTGTTCCCACAAGGTGTTTCTCCTCTTCTAGATAGACTAGACAGATAAAAGGGGTGTGTGTGCGTGTGTGTGTGTGTGTGTGTGTGTGTGTGTGTGTGTGTGATGAGGAGATAGGAACCATGGTCTCTTCTTTGTGGATGACCTGAGCACACCCTTGCCTCAGGCCTCGGCTGCCAACGTCCTCTTCTCCTCAACTCTAGATCTTGTTTTGCTCTAAGTTAGTGGTTTTCCACCCAGTCTAAACTAGAATCACTTGAGGCACTTTAAAAAGTACAACTAGCTGGGGGTCCCTGGGTGGCTCATTCAGTTGGGTGGCCGACTCTTGATTTTGGCTCAGGTCATAATCTTAGGATCCTGGGATCAAGCCCCAAGTGGGCTCCACACTCAGTGGGGAGTATGCTCAAGGATCCTCTCTCCCTCTGCCCTCCCCCCGACTCATGCACGCATGTGCACACACTCTCTCAAATAAATAAATAGATCTTTAAAAAATTTAAAAGAAACAAGTACAGATATCAGGGTACCATCCCACCTCCAAATTCTAGATTCAGATCATCTGGTATGGCCCCACAAGGGTAATCAGTATTATTTTTAAAGCTCCTCACATAATCCTAATGTGAAATCACCAGTCACCTCTCAATTGCTTTCTTACTGAGGTTACAGCAGCATTTCAGTGTCTGTCATGTAAAGGTCTTGTAACATTTAGCAGAAGCTCTTACACAGTACATGGAAAATTTTGGTTAACAATCACTCTGATTGGTATAATTAAATTCATTTTGGTTTTGTCCACTTCTAAGGAGAAGGCAGAAAGCCTGAGTTTTGGTCCAGACTCGGCTTGTAAAGCTTTGGGCAAGTAACTTATCCTCTTTGGAGCTGTATTTCCTCTCCTAGCAAAACGAATTGCTTAAATTAGATATTTTTTGAAGATTACTTTCAGTTCCAGGCCATCAGGATTATACAATCCAATGGGCTTTTGTTCAGTACCATCATTAAATCAGGCTATCGTTTATCAGCTGTGAGACCTTGGGTGGCTCATCCATCTCCTCCAAGCTCCTCAGGTCCACAGGTGTGAAATCAGATGGGAAGACAAGGTCCAGGTTTCCAGATCTGTTGTGCAGAACATCCCTAACCCAAGAAAGGCAAAATGGATTCCCACTGCACAGCAAAGAATCTGACAAATCTTGAAGTAACACATCTAGGTTGACTCTCTGTAACTCAAAAAATTTCCAGTTATTTGACCATGAAGCTACTGTTTTTTTGGAAATCCAACTGACATCCCATAGAACTAACTGTGATACGTGTGATCAGATTTCTTCCACTTCTTAAGTTCTACTGCTTTGTGGTCAAGGCCACAAGTTTGTTAGATAAAAGAATGAATAATTTATTTGTTTCTTTGACATGGAAAATAGAAGATTATTTGTTCACTGCTCCACCCCAGCCTTTAGCTGCTCAGCAGGCAAGGACACAATCTGCGTGTTTTGGGGCTTGCCTACTTTTGAGGAGACAATTTTTAAAATGAGATGAAATGTCAGAAGTCATTCTGGCTCAAGTCTAAAATGGATTCTAACTCTCTTCACTGTAACCTGTATGAAATAGGTCGTGTACAAAAGAAGTAAACAAGAGTTGATCACTAACGCACTTTCTTTAGTTTGGTCAAATAAGACCAATTTCACATAATCAAGAGTTCAGAATCAGAGAAATCATCTATGGAGGCAACATAGAATGGGTCTAATGTTAGACTTCTCGGCTGGCCAGGTAACTTGGGCTCCTCACTTCATTCTTTTGTGCCTTGGCTTTCTCATCTGTAAAATGGACGTAGTAATTGTCCCTAATAAGAGTGACTTAATTATAGAAATAAGTGACTTAATATGTGTAAAGCACCTAGAACAATGTTAGCACATGGTGAGCACTTAATAAATCTTTTATTATTGTCTGGACCACGAACCACCACTTTGTGATCGATGTTAAATACATCTTGTAGACCTATTTTATTCTGGCCCACAAAATGAGTATAATTTTCACATTTGAATGCCATTAGTGGAGTTTATACTCTCTAGTTTGCCTCAGGCCCCATGTCTCCCTGTTGTCATATCTGACCACTGCAGGCATGTGTTACCTGCTGGGCCCCGGGTCTAGAATGCAGACTTAGTAAGGCAGAAACTCAGTGTCATGTTTCAATGCTGACTCATCAGTGCTGAACAGGTAGATGGGGCTTTCTTAGTATTTGTTGAATGAACAAATGAGTACACACACACACATACACCAAATCCTTTCTACGATACCCTGTGCAAGGAGTTGTATTAGCTTTCGTATCAACATCTCCATGATAGGGCATTCAGTATCTCCTCTTCTGTATTTGGACATTTCTGCTTGATGGGAATTTTTTTTTTTTAAGATTTCATTTTTATTTATTTGACAGAGACACAGCGAGAGAGGGAACACAAGCAGGGGGAGTAGGAAAGAGAGAAACAGGCTTCCCGTGGAGCAGAGAGCCCGATGCAGGCTCGATCCCAGGACCCCGGGATCATGACCTGAGCCGAAGGCAGATGCTTAACGACTGAGCCACCCAGGTGCCCCGCTTGATGGGAATTTATTTATACATTGAGCTTTTTAATTCTCATTCAATTCTCTGACATTTTGAAGCTAGAGGACACACTGGAGAAAATCTGGTCCACTTCTCTTACTTAACAGTGTTGGGAGGCCTAGTGACTCCCAGAAAGTCATGTCCCATTGTTGTGATCCCAGCCTGTGAGTATACACTTCCCTTATGAATTGGCATGCACCTTTGTAGTATAATTGAGAGTCTCTAATGCCTTTAAATGCCAGTTCCTCTGGCAGTCATTCAACCATCCTTTGAATCCTGAAGAACTTTCCAAATCTACTTGATAATCTTCTCTTGAAATGTAATCATGAGTTCCTTCCTTTGTCAACCAATACCTCAGTTATAAATTGTCAACCAATACCTCAGTTAATTAATCCTTTGGTGAGGATGAAGATGAACAAGAAGAATGGAACACAGGATAGGCCCTAAGGCGAAAGACATATGTTTGGAGGATGAGGGTCTAGAGGGGAGAAGAGAGGAGGGGGCACTGGAACCAAGCCTCATCTTCTTCACAAAAGGCCAGACACAGCCCAGATCCACATGCAGCCTGGTCAGGATATTGCTCAATGTTCCTTGGGGAAGGGATGAGAGTGGGGGATAGGCAGTGCCTAACTTCATATAATCAACATTCAATAGGCTTCTTCACCATTAAAGGGAAAAGAAAAAAGAAGAAAAAAAGATCTATTAGTATACTTTCTAGAGAATCTCAGTTCTAGCTGGAAATGATTTCAGGGAAAGTGAAATGATGCAAGTCCAGCTCAGCTGGAATCGCCCTCATTCCTTGGCTCCCCATTAAACAATAGAAGTCTTTCATCAGGGATTGTGTCTCTCTCTCTCTTTCTCTCTCCTCCTTTTTCTCTGGAGTAGTGACTCTTAAGCCCTTTTGATCATCGTCCTCTTGAGGCTGGTAAAAGTTATAAATGTTCTCCCAGAAAAAAATTCGCAAACATGAAGAATTTTGCACACAAATTCAGGCACTATCCTCACCCCCTAAAACCAGGGCTCATGGACTCATGTTAGGAATCTCTGCTCTTTAATGTCTGAGGGATGTGTTGTGGTCTTTCCCCTCTTGGCCCCTATGTTACCGGGGGCATTGCTCGGGATCAGGAGAAGGCAAGTGTGCCCTGAGAACCTTGAATAATGGTAATACACCCAACCAATTCTCTAACCCTTCCAGTAGGAAGGTCCTTATCTTTATGCTCATGCCACCCTATGTCTAATTCTATGCTAGTGGGGACCACTCTGTATTATAACTATCCATTTACCTGTCTGTGCCATTATCTGTGAGCTCTGTGAGCAAGGTCAGACTTTGACTCATGTCTTCACGCTTGTACCTTCAGTGATTGGTACATAGGATCTCAGTCCATTTTTGTGGAAGGGAAGGAAGGGGGGAGGGAGAGAGAGAAAGAGGGAAGAGAAAAGGGAGGAAGATATCCATGGAGTTCTCTAGAACTTTTCAAAACTTCTAATTCAATAGTGGGGAACTAGGTGAGAAGGGTGATCTGGTTCACAACATAGGTAGTCCTCTGGCATGTTAGTATGGTTGACCATCAGAGTAATAGAAGGCTAGACATTTTATTGAGCTATATTTGTTTATATTCAACAACATTCATGTCCTTGGAGAAATAGTCATGATGTTGGGCCTATTTTAAAGCCTATAAAAAGAAAGAAAAATTAGCTGGAGTAGTTGAGAACCTGCCAAATAGGATAAAAGCTTTTGGAGAATTCAGTGTGTTTGGCTAATGGAGATTTCAACAGCTGCCTTGCCTTCTCCCTCTTCCATCCCTGATTCTGCCTGGGCAGGGATGATGTGAGAAAAGACCCTACGGGTGGAAGTAGGCACCCAGTGGGAAGGTATGGCTGGTGTGTGGTAGAATTACTCTGAGTCATAATAGAAGTTGGTAGATCAGTGTCCAGGCTTTACTGGCTCATCTCCATTAGCTTTTTAGCATAAATGTTGGTTTTATTCTCTCAGCATCCATTTATACCTACACTGGTAACAATACAATTGTTTTCCTTTGGGCAGTGACTATACTCAAACTCTAAATCCTAGGTCTAGGTGGTTATGGTCTTTGACCCTTTATCTCTAGAGATAACATGTGGACCAGATCTGCTTAATCAGCGTATTGCAGCTTTTCAATCATAACAATCCACTTTCAGGAGCCATAAGACCTAAGCCCAGCCAATGAGTCAATTCTGGGATGCTTGTAGGAATTATTAGAAAGAGAGGCTCTCTCTCCATTTGACTGCAAGCCAGGAAGATATAAGCCTGGATCTGCCGGGAGCCATGAATGATGAAGTCAGGTGTGTGCATGGAGCCAAGACAGAGCAAAACAGGGCAGAGATGGAGAGCAATTGGGTCTTGGGAGCTGTCTGACCCCTTGTATCCATCTCTTCTGAAGTTTTCCAGACCCTCCTTTCTTTGGGGAATGTTGGAGCCTAAGCCAGTTTGAGTTGGGCTTCTAATCTTATGAATAAAGGAGTCTTGTCTGCTATTTCTCTTTTCTGGCCTTTCATTTTTTGTTAAGAACCTACCATTATGACTTTGACTTTTGTAGATTTCCTCCTCCCTCTCCCTATCTTATTATGTTAATGCTATTTCCTTGGTGTCTTTAATAAATCTATTTCCATTATGGAATATGGATGGGAAGGAAGTGTTCAGAGAGTGACCGTAACCGAAGTGAGGTCTTCTGTTAGACCATCGGCTAAGAAACTGTCCCTGCAGTTTGAGTGTTCAGGAGTCCAGAGAACCCCATGGAAGGTAGTAAGGATGCAGGGTTCTCTGCCCAAAGATATTGGTATGCAGAACTTCAGTTGAGGAGTATAGTGCCTGTGTTAACCCATACTGAGCAGCCTGCCAATCTGGTATCGAGCATAAGATATGCCATGGATTGCAAACTTGAAAAATAGGAAAGAGTGGAGTGTGTCAAGAAGAAAGGAAGAATTGGGGATTAACATAAGAATAAAAAAATAAAAGAAGAAAGGAAGAATGGTGGAAGCATTTAGCAATTTTTCAGGGTAGAAATACTAGGTTACCAAAACAGCTCTTAGAACATAAGCAAACAAACAAGCAAATAAATAAAATTATTGTGTTATTAAATGAATTAAATTTAGTATATTATGCTTTAAAAAGCACAGCATGCATAATACACTTCAGGACTATTTTTATCTACTCCAACACTGCAAAATTTTCTAAAGATTTGGCATGGAAAATAGTAAGGTTTGATTATCTGGAAAATTTGCTTGTATGCGATACCTCTTTCTCTGATGATGCCTGATACATTGAATACTACTACATTAGACATTATCCTGCCAAAAGATGAATTCTCTAAAAGGTCCTTTGTAAGTCTATCCTAAAGGATCCTAGGGAAGTATTTCTTACATTTTGAAAGTAAAGGTCATATGTAAAATGCTATCTCAGGTGCAAAAAAGGAGAGACCCAGGGTCACCAATAGTTCAGGGAACAAATGCTAATGATCAGTGGGCAAGGTGATAGTGAGGTTCCAGTACTGGTCACCCAAACCTATGTCTTTTCACTCTCAGCCAAACAACCCCTTTCCCATCTAGGTCTGATGAAACAGTACCCCCAAACCCCAAACTCCAGGAAAGTGGGCCTCTGAGATGTGTTGAGATAGAGTAGGACATTTTACTACATCCTCTCCACAGGATCATTAGCCTATTTAAGAATAAGGAAATTAAGAAGCCCACACATCTAGTCAGAGGACAAGGCCCAGCGGAGACTCAGAAATTCCTGGCTTGGACGAATAAACTCTGACTCTCAGTTCCTACTGCCAACTAAATGGTGACAGATTGAGGCCTTTAAAACACTCCAAGGCAGACGACATGTCAACCAGCACCACCTAGTGGAACAGAAGCTTTAATCAACTCACAACATTATCTTTACTCTTGCAGGGTTGTTTATTCATTCAACTATAGACTTGTGAGAGCTGATTCTGTATCATGCACCTTGCAGGAAAAGTTGGAAAATTACAAGGAAGAGAAATGTGTATGCCAAGAGCTGAAAATAGTTTGACCTTTGGAATGCTCTAGAAATGTGGGGAGAGAGAACTGAAATGGCTTATCATCACTGACCATCACTGGGATTTAAACTACTAAAACAACAACAACAACCAGGAAGCGTGTATTCTAAAGTGACCAAGGAGAGTATTATTTTTGAAAGTAAAAGCCATATTTAATATGCAATCTCATGAGCAAAAAAAGGAGAAAAGGTATAGATATTTAGAAGAACACCTTGGGTTTGGCTCTGCCCATTCCTCTCCATCCAGTGGTCATTTGTATTCAGTCAGTAGAAGGGAAGCCATGAGAATTTGTTGGTGAACAAGAGATCAAAGTGCATCGAAGCTAATCTAGAAGCTTCCGGTTGAAAACTGCACTCTAACCCTTAGAACCAGAAAAACTGTGATTCTTACCTATTGCTCTCTTAATTGTGGTTGGCAGATTGGGAAAAAAAGTATAACTGGATAAATTGCAAACTTCCCCTTGTCCCAGATACCATTAGAATGGCCTGATTGATGTCTGGTTATGAATTCTCAAGTATATATGTATAATTTGGACTCTTGAGCGCAAATACACAAAATCCCAACTGGAACTAACTTAGTTCAGGAAAAAAAGTTTATTGGAAGGTTTCTGGAGATATTTTATATAATCAAAGCAATAGTTGAACATCGAACATCCATGCCTCTGGATGTCAAGAACAGTGGGAACCAGGGGCTGGAGGGATACCTGGGCTTTCTTGCCTCATCCTTACCTTTGGTCTCTCTCTGGGTCAATTTCACTTTTTCTCATTGCAAATCAATTTTTCCTTTATAATGAGAAACATGACCACTGAACATTCAAATCTCTCTTCTTACTGCTTCTGCCACCTAAGAGAGGCTGGCCTCCTTTCCTCAACTCTGATTTTTAAAATTCCATGGGGGGACTGATTGGCTGAGGTCAGATGCCTACAGATGTTGTGCTGACAGTGCTGCAGATACCCTTACAAATTATGAAATAATGGCATTTTGGAATCACCACTACAACCTCCCATTAGACCTCACACCAGCCAATTCCTCACATTAGGAAATCTTCTTCATTTTGGGACTCTCTCTCTCAGACACCTCCTATATATTCCTGACCATCCAGAATTCAACAGGGATAGGTCACTTGCCAGGGGAAACCAAAATTGCCTACATGCAAAACAAATCAGCTGCTGAAGTCCAATCCACACCCATATTCATATGGGAGAGCAAAATAGTTCCAAACATAAGAATGTTGATTCAGAACTGAACAAAATCATAATGTTGCATGTTCATTGGGCTAAGAAGCTGGAAAGTGCTTCAACCTGGGCTTTTTTCCACGATGAGAAAACCAGAAGAAGAGGATTTTTATCTATGCCTCGGCTCCTCGAGTGGGGAGACAAAAATATCTCTGGAGGGAGGTTGCAAGGGTTGGATTTGAGAACAGAAAATTTAGGCTTTCCTGTGGTTGTATGTCCATCCATTAGTCATGTCTCAAGGTTTCAAAATCATTGCCTATACACAGCACAGCCCTATTGCAAGCTTTTGTTCCCATTGCCTAAAATGTTGAAGCCCCTTTCCCCCTACACTGTAAGTCTAGACACTTTTGCAACTAAATTAAAGCAACTTGGGTTAAATAGTTCTCAAAAGTGACAAATGAAAACAATGGAGTCAATCTTCAAATGATTGAATTAGTGTGTTCTTGTCCTAGTTTTCAGCTGCTATGGGTAGCTGGTCCTGAAAAATCAATCTAATATAAGATAGCATTCTAAATTGTGACTATGATTTGTCAGGGTATAAAAGACTCTGGGGTAGTATCAATTTTCTCCTCTTCATCCCACTGAGATCAGGATTTCTCTGTCAGTAATTGCAGCGAACCCAGAAGAAGAGGTGATAATGAGAGGAGAGGACATCAATTAAGGAATGACACATAAGAGCCCAAAATATGGGTAACTAACTTCATAATCATTGTGAATAGTTATTTTATCCAAAAAGCAATAAACCGTAATATTTAAATGGTAGCTCATGAAAGAATTGAGAAGTTATTAGTACAAAGATAAAGAGATTCCATCTTTGGTAGAAAAGATAATACCAGTAAGCCAAAAGAATGATGAAATTAACTACAGGAAAATGGAGAGGATTATCAGCAGAAGGGATCTTTGATGGGAAATGGGGCAGGTTGCATCACAGGACACTTGATGAAGCCAGTAACCCATCAAAATGAAGTTCTGTCTTGAGAGGGATTGTGGTAAAGGTAGATGAGATGAAGAGGTAGAATCATGGATTCAAGTATGGGTTGAACCACATAATATTTGTGATGGTTACAATTAAATGTTTCACTCTAAGCCCTAATTTTCTTCTATAAAATAATTGCTTTCTGATACTGAAGACCAGAATTTTCAATTCATTGGTTGGTGCTAAGCTATATTTCTGGTTCCAACGTAAGAAAAATAAGCTACCACAAAATAATTTGAAGTCCACTCTTTGAAGATCTAAATTTATAAAGCCTACTACATGATTAAAGATGTAACTGGCCCTTTTGGGGCAATAGACGGTGACATAGAATACCCAGAAGCTCCACTATATTTTCTCTTTATCAGAATTGGGTGCATACGGTGTGGAAAAGATTTCATTTGTAAATAACCTTTCATGTGTCCCATACAAGAATGCTGAGGAAAATGTTCAGGGAGAGGAGCTAGATGATTGGAAGGCCTCTGAAGGGAGTAGAAAACAGAAATATAGTCTTGGGAGGGTAAACTAGGGATCATTACATCTATGTTATTGGAATTAAGTTCTAAGTTGAAAAATTTGTATTTGTATTCATTAATTATGAATCTAGTACCTCTAGGACCCAAAAGCTCTTATGCAGGGTCACCTTATTTCACTCCTATATTATTCAGGGATCAGGGTTGCAAGAAACAGAAATGCACTCAAGTCTCTTAGGCAAAGAGAATTAGTAGGATTAGAGTCCTGATAATAGGAACATCCAAATCTCTATCTCTCTCTCTCCTCCTGACCCAACTCTTTTGTTCACAGAGCAACTTATAATTGCTTTCCTGAGATTAGAGCCTTAGCTTTTGAAACAAAACTTTATAGTTGTAGCACCTGCTGCTGACTTCTTCTCTTTGCACCCAATTCCAAATCAAGGAGAAAGAGACTCTGATGGAAACAATTCAGGTCAGATATTGACTCCCGAAGTCAACAAATATTATTGAGCACATACTATGTGCTAGGCACTCACTATTCAAGACCTCAGAGCCCTACCATGGACAACACTGATAACCTCATGTACTTACATTTAGAGTCAGGATGGGGTAGGGTGCATCATGGATAATAGAGAGTGAATTTTCTAATAGATGCTCAAGGATGATAAGTGTTAGAAGGATATCGACAAAGCATCTCTGAGGAGGTTTGAGTTGAGCAGGAGCCCTAAGAAAGCAAGAGAGCAGGCCACGAGAATACGTGGGAGAAGAGCCTTTTGGTGAAGGGCCAGCAAGTGTAGAAGCGCTGAGGTGGGCCCACTTGGAAGACCCCAGAGGCTGAAGCAGAACAGGCAAGAGCAGAGTGGGCCACAAAGAGGTCTGAAGTGGCACCAGACACAGCCACGTAGACTGTGCTAAAGTCTTGGGGAGCCATTAGAGGGATTTGAGCAGGAGAGTGTCAAGACCCAACTTTTATTGTACAGTGAAGTTTGCCCAAGGTCTCCTAGCCAGGAAGTGGCAGACCCAAGATTTAAGCCTGAGCAGTCTGGTACCAGAGCCCAAGCTCTCAACCACCATTTGACTCCCTCTAATTACGATGCAGGGTCTCAGAATGAGAGCTTCATGAACGTTTTCAGACAGTCTGAAAGTTCACCCATGCTCCCAACCACACTTGCCCTCTGAAGACAATGAGAGAAAACCTAGCAGTTGGGGCCTATTTTATAGTCAAAAGACACAGGCATCTTGCTATGACCAATACTCCACTCGGTTAATTCGCCATTGAAAGTCCTGGTTTTAGCTGCCAAGTATCTATAGTACTACTCAGAAGAGGTTTTTCTCCAACCCCTACTGCTCAGTTACCTTCCACGTATCTTCTATAAACGGCATGTGGATTACCTTTTTTAAGCAAGAGGGGGAAAAAGTCACTTAAGCAGGGTCACATAGCAAGGTCGGGACTATGCTGGCAACAGCGTTTCCGAAACGGCGCAAGAAAGTCAACTGCTGGGTGTTATACGCAACTAATGAATCACTGAACACTAAATAAATAAATAAATAATAAATAAATAAATAAATAATAAATCTGACATCCAAGAGTTTAAAAAAAGAAAGTTACCTGCAAATGGATGGCTCTGTGAGTATGCTGCACTTGCAGGAAACTCTAGAGCAGATTCACAAAATAGGAACCTGCTTTCTTTAGAACAGAGTCCTTTTTTTTTTTTTTAAGATTTTATTTATTTGCGAGAGAGAGAATGAGAGACAGAGAGAATGAGAGGAAGAGGGTCAGAGGGAGAAGCAGAAACCCCGCTGAGCAGGGAGCCCGATGTGGGACTCGATCCCAGGACTCAAGGATCATGACCTGAGCCGAAGGCAGTCGCTTAACCAACTGAGCCACCCAGGCACCAGAACAGAGTCCTTTTCAAAGTGCATATCCTTTGTTAAAGAGTGAATGTGTTTACATGATGCATGCTCCGCATAAAAGAATGCACAGCGTAAAAAGCAGAGCACACAAGAAACCACTTCTTTCCTTCAAATTGTAAGACACCTTGATGGACTGATTCCAACTGACCAGAAGCCTTGATTTGCTAAAATTGGAGCCCTGTGTCAGTTTGCAGGAGGAAGAATCAGATCATGTGGCAACAGCTTTAGTATAAAGAAGTCCAACCCTAAGTGCTCTGTGGTAGGCCACAGGGTGTCACGCACACACAGATTCAGCCCGATCTACTTGAGCAACGGGACTAAATGGTTAGAATTCATATTTAACTGGATTCATTCGTTCATCCCATAATATTTGTTTGAGTACTTACTACATTTCAGGCACTGTCCTTGGCCCTGGAGAAACAACTCTGGATGTTATAAAGGCCCTTCTCTCATGAAGCTTACACTGAAGGGAGATAGACAAAAAATAAGCAAATATGTAATGTCTCAATTAGTGATACATGCTTTGAGGGGAAAAGGTAAAGCGGTGCAAGGGTGAAAGGCTGAGGGGACAATGGGAGTGATTTTTTTTTTAATCAAGTATGGTCATAAAAGGGCTCTCTGATTAGATGAAAGTTGAGCAGAGATCTGGTCAAGACTATGGCATGAAGGGGCGCCTGGGTGGCTCAGTTGGTTGAGCGACTGCCTTCGGCTCAGGTCATGATCCTGGAGTCCCGGGGTCGAGTCCCGCGTCGGGCTCCCTGCTCGGCGGGGAGTCTGCTTCTCCCTCTGACCCTTCCCCCTCTCATGCTCTGTCTCATTCTCTCTCTCAAATGAATGAATGGAGTCTTTAAAAAAAAAAAAAAAAAAAAGACTATGGCATGAACAGAGAAAAAGTTGCATTTAGTTGCCATATTCTGCTAAGCCAAGGAAGAAGATAGGTGCATTTCAAGAACTATCTCAGCAAGATTTTTAAAGGAAACATTAACCCTCAGCTAATTAGAAAATCCAATTAGCCAGAATTCCTCCTAACCCTATTTCCTAGGCATTGCAGTTATAGGAAAGCAGCAATATATACATTTAAGCATCCTTGGTAATTTATCCAGAGACCACATGGTATAGTGGACAAAGAATGGTTTTCAAATAATTGAAGAGAAGAGGCTATGTAATTGGTGGGCTCTGCTTAAAATTCCAAATCCATCTCTTAGTGGTTTTGAGTCAACTGGTTCTCCTACCCAAGTTCCACTTTATCTATGGAAAAAATGATCACAACCTACCTTTTGGACTGGCCATAAGGATTAAATCAGATGCTATATATAAGATCTGGGCACCTAGGATGTACCTAAAAACATGTTAAAACATGTTAATCATAGTCCCCTAAAATCCCTAGAGAATAACTAATCCGTGAAGAGTGTTGCAGAGCAATGTAATAAACATAAAATTTTATTTCATTTTCCAGAAACAATTGTAAATTTTAGAAAATCCAGGAAACCAGTACTCAGCAGCACTTAAGATTTATTGAAATGATTATACTACTACATTGTTGGTGTCAGTCTCCCATCTGGACTATTTGTTTAAAATCTTCTATTCCAGCTAAATAATCAGGTCAACAGACAATAAAGAGAATGAGGGTGCCTGGGTGGCTCAGTTGGTTAAGCGACTGCCTTCGGCTCAGGTCATGATCCTGGAGTCCCTGGATCGAGTCCCGCATCGGGCTCCCTGCTCGGCAGGGAGCCTGCTTCTCCCTCTGACCCTCCCCCCTCTCATGTGCTCTCTCTCTCATTCTTTCTGGCTCAAATAAATAAATAAAATCTTTAAAAAAAAAAAAGAGAGAGAATGAGTACCATGTCTAGAATTTGATACTAAGCCCTAACATTATAACAGCTAGTCAAGCATACTGGGCGATATACTTGGATACAACCACTCATGGTCTACAAGATTTTCCCTCAGTCTAGTGGGATGGGTCTAAGATGGGCATCCATGAATTTCCATGCAACACTCCTTACAACAATTTTAGAAACCCGGTACATACTTCATTGGATTTCCCTAAAATAGAATGATGGGACCTGCTCAGTTCTATTTTAAACTGACTTGTGTATTATTCTTTCCCTTATTGCATATTTACAGCATTAGGGTTTGAAAAAATTCCTGCATCCTGTCTAGTACTTAGTGCTGCATGTGGTGGTTTCTTTATAATACATGAATGAGCTATTTTCTCATTTCTGTTAGTTATTTGAGGAGGCTAGTGGCATCAGAGCTCCAGGGTGCTCATTATTCTGCTCTTTCCAGAATTAGTTTTAAGTTTTCCATGGACAAACCTAGCAAAGAGAGCTTGAACCACTGTTGAACATCCCCATGCTATCCTTATCCCAAAAAACTTTCTTCTGAGGTTCACACCATTTTTACAGATGTGATTCCAGACTTTCTCACAATGGTAAGGTAATATCTTGCTTCATTATAAACCCCCTTTTACCATGGGTGTGAACTCTCCTTGAGCTGGCATTATGTGCATACCTGGAATGAACTCCACTGACTTGACATCTGAGGATTTTCTTTAAGCCTTCTAGGGGACTCAGCCCACTCATGGAAGAACCGGAGTGCCTAATACTTGTTTATTATTTCAGAGGCCCTTGTATGCTTACTAGTCCTGGAATAAGTGGACTTGTCAGCTTTACTTCCCAGTACCAAGTATGAAGTCAACGGAAAGCACTGAACCTAGTTAGATGGGCATTCTGATAAAGTGATAATAATCAAATCTATATGAAGGAGTCTATTGCTGGAATGAGCGTCACTTTTAAATAAAACTTTGTACCTCATTATTAAAGTTTGCACAACATTTTCAAAGATATTAGCTTTTATGATTATTGCAAGTCAATGTGGAGGAAATTACCATGTTCACTTTACAGATGAGAAAATCCAAGGCTTAAGAAGTTAAGCAATTAGCCCAAGATTACACAACTAGTAAATGTCAAGTGGAACCGGACCCAGGTCCTCAGGGTTCAAGTCTCCCGCTCTCCTCTTTCCCCTGAGGTCATCCAATTCCTATACCCTATAGATATACTTATTCATTAGTTCATTACATCAGCTACCAACTTCTTTTTTAAAGATTTGTTATTTATTTGAGAGAGAGAGAGCACAGTAGGGGAGAGCTTGGGGGAGAGGGAGGGTGAGAATCTCAAGCAGACTCCCCACTGAGCGTGCAGCCCAACTTGGGGCTCCATCTCATGATCCTGAGATCATAACCTGGGCTGAAACCAAGAGTTGGAATCTTAACCGACTGAGCCATCCAGGCACCACCCTCCAACATTTTTTAATGCTGTTTTGCCTTATCACTAGACTTCTGATTTTCAGGTACCTGATAGGTCATGGATCCTCAAAAAATCTCTCAAGTCTGAAATGGATTGTCTATTGAAGAAGATGGTGAGCAGATAATAAAATTACAGCAGAAAGATGTAGTTCTGGGGCTTAATGACAAAAGAAGACATTTAATTTTCTATTTCATTCCTTGTAAGATATACCTCAAACCCTTTCTACTCTTCAAAACCCATCCTGTTCATCCCAAATCACAGTGGGATCCTTCAGCATTTACTATCTAGACCTTCAGTCTCTTGCTATCTAACTACTATCCAGATCCTTCAACATTTACTATTTAGATCACTCAATGGGTATTTCATGATGAATGCCTTGTGTACCCACATGTTATTGACTTGTATTATTATTGTTGTTGTTGTTATTGTTATTATTGTCCTGAATTGACTCTCAACTAGAGGCTAAGCTGATAGTAAGAAAGCAGGAGCCATATCTTAAACTTTTCTCAATTCCTTAGATTTAAGGTTGCCTATCAAAATATTTGTAAAAATGGAACCAGACAAAATATGTTGTTACAGCTAGATAATTGGGTAGTCACGTGATCCAGAAAGGCCAGGGAGATATAAGTAGATTCATTCTGGAAAAATTTTTGTTTCCTTTTAAAATGGTCAGGGAGAAGAGAACTTGCTGACCCATCCTTTCTCTTTTCTCTTGAACTGAATGTGGACATATGGTCTGGTCCTGTAACTGCCATTATGTGACATGAGGCGCTAAGCATTAGATTGAAAAGATACCAGCCAAAAATGGCATGGCTGAAAAATCATGAGAAAAATCCTGTGTCTTTGATGACATCAATGAGCAGCCACATCAGTATCAGCAATCACCTCCCTCTAGTCTTCTTATTAATGAGACACCGCATGTTTGCATTGGTTAAGCCATTTCTAACTCCGACTACATATATTCAGTTTCCTACTGAAGTTGAACCACACATCTGTCTTTGAGCTTCCTGATAGACAAGACAACAACAAAAAAAGAGATACTTGATCAGTTAATATTTGTCATTGTCCTTAAGGAGAAAAATATCAGTTACTCAAGGGAAGCACTGCTTTTCATGGAACTTAGTTCTTCAACAAATGCCTCAGGAAGGGCATCAAAGAAAGACTCTGAATTAAGTAAAAAACATATTCAAATCGTATCCCCACATTAAATGCAAAATTGTATTGCATGTGGTTGTTTCTTGGAGCACTTTTTAAAGTATATCAAGGACATAATACCAAACCCTCATTCAGTGAAAACAATTATATAAGAGATACGGATTTTGCCATTTGTGACAACAGGGATGGACCTAGGGGGTATTACGCTAAGTGAAATAAGTCAGACAAAGACAAATACCATATAATTTCACTTATATGTGGAGTCTAAAAAGCACGACAAATGAATAAACAAACAAACGAAAAGCAGAATCAGACCTATAAATACAGAGAACAAACTGATGGTAGCCCGAGAGGCTGGGCAAAATGGGTAAAGGGGTGTGGGAGAGACAGGCTTCTAGTTATGGAGTGAGTAAGTCATGGGAATATAGTCAATAGTATTGTCATAGTGATGTATGGTGGTAGCCATCCTACCAGAGTATAATGTAAAAACTTGTTGAATCATTATGTTGTACCCCTAAAACTAATGTAACATTGTATGTAAACTATACTGAAAAAAACAAACAAAAACAAACCTAAATAACAAGGAAAATAAAGAGAGATACACATATAAGATCATATGGCCTTTAATAGTGTTTTGTTGGGCTTTGAAATCATATAAATAATAAATAATATTTTTTATTTCTTCATCTAAGGAATTTTGATCCATCTAGGTTGCCATACAATCGATGGAGGACAAAACATTGTTCCCTATTATATAATTTAAAGTTTCATAAGACAAATTACTCTACTATAGAAACTTCCCAAAATATTGCTATGGAGGAAAGAGGTTTTAAGATCTAATCGGCTCCCCTAGTCTTCTATGACTTCATTAATTAAATCATTGCTTAACTGTCTTTTTCCTGGTTAGATGAAGTCTGAAGAAGGTCATTTAATTGGGTCTTAGTCTATCAGATGAACCCAGCTGGCCCATTGCTGAATTAGGGAGAGAGGAAATACTGACTCAACCCATTTGAGCAGAGAGCGGCGTGGGCAGGGATGGTCAACCTTACACATCTTTTATTGCAAAAGAGCTCCAAATCTCTTGAGACTGGATGAGTGGGAGAGAATGGATTATGCTTCTGAAGTAGAAACTATCTAGGAGAACAGGATAACAACCTTTTGGTACAAAAAAAAAAAAAAAGAATGAGAGCCTGCCTTCAACATAGGCCACCATTTGACCATTTTGGTATTTGTGCAATAATTGGGAGTTCTAAGCCTTAAGAATCTGCAATCATTAATACAAAACTGGAACTAATCTTAGCCTTGGTATTTTGTCTTAAAAACAGAATTGGCCCTGTGATCCATAAATGACTCATTGAGGAAATACTTGGGCATGCCGCACAATATGAGGGCAATATTTTAACAACAGACAAACATGTATTACATGGGGAAGAATCATAAATGAAAGGAAAATAAATTAAGGAGTCAAGAACCAGAGGGAGGCTCACAGCAAGAGGCAGATACCATTACCCTGGAAGTGAAACGCCAGCACTTTGGAAACAAAACATATGTGCTGGAATCATCAATGAACTTGAAATGAGACTTAAGAAATACCCACACCAGTTTGCCTTCCCTTCCTTTTGTGCTTGCTGCATGCCAAATAGTTGAATATAAAGTGTCTTAATGGATGTAAAAGCATTTTACAAATTAAGTGCTCTGAAAATATAAGCCATTATTATCATTATTGAGAAAGAGGAGACCACCATGTTACTCAGATGATGATGTCTAATAGCCAAATAGCTTCCCCAGAAGGAAGCTATGAAATTCTAAACAAAATTAAAACACATACACACACACAATTTTTCAGCGTTTGGTCTTGAACTGGGTTATAGCTTCCTACCAATAAGAATCCCTTTTCAACATCCAGGGTGTTCAAATTGTGGTAACCAGGAAGGAGAATGTACTTTTCTGCACTTTCAGAAGAGCAGAAAGAAGCTGAGCCATGGCCCAGAGTTCCTAGGCCAGGGTTGGCAAATAAGCAGAGTATTGCCCTTTCTCCTCCCACACTGTGGCAGACATTGATAATCCATCATGGCACCCTGTGAATCTCATCAGCAGCCTGAGAATTCTTGTCCACACAGTCTTCCAGGAAGCTACTATCAACTAATCAGTACACTGAACTGAAAACCTACTTGCCATCTTGGCCCTAGGTGCACAGGAGTGCTATTTTAGCTCTCTACCCAGCCTGTTTGGTAGAGTGGCTCCAACTCTGGATAGAGACATCCACTTAAGGAATAATAATTATGTCAATGATAAAAAAAAAATCAAGAGCAACAATAATGATAATAATAATACCTGCCATTTAGTTAGCCTTTACAATGTTCCAGGGAACAGGAAGAAGTACTTTACATACTCTTATGACCTCCATTTTACAGAGGAGAACACTGAACATAAGTTAATAACTTGTCCAGACTCACAGATTTAAACCCAGTTCTCTGACTCCAGAGCCCACACTATTAACCACGCAATGAATAGAACTTGAGGTACAGAGGCTTTATAACATGGTTAATTATCTGCATCCATATCAGAGCCTCTATTAATTGGAGAAGGAATTCTGCCCTTCCTTCTTTGGGGGGAAGCTGGTAGGTCTGTCTACCTCCTGAGAAGTGACACTTGCTGAAGTTGGAGGTTACTCTAGACAGCACAGAGCGAAATCCAGTCATCTCAGACTTCAAAGTATTCAGCGAAGTTCTCACAGTTTACACAAAAAGATTTTTGTAGGAAATGAAGATGTCATCTCTCTACTTCACATGTACAGTCATCCTTCCCCCCCTTCTGCCCCCCGCCCTGACCCCAACCCTAGGGCTTGGCCAATTATTGCAAAGACGGAGCATGTGCTGATTTCAGGCAAAACATCTTCAAACACAGTGGGAAAACCAGTCAGACTTTCTGGGCTTTCAAGAGCTATTTTGGTAAGTATTCTCTTAGAAAATGAGAATTTTATTCAGATACTAGATAATAGTCCAGTCTTGGTCACATCCGGGACACGACTTGAGTTTTGTCTTTCCAGAAGTATCATTTATGGACATGGGAACACAGCCAGGGGAAAAACACACACAAAGGTTTACAGCTTTCCAAGTCTTGCTTGTGGTGAATAAAGGCAAAATTAAGGCAACCAACTTCAAAGTGATGATACATCCCGCTTTATCACTAAATCCCAACATCTTCAAATTTCCTGCTAGTCAACAAAGATTACTGAAAGGGTGATAACAAGATAGGACACAGAGAATAATCAATTATTGAATCATTCTCTTATTTATGAGTCTTAGAAGGAGTAGGTACATTTCTTCTGATGGAGTGGGCGAAATTGTTTTTATTAACTTCTGTTCTTATTTGTGCTCTCCTTTCCCCCATCTCCATCCTGCACACTTAAACTCCCCTGTGTATTCTTTCTGCTCCTAATCCTTTTTGCTCTTTCTGCTTTAAAGTTCCCATCAAAAGTTGTCTTCCCTGGGGCACCTGGGTGGCTCACTCGGTTAAGCGTCTGACTCTTGGTTTGGGCTCAGGTTGTGATCTCAGGGTCTTGAGATCCAGTCCCACATCAGGTTCCATGCTCAGTGGGGAGTCTGCTGGAGATTCTCTCTCCCTCTGCCCCTCTGGTTTGTGCACTCTCTCTCTGAAATCAATCAATCAATCAATCAATTAATCTTAAAAAAAAAAAAGTTGTCTTCCCTGAGTCCCTTACCCTTTGGTCCTGTCCTTTACTAAAAGATTGATAGATTAAGTCTGGCCAAAATATTAGTCCAGATTTAATAATCTTGATATTTCTAGCAGCATGTCTGGGCTCATGGGAATATGAATTTGAGTAGGAGGAAAGGGCTTTCTGATGCTCACTTAAAAATCAAACTATTTAGGCAGGCAGCCCTCTGATTATGAATAGGGGCAGGACCCATGCTGAGTTGAGGTGGATTGAGGTTTTCCAAGCGATCTCTAACACTGAATCTCATAAACGCAAGTGAGCAAAAGGGACAGCCCACAACTATCCTTCACCTCCAACTGGAAATGATGTAGACAGCTAATAAGCTAGAAGCAAAGGTCGCTACCAAACCCCTGCCAACCCCAAGGGAGAGGGCAGCTTCCGTGGGCCTGTGCTACAGTGTGGAAAGCGACAGTCCCTGTCATGCGGGGAACATCAGTCTGTGGACTGTAGTGGCTGTTGAGCCATCGAGAGGAACAATTACAAGGCTCTGCTGACGTCAATTCTTGGAAAAGAGCTTTGCCTGTTTTAAAAAGCTGCTGCCCATTGATTGTATTAAGCCACATCACTTAAAGCAATCAAGGTGATCTATATGTATAATAATAGCCAGGGTGCTTGTCATTTCTGTTCCTGCTTCACAAGAACATGAGTGCGGCGAGCTAACTAGAGGTGTTCTGCTCAGAAAAGTTACTACTTTTTCTCTGCTCCTCTCCCTCCCTGCTTGTTAGTCCTAATCTTGACTACTCTTTTCTTGTCTCTGAGACCTAGTGTACATATACTGACCTGCCTTCAAATTCCACTATTGTCGCTTATTAAATGTGTGACTTTTTGTCAAGTTCCTTAATCACGCTCTTCCAAGAAATTTTTTTACCGCATGTGATACTGTTTCGGTTCTGCCTGCTTCTCTGTTTCACAATTGATTATTCTTTTTATGAGTACTATTTCTTCATTTATATCAGAAATGCTAAGCATACATTTGTGTTCTGTTTTCTCTATTATTTAAATTAACATCCAGTAAAAGGGACTTTTTGATGCAGGGTTTTATGCATTTTGACAAACACAGATTCATGTAACCTTCACTGGTACTCCATAAAGAACATCTGACTAGGAATTTAAAATATTCTTGGACATCTACTCAGGAAGTGATTATTAGGCAACTGCAATGAGGAAAGTGGGGGGGGGTGGAGTGAAGAGTAGAAGGAAGACTGTGTTTTGTTTGTTTGTTTTTTTATCAAACAGACCTAAATTCAATTTTATTCCACCATGTCTATAACCAAATATGAACCCTAAGGGCTTGTGTTCTTTGTGGAAACACTAACATACCAGCTATGGAGTACGTTTACAGGGTACTGTTTTAAAACTCTTGACAGTGCAGGTGCTACTTTAGTTACCAGTGGAGAAACTAGGTCTCCAAGTGGTTAAGAACTGTCGTTTCTTCAGCTCTTATTACATGCCAGATGATATACCAAGCATTTTCTATACATGTGACAAAGCTTGATTAAGCAGGTCCTGCTATTAATCTCATTTTCCGGATGAGGTAACATCCCATGCTGGAAGGCAGCGTGGAGCCAGGATTCACCAGCAGGCATTTGGAGTCCTTGTCCAGTGTTCTCACCATAGACTGACCACTGACCATAGACACTTCATAGCGTGGTGCTCTAACCCCCCCTCCGAGTCCAGGTCAGCCAGCCTGCCTTCGAACTCCGTGGTCTCTTATTAAATTGTGACTTTTGTCAAGTTACTTACTCTCGTCCAAAAAACTTTTTCACACCCATGTGATACCATTTCAGTTCTGCCTGCTATTATGTTTCACAATCTTATTCTTTTTATGAGTATGATTTCATCTGTATCTAAAATGCTAAGTACAAAGTTTTTTTAATTAACATCCAAGAAAACTGACTTCTTTGATGTACAGCTCTATGCATTTTAACACACATACAGATTCATGTTAAACTTCTCCACAAACAGGTTACAGAAAAGCCCAGTGCCGTGAAAATTCCCGGTGCTGCCCCCTCTAGTCACACCCTCCTCCTATGCCATTCCCCTGGCAACCATCGATCTTTTCTCCGTCATCTTAGTTTTGTCTTTTCTAGAATGTTATTAATCGAAATCATACAGTATGCAGCCTCTTAAGACTCTTTGACTCAGCTGAAACATTTGATATACACCCATGTTGTTGCATGTATCATTAACTAGTTCCTTTTTTTAAAAAAAAAATTATTTGAGAGAGAGAGAAAGTGCATGGCAGGGAGGGGCAGACAGAGAATCCTAAGCAGATTCCCCACTGAGCACGGAGCCTGATGACTCGGGGCTAATCTCATGACCCTGAGATCATGACCTGAGCTGAAACCAAGAGTTGGATGCTCAACTGACTGAAGCGCCCAGGCTCCCCTAACTTACTCCTTTTTATTCCTGAGTTGTATTTCATCATAACACAATTTGTTCATCCATTGATCTGTTGCAGGACATTTGGGTTGTTTCCAGTTTGGGGCAATTAAATTCATTCCCACCAGCAACATATGACAGTTCAAGTGCTCTGCGTCCTTCTCGGCACTTGGCATGGTCAATATTTTTTTTTTCGATTATAACATTTCTTGATGGTGGAATTGTACTGGGAAACAATCACAACAAAGAGTAATCTTTCGAATAGAATAGTTCACAAAGTGAAACATTGCTTTGGAACAACATGTGAAAGATTGTCAAATATGTCAGTATGGAAGCCCTTGGATTTATATGTAGTCATCTCAGCAGTAATTCGTACAAGGTCTACTCCACATCACCTCTTATTGATGTGTGTGTCAATATTTTTTATTTTAGTTATTCTAATAGGTGTGGTGGTATCTCATCATGCTTTTCATTTCCCTTTCTCTAACTCTTAATGGTGTTGAGCATCCTTCCTTGTCCTTATATACCATCTGTATATCATCTTTGGTGAAGTACAGTTCAAGTCCTTTGCCCATTTTTTAATTAGGTAGTCTATTTTCTTACTGTTGAGTTTTGAGAATTCTTTCTATATTCTGGATATAAGTCCTTTGTCGTATATGTGACTTGTAAATATTTCTCCAAGCATATAACTTGGTTTTTCATTCTCTTAATGGTATCTTTCACAGAGCAAAAGTTTTTAATGCTGATGAAATCCAGTTTATCCTTATTTTTTCTTCTTATGGATCATGCTTTTTGTGTTAAATTTAAAAATGCTTTCCCTAACTCCAAGTCATGAAGACTTTTTTCCTATGCTTCCTTTAAAAAGTTTTATAGTTGGGCAACTGGGTGGCTCAGTTGGTTAAGCGACTGCCTTGGGCTCAGGTCATGATCCTGGAGTCCCTGGATCGAGTCCCGCATCAGGCTCCCTGCTCGGTGGGGAGTCTGCTTCTCCCTCTGATCCTCTCCCTCTCATGTGCTCTCTCTCTCTCATTCTCTCTCTCTCTCATTCTCTCTCCCTCTCAAATAAATAAATAAAATCTTTAAAAAAGTTTTATAGTTGTACATTTTACACTTAAATTTATTATGGATTTTGAACATTGGTACGGACCGTGAGGCTTATGTTAAATTTCATTATTTTGCTTAGGGATATCCAATTGTTTCATTACCATTTGTTGAAAAGACTGTATTTTCTTTACTGAATTGCATTTCCATCTTGGTCAAATGCCCATTGACCGTATTTGTGTGCATCTTTTTATGAACTCTTGTTCTGTTCATTGACCTATGTGTCTATCCCTTCACCAATGCTACACATCTTGATTACTGTAGTTTTATAGTAAGTCTTTAAAAAGGGAAGTTTCAGTCCTCCAATTTTGTTCTTCTTTTTTCAAAATTGTTTTGGCTAATCTAGTTCCTTTCCCTTTCCATATAAATGTTAGAATCAGTGTTTCTGTATTTACAAAAAAAAAATCAGCTGTGATTGCATTAAAATTGTAGATCAATTTGAGGAGAACTGACATCTTAACTCTTCTGGAATCTTCCAATCCACTGAGAATAATCCAAGAGATTTAAAAGAACACAGTATGTTTCTTTTATTTATGTCTTCTTTGATTTCTCTCATTGGCATTTTGTAGATCTAAGCCTACACATGACTTTTAGATTTATACCTAAATAGTTCATTTTGGGGGATCTATGGAAATTGAAATTATTTTATTTCTGTTTCAATTTCTGCCTTGTTGGCATATATAAATATGATAGATTTTTGTGGGTTGACTTTCTAGCCTGCAATCTTGCTAAACTCAGCTGTAGAAACTTTTATGTAGTTTTGTCATTTCTATATAGGCAATGTCATCTGTGAATAGGATGTTTTACTTCTTCCCCTTTCCGATCTGTATGTCTTTCATTTATTTTTCTTTCCTGTTTTGCGTTGCCTAGAACCTCCAGTATAATAACAAATAGGACTAGTGAGAGTAGAATCCTTGTTTTGTTCCCTGTTTGGAGGGCTAGGATTCAGTCTTTCACCAGTTAAGTATGAAATTAGCTTTAGGATCCTCGCAGCTGCCCTCTATTTGGTTTAAAAAGTTTCCTTCTATTCCTAGCTTGCTGGTTGTTTTTATCATGAATGGATGTTGAGTTTCGTGAAGTGTTTTTTTGTTTTTTGGGTTTTTTCTGCATCAACTTAAATGATTATGCGGCTTTTTCTTTTTTGGTCTATTAATATGGTGGCTTACATACAGTAATTGCTTTTATTTTATTTTATTTTATTTTTTTAATTTTTTATTTATTTGCAAGAGAGAGAATGAGAGACAGAGAGCATGAGAGGGGGGAGGGTCAGAGGGAGAAGCAGACTCCCCGCCGAGCAGGGAGCCCGATGCGGGACTCGATCCCGGGACTCCAGGATCATGACCCGAGCCGAAGGCAGTCGCTTAACCAACTGAGCCACCCAGGCGCCCAGTAATTGCTTTTATTTTATTCTATTAAAATTTTTAAAAATTGTGTTAAAATACCCATAACACAACATTTACTATTTTAGCCATTTTTAAGTGTGTAGCTCAGTGTCATTAAGTACCTTATTGTGCAACCAATACGACCATCAATCTCAAGAATGTTTTTCATGTTCGCAATTCATTTATTTTTATACTCACACTTTACCAACCTTTCCTCTCCCTCAGACCTCTGATATCATTTCCCTTCCACTGGATAATTTCCTTTAGCATTTCCTTTAGAGCAGGTCTGCTTATGACACATCCTTTTGGTTTTTCTACATTGAGAAATGTTACTTCACTCTCATTCTTGACAGTAGAACAGTCACTGGATAGAATATTTTCACTGGTTATTAATTTGGAGTTGACTCTTTTTTTCTTTCAGCCCTTTAAAATGTTATATCACTCTCTTCTGGCCTCCCTGGTTTCTGATGAGAAATCTGCCACCATTCATATCCTGTCCATCTATATGAGATATACTGGTTTCCTCTGACTGATTTCAGGATTGTTCTTTGTCTTTTGCTTTCAGCCATTTGATTATGCCGTGTTTGGAGATGGACTTCTTTGAGTTTATTCCTTTTGGAATTTACTGAGCTTCTTGAATTTAAAAAAAAAATGTGTCTTTTGTCAGATTTAGAAGGTTTTCAGCTATTATTCCATCAAATAATTTTTCTACTCCATGCTCTTTCTTCTCCTTTTCAGAGAGTCTGATGATACAACATTGATGTTAGAGCTTTTGGTATTTCCCACGGTTCCCGGAAGCTCTGTTCATTTTTAAAATCTTTTTTTCTGTGCTGTTAATAGTGCATGTTTTACATTGATCTATTTTTCCTCTATCATTTCTGTTCTACTATTGAGCCCATCCAGTGAATTTCTCAGTTTGGACATCTTATTTTTCACTTTTGAAGTATCCATTTGGTTCTCCTTAGTATCTTTTATTTCTTCACTGAGATAGTCTACCTTTCTGTTTCAAGAGCATTTAGCCTTCTTTCTTACAGATAATCTGTGTCATCTCAGAGTTAACACCTGTTCGTTGTGTTTTCTTGAGAGTTAAGATTTCCCTGGGTTTTCTCTCTCTCTCTCTCTGCTCCCCTCTCCTAAATAACTCTGGATTGAGTCCTAGGCATTTAGAATGTTATGTTATGAGATTCTAAATCTTGTTTAAGTCCTGAGGGAAAGGACTTTTTTGTTTTAGCAGGCAATTGTCCAGGTTCCGTTCAAGCCACATGTTTTAACTTGCCTTCTAAGGGCGATGTTTCCAGTATCAGTTCAATTTCAAAATGTTTTCAATGTTATTCAGTCCCACATGTGTACCTTCCAGTGGCCAGTCTGGCACCTGGGGTGTGGTCTAACCTGTCAGGGAGTCTTCTAATCCTATGGAATGCTCAGATCCATGTATGTGCATATCAAAGGTAAGCCCAGTATTCATATATAATGTTAGGAAATTACTCTTGATATCCCTTCTCTGCAATCTCACCATTATGTTTCAACTCACTGGTACTTCCAGCCAGAAAATTGAATCTTTACTTTTTCTACTCTGTAGGGTACTTCTTATGACTAGCGCTAAGCAGTAGGAGGACAGAGAAAGAAAACAAAACAAAACAAAAAACAGGAACAAAAACAAAAATCACTGCTACTCCTTTATTGCTTGGGGTTTGGAAAAGGAGAAAATAGGGCCAAAACCTGGATTGTTCTCCACTCTCAGTTTCATAGAATCTCCTTTTTCCTGCCTTTGAAACAGAAATCTAAAGCTTCTCTTAGATCTCTTCCTGACAACAGCCAGGATGCCTTTCAGATTTGGGGCTGCATTTGAGTCCAGGCTCTGTGATACTGGAGGAAAAAACTGGTAAATTCACCAGTTTGGGTGAAATTTCAAATTCAGGTCTTATTCCTCAATCTTCATGTTGTTATATTTATTTATTTATTTATTTATTTATTTATTTATTTATTTATTTATTTATTTATTTATCAGAGAGAGAGAGCACACAAGCAGGGGGAGCGGCAGGCAGAGGGAGAAGCAGGCTCCCTGCTGAGCTCGATCCCAGGACCCTGAGCTCATGACCCAAGCGGGAGGCAGATGCTTAACCAGTTAAGCCACCCAGGCATCCCTGCCATTTATTTTTTAAAGGTTTCACATAGCTGTCTCATGCAATCAGTCCAGGACTTTTAGTTGCATTCAGCAGAAGAGATGGGGTGCAGTGTATTTATTCCATCTTTCTTAGACTGGAACCCTAAGTCTTTTAAAGTTATCTTCAAGTGTGCATTATTTTCATTTCATCTGGAGTGATTTTATGGCCTAATTGTTGATTTTGTTGGCTGTCCTTCATTTTCTAATAGGCTATAAATGAAAACAGTCTTGGTGTCAATTTTTCCACTTACTGTTCCATGACCTTAAGTAAATTACTTATTTAAACTCTGTATCAGTAAACTTATCTATAAGATAGGGACACAGGCTGGAAGAGGAGGAGGAGGAAAAGGAGGAGGAGGAGGATGGGAGGAGGGGCAGGGGAAGGGGGGAGGGGAAAGAGGAAGGAGTAATCAGAAGGCTATTGCAGTAGTCCTGGAAAAAAAATAACAGTGGTTTGAACCAGGGTATTAGTGGTGGTAACATGGAGAGCCTCTTTGGCTTTCCTCCATCCTATATTCATCCTAATGTTCAAGATGAATAAGAGGATGTGGTCCAAAAAAAAAGGGGGGAAAAAAACCTAGTGTTTCAGTTCTTTTTTTCAGCTGCCTCAAAAACAACCTTGATTTATGTTAAGTTTTAGTATGAGGAACTGGGTTGGTTTGCTCTACAGAAAGCTCAAGGGTGGGGCAGAAGGGGCTGGAGATAGGATAGTGTCTTCAAAAGGCTAAGGAAACACTGTCTATGAGAAGAAACACCAAATATATGATAAACAAGCAGGTGGGCACAAATAGAACTACAGGAAAGACATTATTAGGAGTTAGTTTAGCTTAATACCAGGATGAACTTTATAATTATTAAAACTGGAATGAGCAGTTTTGGGCATGGGAAAATATTGGTTGTAGGATGATAATGCTTTTGACAATATATAAATTTTGGTATTTCTCCCTCTTACACTAGCTTCTTCTTCTTCATTTTGTTCAAACAGATTTGTGGAAGCAGCTTAAGTCAGTGACAGCCATTTTGCATGAGAATTGATTCTACTCTGTCTTTCCACCCTTGTTTCTTAAAGCATAATTTCTTAAGTGCTTATGCAAAGTACCAGGCCCTGTGCTAAGTACTCTAGATGCATTATCTTATTGTATTTTCACAATATTTTGAGAAACCTAATATCATTATCATCATTGTGCACATGAAAAAACAAGGCTTGGCTCTCTGCTCCTCCCTGTTCAACAGACAGCCGCATCTTCTGGTGCAGTGCCAGCCGCATCCCTGAGACCCAATGGTGAAGGTCGGAGTGAATGGATTTGGCTGTATTGGGCGCCTGGTCACCAGTGCTGCTTTTAACTCTGGCAAAGTGGATATTGTCACCATCAATGACCCCTTCATTGACCTCAACTACATGGTCTACATGTTCCAGTATGACTCCACCCATGGCAAATTCCATGGCACAGTCAAGGCTGAGAACGGGAAGCTTGTCATCAATGGAAAGTCCATCTCCATCTTCCAGGAGCGAGATCCCACCAACATCAAATGGGGTGATGCTGGTGCTGAGTATGTTGTGGAGTCCACTGGGGTCTTCACCACCATGGAGAAGGCTGGGGCTCACTTGAAGGGCGGGGCCAAGAGGGTCATCATCTCTGCTCCCTCTGCCAATGCCCCCATGTTCGTGATGGGTGTGAACCATGAGAAGTATGACAACTCCCTCAAGATTGTCAGCAATGCCTCCTGTTCCACCAACTGCTTGGCTCCTCTGGCCAAGGTCATCCATGACAACTTCGGCATCATGGAGAGACTAATGACCACCATCCATGCCATCACTGCCACCCAGAAGACTGGATGGCCCCTCTGGGAAGCTGTGGTGCCACGGCTGAGGGGCTACCCAGAACATCATCCCTGCTTCCACTGGCGCTGCCAAGGCTGTGGGCAAGGTCATCCCTGAGCTGAACGGGAAGCTCACTGGCATGGCCTTCCGTGTCCCCAACCCCAATGTGTCCGTCGTGAATCTGACCTGCCGCCTGGAGAAAGCTGCCAAATATGATGACATCAAGAAGGTGGTGAAGCAGGTGTCAGACGGCCCCCTCAAGAGCATCCTGGGGTACACTGAGGACCAGGTTGTCTCCTGTGACTTTAACAGTGACACCCACTCCTCCAACTTCGATGCCGGGGCTGGCATTGCTCTCAACGACCACTTTGTCAAGCTCCTTTCCTGGTATGACAATGAATTTGGCTACAGCAACCAGGTGGTGGACCTTATGGTCCACATGGCCTCCAAGGAGTAAGAGCCCCCTGGACCACCAGCCCGAGCGAGAGCAAGAGGAAGAGAGAGGCCCTCAGCTGCTGGGGAGTCCCTGCCCCAACTTATCCCCCAAAACACTGAGAATCTCCCAACCTCCACCGTTTGCATCCCAGACCCTCTGAAGAAGGGGAGGGGCTTGGGGAGCCCTACCTTGTCATGTACCATCAATAAAGTATACTGTACCCAGCCAAAAAAAAAAAAAAAGGCTTGGAGATGTAATAATCTACTTGAGTTCACATGACGATGTAGGCAGAATGATCATCCCCCAAAGATATCCACGTCCCAACTCCTGGAAACTGTGAATATGTTACCTTACATAACAAAGGGAACTTGCAGGTGTAATGAAGTTAAAGATCTTGAGATGGGAAGATCATCCTGGATTATCCAGATAATCCAGGGCCCAGTATAATCACATGTGTCCTTAAAATAGAAGGTCAGGGTCAGAGAAAATGTAACTACAGAAGCAGAATCAGAGAGAGATTTAAAGACACTACTTTGCTGGCTTTGAAGATTGAGGGAGAGGCCATGACCCAAATAATAGAGGTGGTCTCGAGAAGTTGGAAAAGGCAAGAAAACAGATACTTCCTTAGAATGTCCAGAAGGAATCAGACCTGCTAACGTCTTTATTTCACCACCATTGGACCTGTTTTGGAGCCATGATTTGAACTAAGTGGAAAACGTGTGCTCTACAGCATGTGCATCATGGAGTGTTTGCTTTAATGCTGATTATGGTTTTAGTGTCCTGTACACACAGACAGATCTAAACCACACAGACTGTCCACATATTACAGATGGTGTTCTTTCTGGAAATTTCATAATCATGGAGGCCGTGAGCAGGAGGAGGAATGCACTGTTAACAGTAATATGTCACTCACGACTTAGATTCAGAATTAGAATTGTAATGGGACCATCAAAGTTCTTTCATCTCATCTCTGCTTCTGAGGCTTGACCTCCCTCCACAGTGTCCTTGTCAAAGGTTGTCCAGCCCTGGCTGCACACCTCCAGTGACTGGAACTGCACATCCCCCGTGGAAAGCCATGCCATCTTAAAGCAACTCTGTTAGAAATTTCTATTTCAGATTGACCAAAAACTCTTCCTTGCAACTGCCATTACTATTATTATTGTTTACTGGCACATGGTATTTGTTGTTATTGGTTCTGTATTGGGGAATGTTAAAGTGGATGGCCTCTAAGCAGGCTTTTAACTCTCAAGACTCAAGTCCGATCCTTATTCAGGACATGAATACCAGTCTTGTAAGGTTGCTGTGAGGATTAGAGCTAATGTTCATAAAAATTTCAGCATGCCAAGGATCTTCATAAAAGGTGATGATGATGATGACACAGTTTCACAAATCTGAAGGCAGCTTTCTCATCTTTTGTAGTTTTTTAAGCACCAGACTAAATCCCCCTCCCCAGATCCCAGTGCCTTCGAATGCCCATGTATGTGAAATTGTGTCAAGTACTCCACCTTCCTATCCTTTAAATATGCTCCAGTTTGACAATAACCCTCAAAGTATGAGTCTAGACCTCATCGTGAAATATCTTGTCTTGTGTGCTTTCTTAGTACCTAGTTAGGGTAAGACCAGCCACAGTGGAGTGAGTAGACTGGAAGATATTAAATAGTCAAATAGGCCTGCGTGGACTATGGTAGGGGGACTCAGGGGGCTTAGGACTGCCTATAGCAAGAGGAAAGCAGTTGTGATTTGCATCAGGAGGGGAGAGTAAATAAGAAGATCCAAATGGTGCGAAAGGTCCAGAATGAATAAGTTGTGGGGATTCAAAGACAAATTTCACTTGCTTCATAATCTTGTCCTTGACATATAACTTAGGCATATATGGACATTTCAACTGGAGGTATCAAAGCAACAAAGCTGTTACAAAATTTACTGGCAACAAAGAGGAGAGTTGAACCTTGCAATGGGAACATCTACTTTCATAGGTTTTCACTTGTCTAAAGCCAATTTAAAAGAACTTGGCTCACAACTTGAACTATCTGTTACATATTGTTCTCATTGGTCTGGCTGCCCCTTCTTTTGATAACCAAGCATTCTTGCTTTTTCCCATTAGAACTCAATATGCACTTGAACACAGTCATTGACTCCAATCACACTCCAACCATACTTGAGACAGTACATGACCGTCTCAAATATTCTTTAGTTAATCTTCCTATTAGGCATTATTAATCATGAAATACCATCTTCTACCACACTTAGTATGACCACTTGACAATGTTCAGTGAATCAAATCTTTTAGGTAAAGTCACAAATTGGATTTACTTTTGATTATGAACACAATGCAATCATATTCATTGGAAGCACCCAAATTCTGACTAATGAGCTTGTATCGAGAAGTTAATAGTCATAAAATGGACTTGTACCATAGACTCAATATCCTTGATCAGACTTTTCCTTCCTTTGAATCAAGTGAAGAGAAAACTACCTAACCAGCTTTTTGATCAGATTGGTTCCTCACCCATTATACAGACTACAGTAATAATTTGTGATTAGCAAAATCAACAGCTATGGTGAAAATTATTTTAAAAACACATTATGCTTATAACAGTCCACAAATCTAGAAATATCATAAATTACCTCTACAAGAACATTCACAGTGAAATGAAATGAACAGACTAAACTTGACTGAAATAGGATCAATAGGGTTTACTTGTGGTGGGAAAAAGGCATCTGAGGCCTCAGAGTGAAACATTTTCAAGTCATTGGCCAAAAAAATGAACAATTATTAAAATGAGCCTGACAATTTGCCACATGTGATGCTCTCAATAGCTTAACTAGATATTCTAACCACCAATTATTCACCAGGACAAAGAATAAAATTAAGCACTGGAGAAAGAGAGCTAAGAGTAATCAGTTCTGTAATTTGAACAAATAATGTTTCAATGTTATCAAAAGCATTTCTGTGCAATAGATCCCATTGCAACTAAAATCCTAAATCTAAGATTAAGGCAATTTCTCAGCAGCTTTCACATTCTGCCCCAATTGTAAAGGGCAGGTAGAGCTATCAAAAAAGAGTGACTGGGTTTTCAATTTGTGATAGGTCCTGTGCTAAATGCTATAGGGAATCCAAGAAATTTATATTTCAAGGAGATTAAGACACCTAGTTGGCTGGATCAGGAATGAACCTTAACATGTCATTTGTGCTACATGAGTACAGGGACAAAACAAAATCATTGGCCAAGGACAGGTCAAGGGCCACCAGATAGGTCAATCCAAGTCAAGGTGCAACTAGAAAGTAAGGTCAGGGTAAACGGAGAGTATGAGTCAGGGTAATGTCCATTAGTCCATTACTTTATATACCAAACACTAATTGCTGGACTGAATTGTGTCCCCTCAGCTCCAAATTCATATATTGAAGCCTTAACCCCTAATGTGATCATATTTAGAGATGGGGTCTTTGGGAGGTAATTAGGTTTAGATGAGGTCAAGAGGGCCAGGCCCACATGATGGAATATATGAAAATATCAGAGAGATTGCTCTTACTTTTTCCCCAAGAGCACATAAGGAGGAGTCACTTGAGCACACAGAGAGATGGCAGCTGCGTACAAACCAAGAGAAGAGGCTTCAGAATGAAACCTATCTTGTTGGCACCTTGATCTTGAACTTCCCAGCTCATACAACTGTGAGAAATAAGTTTGCTGTTTAAGTCACTCAGTCTATGGTATTTTGCTATGGCAGCCCAAGCTGACTAAGACACTAATTAAATGCCTACCATCTCCCAACACTCCCAACACTTCCCCAACAGGGAAACAAAGATGAGTAGAACATAGTATCTACTTCCCAAGGGTGTGGAGGCTTAGAACAAGTAATCATGGCCATGTGCTAACTGCCATAACAGAGAGAACTCAAGAGGGGAGCTCATAACTGTCAAGAGAGCCCAGGGAAGCCTTCCTGGAGAGGGGGACATTTAAGTAGGATCCTGAAGGATGAGTAGGAGTTCGTCTGATGCTCAAGGGTTTCTAGTGAGAGGTAAGAACATGGGCAGAGGGGATGAGCTGTGTGAGAGTACAGTGGAGCAGAAGGGAAACATCAAAGACTGTATTTCACTGCCTCTAGGCCACACAATTTTTCCTATTTTAATATCTCAGAGGTTGGGATTTAGCTTACAATTGATGACAAGTTATAGTTTACTTGATGGTGTTCTTTTCCCCCCTCTTTCTTAGTGCAACATAAAATAATTTGATGTGTTACAACCAATGGTGCATTAGATTTGGTGAAATAAGGCTGTTCATTTTAGCTCGAGCACAAAGACATGGCACAAAGGAGGAGATCGGAAAAGCAGCAGGGCTCATAACTAGAAGGGCTTTGCCCTTTGTCCTGTAAGAACTGGGCTCCTTTGAGAGGTTTTAAGCAGATTTGTGTACCGGACCATGTCTGAGGCAGAGGGACAATTAGAAAGCTAATGACATAAACTGTCCTGGAAGAAGTAAGTGGCCTGATCTAAGGGATCAGGGGTGGCCGCAGAGAAGAGCTATTGACAAGGCTGACTCAGTCAGGACCTGCGGCCGACGCACCAGAGGGCATGTGAGTAAGGGATTTAGGCTGACTCCCAGGTTTCTGATCTGGAGAGACTGAGGGATGGAGCCAGTCATCAGGATGGGTGATATGAAGAGAAGGACATGGCCACAGGGAGGAAGAGGAAGCAGGTTGGCATTGGGATGCCGTGAGAAATACAGACGGGTGTACAAAGTTGGTGTTAGAAACTGGGGCCTGACATCAGAAGAGAATCAGCGCAGCAGCTGGAGCCTGGAGGGCCACTCATGCGCTGTAGGAGGAGTAGCAGCCGCTGTGGGCATGGTGGGGCCTGTCCAGCAGGAGACTATCCGGTGCAGTGAATGAAAGAGGAAGGGCTGCTAATGAAATCTGGAGAAATCCAACATGAAAGCAGCATAAAGCAGATAAAGGAAAAGATAGTTTACCCAAAGCCCTTGCTAGGCTCTATTTTGCATAAACAGAAAACTCTACAGACCAAACCAGTTCTGGGAAATTGCTTCAGAGGTCCCCCTGTTTACTTTATATCAGCTTGATTTTGCCTGTAGTCTCCTCGTTTATGAACCACGAGCTCGGTACCACAGCTCTAGAGGTGGAGACGGGTGAAAACCAGAGGCAAACAACAACAACAACAAAATGAAAGGCGCCCTTAAAGGCAATAGCAAAGAGTCAAGAAGGCAACAAAATTCGAAGGTCAAGAGCAGATAAGAGGAAGACGCCAGCACACGTAAGAAAGGTGGCAAGCTTTGTGAAGTCAGGATGCCTGAGGAGAAGTCCTTTTAATCAGATTCCTCAACAGGACCCGCCGAAGGTTGAAAGGGATCCCCATTCACTTGTCTTTCCTCCAGCAGCCACATAGTTGAAAGAGTAAATGAACTTGGCATCTTCAGTGTCCTTCTCACCATGATTATGCTCATTCTTTCCAATCTCCCAGGAGGTAGAATCTAATGGGTAGAATAAGGACTTTAGAGCCGGCAAGATCTGGATTCAGACTTAGGCTGTGCTACATATTCGCAGAGTGGCCTTGGGAAAATTATGTAATCACTTCAAGTCTCCATGTTCCCATCAGTAAAATGAGGAAACCTACCTCCCCTGGTTGTTGTACCAAGTGAGTTACCTCATATTAAGAGAGTATTCCTGGTAATATTTGAACTCAAATCAAATCATCTTCAGAGCCAATGTTCCAGTCCCAGGAGCCGACCCTCTCACCACTACTTCCCCATGTATCAATCCCACTCTGCTCCAATGCTGTTTTTAGGAAACCGCTGGTTTTTCAGAGACTATTATAAACCGTGGGAGATTAAACATCCACAAACCCCCATCCTTCCCCTCCGGGGATTTATAATCAATTAAAAGATAAAATACAGAACATTAAAAAATAATTAACAGGGGTGCCTGGATGGCTCAGTCATTAAGCATTCTGCCTTTGGCTCAGGTCATGTTCCCAGGGTCCTGGGATCGAGCCCCACATGGGGCTACCTGTTCTGCAGGAAGCCTGTTTCTCCCTCTCCTACTCCCCCTGCTTGTGTTCCCTCTCTCGTTGTCTCTCTCTCTGTCAAATAAAATCTTTAAAAAAAATTAACAAATTAATGTATTAATATAAAATATATTAAATATATAAAAAATAACAATATTAACTATGTATTCATAAGCATGTGAATGTATAGAAAAATACATGGGCTGACACACTTCAAATTGGTAACAGTGATTATTTCCGAGTAAACCATGGATCGGTAGAGTTGATTGTACAGTCTGAATTTTACACGATGACAATGGATTTAAGAGTTAAATAAAATGAGAGGGCCAGAAAAAAAAGGATAACTAGTGATAAATGTAGCAGCATAAAGAAATGAGGGGTTCCTTTGGCCAATGCCAAGGGCACCGCTGGCTGGGACAGCAGCTGGACAGAGAACAGAGAGGTGAGACAGCACGGATGAGTTTCATTGACAATGAAGACAGCAGGGTACCAAAACAGACCGTTTGAGTAGATGCAGAGCAGGAGATAGGCTTGGGATACTAAACTGATGCCAAGTAATGAGGGGGTTGAGTGTGAGGCTAAAATATTTGGATTTTTTAGTGCCCAATCAAAGCACACTCCAGCACCGTCATAAAGCCTTCAGTCTCTCTCCCTCTGCATGACTAATCCTGAATTCCAATCAGATCTTAGACAATTTCTGCTAAGCCATCAGGGGTAGTTATAAGCAAGAAAAGCCCAGTCTCCACATGGTGTCATTGTGAATCCACAGGCACTGGGGAGCCACTGAAGGTTCTTGAGCAGTGGAAAGCATGTATTTGGAATATTTGCCTATAGAAACAAAGTGCTCTCATGGGGGCATTGTTGTACGATAAATACAGCTTTGTTTAAAGTTTATCTTTCCCTTACACTTGCCACGCCCTGAAGGAAGGTCTGTGGTGTTTTCTGGCCTGAGTCATCACCCACTGTTCGGTTTGCCATGAGTGTAGCAGGTGTAAGAGTCGAGGTCAAAGCACAGACTAGAGTGAGCTCCAGATTCTGTGTGACCTGGACCAACTAAGCCTGCGACACTTAATTTGCATTTGAGAGATGAGACAAGATTCTGTTTTTTGAAAGATGACAATAGGTAACCAAGTATCCTAGACTCCATGTGAATAATCTATAAAAATTCACTTCCATCTCTTTGTGTCTGAAGTGCTTTGGTATAAAACGCTTGTGTGGAATATTCCTGTTATTACTTCTATAAATAAAACTATATTCCTACTGACTCAAATACTTTATATTACTCATAGTTCAAATCTCTTGAGTTTTCAGTTTTAAAACTCAATTCTCTTAGGAGTCGCAGAGTTTGTCCAGCACATTTTTTTCCAGGGCTGAATGCAAGCATCAGACAGGGTCTGACAGGATCTCAGCTGGGGTTCGCCACCGAATGGGACCAGAAACATTTAGTCACTGCAAGGGCACCAGATGCTGTGGTTTGGTTTCCTACATTAGACAAAGGGTTAAATGGGGGCAGGGGGGAATGAGCAAACAGCAAAACAAAAACACACAAGGTGGACCGGCTCCAAGAAGAAAACTTAGATGAGACATGTTCTGTTAGAGACTGACTCAGTGAAGTGCTTGATACTTCCCTCACACCCCCAGGATTTCCCTTCATTTTATGTTAATTTATATAGTACTTACATATGCCAGATACTGCTCTAAGCATTTGATATCTCCCTATACACCCATCCATCTATCTATAGATATATAAATACCTATATAATCTTACAGGGTATACTATTCTTTTCCACATTTTGAAAATGGGGAAACTGAGGCACACTGGCTCGAGTAACATGTCCAAGTTCACACAGACGAGTTAGGGTCAAAGTGGTCATTGGAACCCTGCTAGTCTGACTCCAGGGTCCATGGCCTTGGCCACCGTGCCACGATACTGTTTAGATTTTATACAATGAGAAGGGGTATGTATTTGGGGGTCCCTCATCTCCACCCATAGCTATTTCCTTTCAAGGTGAGAGTCTCCTCATTTGTTATTAATCTGGTTCTTTCCAGCTCCTTCAGTAACCACCTCACCTGCTTCCTCAGTCCCCCTTCCCAGAAGCTCCTTCCCCGGCACAGATGTTCAGATGACCTCCCTTCTTAAAGAGCAAAACCACGTAGGTGAGCTTGGTCTCTCGTCCTCACTCTTCCCTCGTGTCACCACCAATCTCGGAATAGCCATCAGAATCATTCGTCCTGGACGCCTGAGCACCTGGCAGTCAGGTTTCTGTTGCAAGGTTCTGTTGCACCCACCTTCTCAGAAGCCACATCAGACCTTGCAGGCACCATCATCTGGTGGCTTTCCCACGGGTCTTTTCTGCCCAGTGTCTGTGCTGCATTTGACTCCGTGGATCACACCTTCCTTCAAAGTCCCAGCTCTTCTTGCTCGTGCTCCCCTGTCTCCTGGTGCTCCTCACTTCCTCCTATGCTAAGCTGGCCCTCCTGGTCCCCTTGCCCCCCCTCCTGTTTCTGCGCCCACTTCCCTGGACTGCATCCACACCCCACACCCGCAACTTCAATGATGACCTCCCTCTGCAACTCTATTTCTAGTCCGAGCCCCCAATGACACCTCCACCTGCATCTCCAACTCGGTCCGGGGCTCCACATGTGGCAGAGTGAAGCCAGGAGAACGCTCATTTCACATGGTAGGGTCTCACTGACTGTGCATTAAACACCTCAAAGATCAATGCAGGTTTCATTCTGCCTGCAAGAACGATCACTTAAAATGGTGACTCACTGCTCATAGCCCACTGAATGTAAAAAAAAAAAAAAAAATGAACAGGGAATATAAAGTGTAAACGTGAATCAGATGGAGAGGGAAAGAACAGTTCATATTTTATGCCGACTGTATAATGACCAACCAGGACACCCTTTCATGTATTGCTGATGTCTTCATTCCTTTCCCTCTTGATGGTTTCGAAAGAGCTACTGTCTTTTACCCTATTCTGTAATTTCCATGGCCTCCTTAGATTGTCCCTCGAGGTTCCACCAGGATTTCTGCAGATGAAAATTTCGGGGCTCCTTCCTTTCAAACAATACATTTGAGATGGTTTTCTCTTCTTTGATGAAGATCCCGTATGACGGGTCAGAACTTGTCATCCTGCAACAAAATTAGAGTTTAGCAACGAACCTGAAAAGACTGGAATCTGTTAGGAATTACCCCTTAGCACAAGCAGAAGCCGTAGAACAGCATTGAAAAGAGATCTGGAGGCAAAAGAAACTCATCCAAACCTAGAGTAGACGATCCTCCTTGTAAAGATCTCCAAGAATGGACTTTACACATCCTGCCTTGGTAACTCATTCCATCAATTAAACAATTACAGACTCTCAGAACTCAAAGCAACAGGCTTAAATCGCCTGCAGAGATATTCAAAAGTGTCTTGGCCGCACGTCCGAGGGATCTGTTTCAGAACTAACAAGCCAAGCTGGGCGCTCTGGGTCTCCCCCTGATTAAACAAAGAATGAATACGTTCTTGTGGGCCTGTTCTAAGGAAGCTCTAACTTCGCACAGAGGACCAGGGAGGAAACCACCCTGAGGGCAGTGTGAATCCTAAATCCGGGCATCTAATGAGTCCCTTAAACAGGTGAGCTCACGAGCGAGCACACACAAGAGGAGCAGAGCAGGAAGGACCAAAGGAGGAATTCAGATTATCCTGTGCTCTAATGAGGGCCGCGGGCACGACGGGGCCACAAACGAGGCTCATAAGCAATTGGATGGGCCCCTGGCGGGTAAATGGAGACCCTCTCAAGCGGGCAGGCTCTAATTAACCATTTAATACTTCCCCTCATGGTGTCATTCTTTGTGGCATAAACCCTCAGAAACTTGTCCCCAGGCCTCCCTCCTCAGGGGAGAGAACCAGGCCCCACAGAGCCCTTGCACGCATTTCTGCTTCCCGAATTTGCATGTGACTTTTCTGACCTCACTGCTCTTCCCATAGGATGGAGCCTCTGCAGGGAAACCAGGAACGGAGTCTGCACAGCACCTTGACCCAGATCTTTGTCCTATTTGGTCATTGTCCAACTCAGTTCCTGACTACCCTCGCTTTTGTGTTTAAAAAGTGCAAATCATTCCACTTTTCCCCCATCCCCCTCTCTCTTTATATGTATTTAAATGTTTTTCTCCCACTTAACTGTAACTTCTTCCCCTGCCCCATAGATTGCCCCCTGCAAGTGCCTTGCCCATAGTGGGCATTTCACAGACACTTTCTGAATGAATAAGCGAATGTCCTACTAATACCCTCAGTTATATCAACACCGCCTTCTACTTTCCCAGCCAGGGTCAACTCCATCCCTCCTCTCTTACAGGGAGGGCTTGTGTTCTAAATCTCTGTAGATATAATAGCGATTTTCCACTTCTTTCCTTCCCTACCTTTTTCTCTTTTTCCAACTCGACATTCAGAAAACTCACTCTGGAAGATGACAGGCCCTCCCTTTCCTCAACTCTGTTCGCCTCCAGGGATCACCTCCAGGGAACGGAGCCTCGCCCAGCCTCCAGAGGCCCAGAGTGTGTCTCTCTCTCCAAGAGGGAGTCAGGTCAGTTTGGTGGTCTCAGTTCTCACCCTCCAGAGACCTGGCTTTAACCTCCTCATTCACACATTTCTGTCTTCCTCAGCACATCACAGCCCAGAGCTCGGGGGAAGGTCACAAGAAGCAGGCAATCAAAATAGGTAACAATTCAAGATGGAGTTTCTCGTGACCCACGGCCCGAAGTTGAAGGGCAGAGGATGGCCACTGCCTGGGGGTCATCCTCAGAGATCAGCAGCACTGGAGTCTGACCGCCCGCCAAGGTTCCCGCCAGACCTCAGCAGATGACCTGAACTCTGACCCTTCATCTAACACCAACCAGCAGTGTAACCTTTGATAAAGAATTTAACCTCTCTGAGTCTATTTCTTCTTCTCTGAAATGGGCATAAATTTAATTTTCCTACAATGACATAGATGTTTATGTTTCCTCATCTACGTTTTCTGGGAAATCTAAATGACAAAATCAGAGCCTGGTGTGCATAAAGAACCAGAAGTCTATAGAAGGAAAATGGTTTGCCCAGGTCTACACAGCATTTTCCAGAGCCTCGTCCAACCTAAAGTCCAAGCTTCAGCTGTTGTACTCGGAGGGCCCCAGACTCCCAGCTGCTCCCACTGCTCCAGACTGCAAGTAAAAACACTTAGAAACTGATAAGACACTAGGTCGGATGCATTATTATTATGTTTATAATCAATATAAAGATTGTTGTGCCTTCTTGTCCTATAACATTATGGCTGGTTTATATGCTCTTACCTTAGTTCTTTAAAAACAGAAATGACAAAATTTTATTGCTTAAAAAACCCCACATTTTTATGCTTCCTCTGCTTTATTTTTTTTTTTAAATGACAACAGAAACTTTTAGGTTGTGAAGCATGTTTCCATCCTACATAGCTCCACCTGTGTGCAGATACTATGGTTCCAAGGAGACTCATATCAACTTAAAGACAGAAATTACTGCCTACCATCTTCCCCTAATCCCCAAATCCTTCACAGACTTTGGCCCAAGTCCACTGAAAGATGGGCAAAGAGCAAAGGTAGAATTCTTGGTGAGAGCTGTGCAGGGTGATCCAAAGGGGGGGGTGGACATCGGCCAGCAGTCCTCCTGGGGCTTGCACAAGTACTAAAATGAGAAAAAATAAGGTGGGGGGGTACAAAACATCTGGGGATGATAAGGAGGAAATAAGCAAACTCAAGAATTAAAAAAAAAAAAAAACTGTTGTCCAGAAAGGAGCATAGCACTTCAAAACAGATGTTTTGGCTTGAAATTTTCCAGAATGGAACAAATGAGAGGGGGGAAGCAGCCAGAGAACCAGAGCATGGTGAGTGAGGACATCCTACAAGAGCCACTGGCCCTCAAAGAGTTAATGCGCATTTGGAGCACCATCAAGCCCTCATCTTTTACTTCGAAACCCAATCCCTTCAAAACATGCTTATTTGTCTTACAACAGCTCCAAGTGCAAGGTTTGGCGTGCTTAGTAGCAAATTCCCCAAAAAAGGCACACCTATGGAAAACACTAAGCCAAGGACAAATCTCCTTGGACAGGAGAGTGATTCGGGGCGGGGTGGGGGGGGAAGGGGGAGAACGGCGCAGTGGACCAGTGGTGCTCCCTGGAACACAACTGATGGTCCAAGTTAGAGATCCAATGGCAGGAAAAGGGATTGTTTTTTCCTGCGCCTTTCTGTTATCTAACCTGGTATGCATCTGAATTAGAGTGAACTTTATGAAAGTCACAGACCAAAGTGTCACTGAAGATAAGATAAAGAACGTGCAGAGCTTCCACATTAACCTACAACAGAAGGAGACATTGCCTGTTCTTGGCCTTCTGTGGATGTGTACACACTGAAGGGTTTTAAAAGTCCAGAACAGGGCACCTGGGTGGCTCAGTTGGTTAAGTGTCTGCCTTCGGCTCAGGTCATGATCCCAGGGTCCTGGGAACAAGACCTGCATCAGGCTCCCTGCTCTGTGGGGAGTCTGCTTCTCCCTCTCCTTCTGTGATCTCTCTCGCTTTCACTCTCTCTCAAATAAATAAAATCTTTAAAAAAAATAAAATTCAGAACAGGACTAAATCAGTTCTAAATGACTTTTACATATCATGGCTACAGTATAATAGTATATCTATTCAAGCATCGTTTAGCTCTAGGCAGCTATTGGAAAACTTTATTGACCTGACCATGTTTTCTTATATATTAATAAGGCAGTTCTTTCACGTTCTAATAAACATCTGATTCCATACCAGCAGTATCCGAAAGATACATAATGAGAGCCGCATATGGAATTTAAAGCTTTACAGTAGCCACATTTTTTAAAAGGTAAAAAGAAACAGATAAAATTAATTTGAAAAATGTATTTAATGTGATGTATCCAAAATTAACATTTTAATATGTAATCAACATAAAAAGTATTAATGGGATATTTCACAATTTTCTTTTGCACTAAGTCTTCAAAATTTGATGTGTATTGTTCACTTCCAGCACATCTCGATTTGGACTAGCCATATTTCAAGACAATAGCCACATGTGACGAATGGCTACCATGTTGGACAGTATAGGTCTAAACTGTCACTGGGTTGACATAATTATTTTCCTTTTACCCCTTATTTTTGGAACACTGTACCTTAAACCTTATTGTAAGAACTGCCGGCAATGTTACATCCAACCTATCACAGAACATAATATGTACCCTCAGTTGAAGCAAAGATAAATTTTATGCAACAATGAAAATTTGGTGGCACTCCGATGAAAGAGACAATATGTCAGTGTATCCTGATTTACCTGTTAGGAACCACTGGTATAGTGAAGGACACAGTGTCACCCTGAAAGGCATGCCAGGATGTGAATTTTTTTTTTTTTAAGGATTTTATTTATTTGAGAAATAGAGCACGTGTGCAGGTGCATGAATGGGGGGAGGAGCAGAGGGAGAGGGAGGGAGATAATCCCAAGCAGACTCCCCACTGAGCATGCAGCCTGACTCAGGGCTCGATCCCCCCACCCTGAGATCATGATCTGAGCCGAAACTGAGTCTGACACTCAACTGACTGAGCCACCCAGGTGCCCCGCCAGGATTTGACATCTAATGGAACATGTGAGGGTTTAGTGATCAGGAGAGTTAAAGGACCAGGAAATTACAGATATGTGTAATATATGTAACATGTATGTATGACTCTACACATTTTAAGACTAATTTACATAGTATGAAAACTGGCAAGAGCATTAAATAACCTTCATCCCAAATCATTTTATATTTTCATCATTGAGATGTTTTAAGACTGTTGATTGTTAGTACATGTGCTGTGTAAATAATATTTACTTTAAAGTTAAGAAATGGCCCCATGCTGAAAAAAACAAGTAAATTAACTATGGATATAAGGTCAAAGGAAAGCGTTTTTGCCTTCTGGCAGAATAATTCACATTTCTGAACAATTGCCAAAACACTTAAAGAACATGCATTTGCATTCTGCATTTAACGTAACAAAAAACAAAAAACATAATTTAGATATACTTGCCCTTATTAATTTGCTTTTCTGAAGTCAGTTGTAAGTATGTTGATCCCCCCTTCTCCCTTTGTTTTTCCCCTGGGATGGTGCCTGACCACAATGAGGCCATAATTGGAGAACATAGAAGGATTGATTTGAAAATGTCATGAATGTTGTTAATAAACTCCCATTGACACAAAAGGTTCATTAATTCATTCTGCAGGCAATCAAGTTCACCATGTCTAGGGTATATTGTAGAGAATGAAACTAAATGGATGAAAAGGCAGATAAAAGGCATTTTTGAATATTTTTTAAAGTGAAATAGCAGAAGATGTAAATCTCAGGGTTAGAGTTGCCAAAATACATTAAGCCTTTATGTATACAACATTTCAGCTAAACAGCTCCGGAAAAAATCCTTTGCCCACAGAAGAGTGTTCATTTCACTCCCTAGGAATCTCAATTCCCTGCTAAATCTTCAGTTATAATTTAATCTATGCAAATTACAGTGAATTTGTTCCAGTGATCAAAAACAAACAAACAAAAAGGAAATAAGCTGCATATTCCTTAAGTCACTCAGTTCATTCTAAAAGATTATTTTTATAACTGATGTTAAATCGATTTGATTTTCACAGTTGCTTTCAATTAGATCAAATGGCTCTTTTTGGAATGTACAAAAAACAGAAAGGTATAAAAACAAACTCTTTTTAAAGTGGATAAAGTGCTACCCACAACTTCATTAGATGTATTTTTCCACTGCATACTATTTATTAACATAGTGTGTCATTAGCCTTGATCACAGATGGTCCAGAAGTCAAACTTGCACTGAGAAATTTTTTTAATTTGCCATGCAATTATTCCGTTAGGATTTTGTTTGTCAACTGAGAAAACGTGAGTACCTCTATGAGATGCGGGTTAACCATGCGTTGACCTCTGCATGAAACTTAGAGTCTGGCTAACGAAGTTGTTACACAATTATGGAACCTCTTTGTCATAAAATGTTTCTTATTAAAAAAAAAAAAAAAACAAATTTGTCTGAGGACAAAAGGAATAAAAGATTCAAATATCCCAGGGCGCCTGGGTGGCTCAGTTGGTTAAGCGACTGCCTTTGGCTCAGGTCATGATCCTGGAGTCCCTGGATCAAGTCCCGCATCGGGCTCCCTGCTCGGCAGGGAGTCTGCTTCTCCCTCTGACCCTCCCCCCTCTCATGTGCTCTCTATCATTCTCTCTCAAATAAATAAATAAATCTTAAAAAAAAAAAAGATTCAAATATCCTTACACAGCTTGGAATTATTTGTTAGAAGGTGCTACTTTGACTCTCAATATCTCAGATAGTCAATCACCACTTATCTGGCAGTTGTAGTTAATAGTAAACGCACATATGCCTTGAGTGAGTAGATTTTTGGGAAACTCAAAGAAAGGGGGCCACATTTTACATCTGGACAGTTTTTGTATTTTTTATTTAAATTCAATTAATTAACATATAGTGTATTATTAGTTGAGAGGCCTGTGGCTGGAGGGGCTCAAGCTGACTTCTGGAATGCAGAGTTCTAACGAGAATCCTTGCCCACCTGAAGGTGACTGATTCCCAAGTCTAAGTGTGGCTGTGCCTGAAAAGAGAAGGCCTTCCATTTTTAGCTACAAGAAAACTCTCTCTAAACCTTATATTCCTGGAACAATAGTGCATTCAAATTTTACCCAAGCAGTGCTCACCATATAATAGGTGCCTGTTAAATGCAATTGAAAAACCAACTGAGCAAAGCTAAGGCAGGTTGGCACAATTGTAGAAGTGAGACTGTGCTCACATTTAGGCCCAGACAAGAACTGTTAAACACTAACTCAGGGAACAGGGGCCAGTCAAAATCAGGAACACAAAGATCTTCACCTAGACAAGTCAGATCTGCGCAAAGTGATTTGTCTTACTTTTCTTAGCCAACTTATCTTGGAAGGTAACTAATTTTTTTTTCATATTTATACATATTCCAATACACTGTACCTTCTAAAGAAAACTAAATCTGACTCAAATCAGTAGTAACACACAAATTACTGAAGAAGTTAGATTCTTTTCTCAAGACCCCCAAGAACAATTTCCAAATAAACCAACCACAAAATCCACCACTACTTTGTTGGTAATTGACTTCTGAAAATGGCATTTTCACTGGACTAGGTATCATTAAGGAATGATGGCAACTTGGTCTTACGACAACCTTGCCTTGTGGTTGCATTCTTGAATGGTCACCAATAGACAGTGACTTTCTCCTATAACCAGAAGTACCCAATTTCACATGCTTGTAACTTATTTACCAATAATTCATCTTACAAGAAGTAAGCCATTGTCATCATTGGAGTTGAAATAAAAACTCAGTTTTTCATGTTGCTATTTCAAGAGAGGGCACTGTTAAAGATAGCTCAGTAATTTGCTACCCAGGCTATAACATATTCAGTATGCACAGTTCTTGCAAGCTCTAACTTTTGAGGTAGGCAGTAAATCCAAAGACAGTTCATTGTTAAAGAAACTGGACAACAGTTTCATCCTCAACTCTCAACTTATGGAAATGAAATAATCAGGAATGGGTAAAAGATTCTATCTTCGTGGCAGCAAAGAAAAGCTAGACTATTAACCTATCCATGGCATACAAATTATAGAGGGCTTGGGGGTGGTTCTTCAAACTAAAGGATATATTTCACAACTATAATTCATAATATACTACAAAAAAAATTAAATCCAGGAAGTCCAGGACTCGCCAATCATTGTTACATAATTAATATTCAATGGGAAAATGAATGATATAAGAACATCAAGGATCTTGTCTTTATACAATACAATCTCCCCCCCCGCCCCTTCTCTCTCCGTCTCCCTCTCTCTCCCTCATTGAAGTTCACAGAGTAATTCAAAAAAGGCTTTGGTGTCAAACAGACCTCTAGTGATACGTATTTGGACAAATTACCTAAGTCCACTGAGCCTTGGTTTTCTCACCTAGAAAATGAAGGTAATTATCATTAGAATAATACTAAAGGTATTTACTTCACAAGGTTGCAAGGATCAAATGAGATTACATGTGAACATTTGTTACAAAAAGATACCTAGCAGGGGCTTATGAAACTTTCTTTCCTTCTTCCTTTTTTTTTTTTTAAAGATTTTATTTACTTATTTGACAGACAGAGCACAAGCAGGGGGAGTGGCAGGCAGAGGCAGAGGGAGAAGCAGGCTCCCTGCAGAGCAGGGTGAGCCCGATGTGGGACTCGATCCCAGGACCCCGGGATCATGACCTGAGCCGAAGGCAGTTGCTTAACCAACTGAACCACCCAGGTGCCCCAGCTTTCCTTCCTCCTTTAAAGACAAACTAGATTACAGCACATTCCTCGCTGAATACTTTCTCTATGAATCACCCAGAGGTAAAGGGGAGTATTATATCTTTTTAGGAAGACAAGACAAACACATTAACTTCATACATATTTACTTAATACATACGCAAACCCTATATGGCTGTCCTCCCATGGGCAGGCGCTGTTGCCTTATACAAACTTCGAGGTCTAACTCAGCATAGGCTTAGTCCCGAAAAGCAAATCCATTCCATTAAGCACTGGCAAGCAATGCAGATTTTACTGAAGTTTTGTGAACGGACAGGGGAGAGGGTTAGAACTGCAGACCACATGGAAATCAGCCTCAATAAACTCCTCTTTGAACCTTTGTATTTTTTCCCACAGCCCTTTTTTGATACCAGTCAGAAACACTTCATACATGCTCATCGCTGGGCCAGGTGCCAGGGGCACAGGCACGTGATCCTTGGCCTCGCGGACTTCCCTTTCCCCTTAGAACCCATTCTCCAAATCTCTGCTACTGTCCTAAACAATTCAAAGTGGTGTGTGCTACAAAACAAAGCAAAAGCTGGTATAATTAACAAGGCCAAAGTTCTCTGGAAGTCAGTTAAGCAACTGTCTGTGGTCATCCCAACAGTCCCCTTGGGGTAACGATGTCATCTCCAAACCCGAATGGCTTATCTAATTATCCACTTATCAAAACCAAACATTTCTGGCTTTGGAGAGTGAGGAGAGAAATTCTTTGCTACGGAAAAAAATAGCAGGACTTTCTCCATGCCTTTGCTTTTACCATATACAAGGCACCACAGCAGGTGCCCTGGAAGATACAAATTTGTCTAAGACACAGTCTGTGGGAGATTTACTATGATCCTCTCTGTGACAGGAAAGTAGGGAGCTCCTGTATACAGGGAATTTCCTATAGAATGTTATGAGTAACTCACTTTTGGGAAAGAAGATGGAAAAATCAAGGTGGCTATTTCGGGTTGGAATATAACATATACATTATTGAATCAAATATATCTGTGTATTGGTCAATGAAACCTGGACAGAAAAGTGTTCCAAATTACTAGTATTTGCCTTCCTATGCAATGGTAAGCGATTGAGCCAACAATCCAGGTCCAACAGGCCAATAAGTTAGGCAGGCAGGATCTATCCTCTGATAACTAGGAGCAGGGAGTGCTAGAAAAAAACTGAGGCGGCTACTTGTCACACAATATAAGGAATTATGTTGTGGAAATCTTCCAACTCTGGGTTGAGGGCTTCTAGTCTGTGGCCAGTGGGAAACCACGGTGATTCATGAAGAGGGAAGTGGAGTGATATAATCGTTTTTTGTGAAGATTATTTTGAAAACTCTACAAAGTAGCTTAGACGTGGAGAGAAGGAAAGCAGGGAGGCCAAGTGTGAGGGTCTAGACTGGGGAGTGTGGTAAAAAAGGAATGCACCCAAGTGTTGAGAATCAACCTCAGGGAACTCCTCTCTGGACCTTTCTGTTTTCTCCCACAGGCTTTTGTAGAGACCTTTCCCATCAGAACTCATTCTCCAAATCTCTGAAAAACAATTTCAAGAAAATTGCTGACTGATCAGATGTAGAGGAAGAAGTGCAAAAGGGAAGAGTCAAATCCAACTCTGATCTGGATTTCAAGTTACTGAGATGCCAGTAATGCCATTTATAGAAATGGGGAACTGGCGACAAGAGGCCAATCTGTGGTTAGGGGCAAAGCAAAATTAGTTAGGTGGGAAACATTTCACACATGCTCATCGCTGGGCCAGGTGCCAGGGGCACAGGCACGTGATCCTTGGCCTCACAGAGCTCACAGATGAGGGGAAAGACCGACACTACATAGTTACTTATCATTTACTACTAACGATAGGTGTAATAAATTCTGTAGGGTTGTCAAAGAATAAACAATATTTTGTGTTGTAGTTTCAGACTTAGAAATATTCAAGCCATCTTTTATTTTTAAATGACTACAGGGAGGAGAGAAAGGAGCAAGCAGATCTCAGAGCTCAGAAATCATCCCACATTCACAGCAGCGTTATTTGCAAAAGCCAAAAAGCAGAGGTAACAGAGAGGTCCATCAACTGATAAATGGGCACATAAAATGTGGTACATCCATATAATAGAGTATTATTCAATCATAAAAAGGAATGAAGTACTGATTCATGCCATAACATGGATGAACTCTGAAAACATTTTGCTAAGTGAGAGAAGCTGGTCACAAAGTTTCGCATATTGTATGATTCCATTTATATGAAATGTCCAGAATAGGAAAAGCCATCAAGACAGAAAGCTGATTAGTGGTCGCCTAGGTCTGGGAGCTGGGGGTGGTTAGAAAGATTGGGTAGTGACAGCTGAGACATATAGGACTTCTTGACCATGGTGACTGTCGCACAACTCTGAATATACTCAAATCCATTGAATTGTACACTTTAAATGGGTGAATTGTATGGTATGTAAATTACATCATAAGAGAGATCTTTTAAATTTATTTTTTATTTTTTTAAAGATATTTATTTATTTGAGAGAGAGACAGCATGAGCGGGGTTGGGGGGAGGCAGAGGGAGGGGGAGAAGCAGACTCCCCGCTGAGCAGGGAGCCCAATACGGGACTCGATCCCAGGACCCTGAGATCATGACCTGAGCTGAAGGCAGATGCCTAACCGACTGAGCCACCCAGGTGCTCCAAAAGAGATTTTTTTTAAATCACCTATATGGCAGAATAAAGAGGTGAGCTGTATTTTTTAAAAACCTAAGAGAGTTCATTTTAAGTCTAGTTCTATCTAAAATGGTTAACAACAGATATAATTCATGAACAGTCCTCTCTACCAGCCATGGTTTATGCTTTAACACAATTATCTAAACATTGAGGTTTAAATGTCAGATGGATAATGACAAGCTCTGTCTTAAAACAGCATAACAACTTTGCATGCTAGCAAGCAGAGCATATCATATTTGATCATTCTTAGGACCTTTACTTAGTCACTGAGTCACCTAACCAAAGCTCTTGGTTCAGTTCACTAAGTTGTAAATTCAGCTTCCCTGTATTTTACAACATGGCTTCTGAAAAACAAAATATTTTTAGTTCCAATTGATGTGCTTCATGATTTCCCTTTAATCGAAACTGACTTCCTTCTTAAAGGGGGACTAATTTTAATTTTTTTTTCCTCAAAAAATATATTTTAAATAATTCTCTTTTTCTGCCAGGTGCTAAGAGAGCCTACAATGGGGAGCCAATGTAGTCTGGCAAGTCAGAGAATGCTTCCATAAGGAAGTGATATTTAAACTGTGATCCTCAAAGAAGGACTGTCAGAGAGAAGGAACAGCATATGCAAGGAGCCTAGGACAGAAAAGACCCTGTACATATTGAAGGTTGCTGGTATATGACAGGTGATGACCTACCCAAGTAGCATTGTCTGATGGGTGGTTTTATTTATTTATTTACTTTAAAGATTTTATTTATTTTTTTATTTTATTTATTTGACACAGAGAGAGAGCACAAGCAGGCAGAGTGGCAGGCAGAGAGAGAGGGAGAGGGAGAAGCAGGCTCCCCACTGAGCAGGAAGCCCGATGTGGGGCTTGATCCCAGGACTTTGGGATCATGACCTGAGCTGAAGGCAGACGCTTAACCAGCTGAGCCACCCAGGCACCCCTGATGGGTGGTTTTAGATACTGGGTTGGAGATCAGGATAAAAAGAGTCTTACCTTGTCATCAAAATGAAAGTGAGCACGGAGAAGAAAGAGAGGAGGAAGTGAGTACTTGTACGGGAGAGATGCCTACAATTAAAGACAAAGCTATGGAAGAGGAGCTTAGGCATGATGACTGGACAGGTCGGAGGGAAGTCAGGGAAGAGCAAAGTTACATGGCTAGAAGAAGAGAGCTTCAAAATGGTCAGGGAGAATGAAGATCAGATCAATAAAATCTCAGGAGATTTAGAGTTTTTAATAACTGTCTTAGTCTCCCCTCTTTAATAATTGACTGCTAATTCTTCCTCCCCACATTAAGAAATGGGGAAAATAGGGGCACCTGGGTAGCTCAGTAAGTTAAGCATCCGACTCTTGATTTCAGCTCGGGTCACAATCTCAGGGTTGTGAAATCGAGCCCCAGGTCAGGCTCCACGCTGGGCATAAGGCCTGCTTAAGATTCTCTCTCCTTCCCCCTCTGTCCCTCCCCCTGGCCTCTCTCTCCTTCTCTTTAAAAAAAAAAGAATGGGGAAAACAGCTGAGAATCAAAAACCCAACACTAGGTCTCAGACTGTTCTGACGGGACTAGCACGATCATCGTAATGACCTGACATGATTCTCCCTATAAAGTGAGTTTTTGTAGGGACATACGCTCTATTTGATACTGATGCAGGGGGAAATAAGTAAAAAGAAAACGTATCTTCTGCAGACATATTCAAGAAATGCTCAAAGAGTTATTTCGGAGGACAAAATCAGGTTTTCCTTAAGCATTTTTATTAGACTCAAATGAAAACAAAGCCTAATTTAAAATCCAGGGGAGGATTTCCCCATTTATTATTTCTTCCAATGAGATTTAGCACTGAAATTCATTTAACATTAAAACAGATACAGTTGAGTTACCTGTTGATTTTCAATGGCTTTTTTCTGTTTGCCTTCCTTCATTTATTTCTCCTTCCATCAACAGTTACTTGAGCCTCACCCCATGTAAAGTGGAAGGCTTCACTTCCTTTTGGAAACATAGACCTTCCTGTTGAGCACAGTATTTCCACAAACACAAGGAGTCTTCTGATTTGGAGGAAGTGACACGAGGGTCTATCTTCAATAGTTCTTTTGCAGTGAACTAACAAGACTATAGGATGACACTATGAAATTAGGCTTCAAAACTGATGTGGGGGTGAGGAGCAGGATGACAACAACCAAACAAATGAAGTAGGGAACCTTTGGGTGTTGGATTCCTTTCCTATCACTGCTGTTACAAATTACCACAAACTCAGCAGCTTAAAAGAGCACAAATGTATTCTGTTATAGTTCTGGAGGACACACATCCTAAATCAGTTCACTGAGCTTAAGTCAAGAGTGTGGGCAGGGATGGTTCCTTCTAGAGTCTCTGGGGGAGAATCTGTTTCCTTGCCTTTTCCAGCTTTTGGAGGATGCCTGCATTCCTTGGCTCGTGGCTCCTTCCTCCCATCACTCCAGCCTTTTACTTCTGTTACCACTTCTCCTACTTCCTCCTTTGACTTTCTTGGCTCCCTCATACAAGGACCCTTGTGATTACATTTAGGGCTCATCCAGATAGTGCAAGATAATCTCGCCATCTCAAGATCCTTAACATAATCACATCTGCAAGTCCCTCTCACCATACAAGGTAATATTCACAGTTTCTGAGAATTGGGACATGGACATCTCTTGGGGGCCATTATTCAGCATCCCATGGGTGACTTTCCAGTTCTTGATTTCCTTTCTCTGAGGATTAACTCTCCATCCACAATGGGGATGGAACCTTGCAGGCGTGTCCTCTACCTCTTGGCCAGAGCTGTTTGAACCAGGGGCTGACACTCTCTCTCCAGCAGATTTACAGTGAGGACACAGATACCAGCAGGCCTGCTGGAGTTACCCAGTTCAGCTGCAGAGAGCCCCAAAACCCAGCTGGGATTTCAGCTTTGTCTCCGGGTGGATTTTGAATGCTGTGCTAACATAACAAGTTGCCCACCAGTTATAGTAAGCTATGAACACTGAAAGGATGGAAGCCAGTTTAATCTGTATTTCAATCTCAGCTTATTTGTCCTGTTTGTAAAGTTTAAAGACATTTAGAAAAGTTTTGCCCACCATTAAAACTTGCCAATCATTCCTTCCTGTCGCTCATAATATCACAAATGGTTATAAAGCGAACCCAATGGGGAAATTCAAAGTCAAGATTAATGTCCCACTTATTTGTATAAGTAAACTCAGTGGTTCATTTATCAGCTCCCACTAAGTTACACTAACTGTCTCTCCAGATTATAAATTGTTCTTATTAAGCCAGAAGCCTTTCAGTGGCAAGGCTGGGCACTATAGCCAGGAAGATAACTCACCCCAAATGCTCTTAAGCCAGGGGAGTCTGGTTTAAGAATCAGAGTTCAGATTCTTTATTATTAGTCACACATTATTTTTCCTTCACCAAAAATACTTGATTTCCACATTGGTGAAATCACCATAATGAAAATTACTAATTTCCTTATTTATTTTAAATTCTTCTTAAATGTTTTTCCTTCCCCCACTACTTTCTACCCTCCATTAACCAAGATTTAACCAAAGACAAAAATGCCCATTGCAGAACCATACTTAGATTTTTTTTTTTCCTTTTGAAAGGCCAAGAGTTTCTTGGCTCACTGAGGCCATCTTAATGTGTGGCGCAAGACAAAAAGGTGCTATGCTTCCTATAAAGATCTTAACTGCAATAGCTAGGCCCTGGAACCACATTCTACATTATCCATTGTCCTTTGTAGGCATCTGCTGTGCCCCGTCGTGTCAGATAACCACAGCTAACTTTCTGTGGGCAAACATGGTCCCATTCATTCCATCAAGCAGTGAATAATTCATATAGCAAGTTTCACCCTGGGCAAAATACACTGACATCAGGAGGCATTAAACTGGAGTCATTCAAGGAACAAAATGGTTATTCATGCTTTCAATGTGAACCATTAAATCTTGCCAGTTAAGTTAAAAGAATGAATTAACTCAATTCATCAGACATATCACACGAGTCCATAATAACGCAACTGCAAGAGCAAGTTTTTTACTTGGAGTATTTCTACCTGAGAACGGAAACACCAGTCATTGTGTCGAGCAAGTCTATACTGGTTGGAGGCTGGGGGTGGCGCTGGGGAAACACTGCTTCTTTTGAGAGCCCCTTAGAAGAAAATGGTTTCCATTTATCATTTTTGTTTCATCTTGTTCCGACCCCCCTCTCTTTACTATTTTACCACCCACCTAAAGCCAAAAGAAAGGCTCAAGGGTTGCTGACTTTTCTCTACTGCAACTAACATGATGGACTTGGGTGTATTTGGCATTTGTTGGCTATTGCTGGCTATGTGTCCACTATTTGCTCTTTTAAAAGAAGGACGAGAATGGTGGTTCCATGTGCCTTTTGGAATTAATTTTCCAGAGCCAAAGACCAATACACCTGACTACCCCTGAAATGGTGCTTCCCTTTGCCCCCCAGTCTCAGCTATGGCTCCAGGTGCCCAAAGACACCTGACCTAGCCCAAATTCTTCCCAAATGGGTCTCTGAGGAGAGTACAACTCTGCAAAAGATGGAGCAAGAAAAGGGAGGTTTCCAAACTGTACGCACACGTTTTCCAACGCACTTCCTCCTAGCACCTGACCCAGCCTATCTCCTCAAGGAGGGAGAGCCTTGACTCCATCTCCTCAGCACCTGCAGTGGGACCATTTATTGTGAGACTGTATTATCATGTTTAAGGTTTCCAGTCAGACTGAAGGAATCCGGGGAAAAGGGTAAAGAGGATGGCAACCAAATACACATCAGAGGGAAATCATAAAACTCCAGACTGAAATGTCAAAACTGCCACTAAAATTGAGGTATTTTACAGCATCATGATATTCTTATTCCAGAACTAGTCCCCCACCCCGCACCCCAAGTTATAGGTGTCAGGTAAACAGCAAACCCTTGTGAGTTGATATTAGACTTTCAGCACTCAATATAGGAGAGTATTTGAGGATATGAGAGATGCAGAGGTGGGGAAACAGAAGACCAACACTGTATATGTGACCTCATTGAATTCTACCTCCGAGTCTGCATTATTAACATCTGCATTTTATAAATGAGGTTCAGAGAGGTCAAAGGAGATACTCAGCTAATAAATGACTGAACTGAGATTTGGTTCCTAGGATTTCAAAGTCTGTGCTCTTTCAACTGCCCTATAGTGCTGGAAGATCATGATGTAATCTTTCTCTCTAGGGAAAAGAAGAAAGTAAAATCCTAGGTAAAGAATTTAAGGATTCAAACCTGTACCAAACCTACCTTTCTAGGCACATCTCCCATTCTTTTCCTGTATAAACCTTCTCTAGCCAACTGGGTCTCTCACCATGCTTTGAAATTGCCAGATATAATTCAAAAGTATTTGCAATCTAAGGAGATCTATATCCTCAGTGAAAAGGAATAAAGGAATGAATGACTAAAAATTTTTTTTCAGAAAGTGCTCATTTTCACCATGAGCCAAACAGGTTTTGTCATTGTAAATCTCCATGGTTTTTAGTAAAGACAGATCAACATGAGGGTATTTGTTCTTGTGCAGATCAATATAAGGCCAAGGTTTATTTCTGAACACTTTTCAAACAGTTGCACTCTGTCCCTTCCACCCCTCTATCCAGTACTAAAACAAGAGGAAAGGGGAAATAGCATGATACATTGACTTCATTTTAGGTGGATAAACGATTTCCACCTAAACCTTGCCCACTCTAAGAAGGTAGCAGGGATCAGGGAGAAAAGAATAGCTATAAATACCTTACTGGGAAAATTGATGAAATCTGATTATTGACTGTGACTTACCTAATAGTCTTGTACCAATGTAAGTACCTGATTTTGATAAATTTCTATGCATATGTAAGAGAATGTCTTAATTCTTAGAAAATTAACCCTGGAGTATTTAAGGGTAAAGTGACAGGATGTCTCCAACTTACCCTCAAAGGGCTCAGAAAAAAAAAAACATGAGAGACATAACAATAAAGCAAACGGGGAAAATGTAAACAATGAACGAATCTGGGAAAAGAGTATATGGAAATTACTTGTGTATCATTTTCACAACTTTCTGTAAGTTTCAAGTTAGGTCAACTAAAACGTTTGACATAAAAACCTTTACAGAGTTAAGTTTCAGGATCTCATGGGAAAAAATGATGGACTATTATGGTGAGAAACAACTTTGGAGATCTCCCCGGCAAGCCCTTTCAATTCAGGGACGGGGAGATTGGGGCTGAGAGTGGGGCAAGAACCTGTCTGAGCATCCGTCAAAAGCAGAGGATACACAAGTGCAGGACCAAGGCCACAGACTCCCAGTTGAATATCCTTCACCCAGGCTGCCCCTTTGTCGTTATAGACTTCTTCCTGCCTAGTTTACATCTCCTCTGATTACTTTCTCTGACTTTCTCAACTTCCCTCATATCATTTTTATACACTTCCCCAAAAGTGTATTTCATGCACAGCACACTAATTCTGCAGGATTTTAATAGATGTTATATAAAGAAGTCTGTGCCCAAATAAGCGTGGGAAATATGCGGTCAAATAAGGTAAAACAGACATCTCAAGGCCTTTAAGATGACAACGTGCACATTGTGGGAAAGCAGGGGGTATAGCATGTAGCATTTTCCAGACATATTTGGACAGGGAAGGCTCTTCCTTCCCACCCCCTTCCCCCAGAGTCTTAGGGCTACATATCCCAACACATTTTAGAAAAGCTAGTGCAAAGCAGTAAATGAATCATGATGAAATGCCGCATGACAGATGCCACATGTCGTTTCTCCCATTCAGCGTGACGAAGCTCCATGCTCTGGGACCGTCGGGGTACCTTACACAGTGTCACTGAAGAAGGGATGGAACAGAGGGCTGAGTCCTAATTCTGGCTCTGAATTTACATGCTGCATCTTTGGACACATCAGCAAATCCCTTTGAGCCTGTTTCCTCATCTGTAAAAGAGAGCTAACATCTATATTGCAGAGTGCTCCATGCCTGCTAGCAGATTTTATCTGCGAAAGTTCTTTGTCATCTACAGGGCGCCCCTGAAACACGTAAGGTAGCATATAACTGTTGCCGGAAAGGTGAGGGTGGTCTCTGAAAAATAAACGGAAATAAAATCCTGGGGCAGATGGTGGAAGGATACCGGACGTAGCTTGCGTAGACAGTTATTCTGCAGAAGTAGTGTGTGTGTGCAGTTCCAAACTTGCTAACAACTACCTCTGTAAAGTCCCTTTGAAAAACAAAGAATGGCAGACGCTCAGAACTGTTTAAGATACAACTAGGGAAATGCAGGTTTTGCACTTTGGTTTGTCATTCTTGGGCAAGAAACACTGTTATGACACCTCCAGCATCATTTTGAATGGTGTTGTAACTAAAAGGTCTCAACTCCCTAAAAGGCAGGTCTTTATCTCCAGCAGAAGGAGTTTCCCTTACATTCAGCCCAGTCCAAGGGAACAGCGGTGACTGCCCATCGCCCAGCACTTGGTCTCGACGGTGGCGGGCTCTTTGGGCTCTGCTTGCCTCCCATCCAGCTGAAGCCACCGGGTCAGGTTCATGGATCCCACCACGACCCTAAGATTTAGACCAACCCACCTCCCAATACATAAGCCAGTTGCACAATGGTTTTAATTGCTGTTTTGACATCCCGTGGATGCAGAGCATTTACAACCTGGAGAGTCTATTAAAATAAGTTATTTGATTGTATTCCTCTTCACAATAGTTCTTTGAGGTGGGCTTGGCTGATGCGGTCAGCCCCATTGCAGAGATGAGGATACCGAGGCCCAGGGTAGTAAGGATGTTCCCAAACTGAGGTCAGAGGGCTGAGATGAGCCTCGGCTGATTCCTGGTCCCGCACACTGACACCTGGTCCAGGCTGCCCCCAAATCTTCAGTTCCAGCATCTTACCCACAAGTCGGAGGTAGTAGCCGTTGCAGGGCTGGTCTCTCATTTTAGTGAATAAAAAATAAAGTGGATCATCCAGTGTGGTAACCCTAAGTGTCCCCACACATCTCCCTGCCTGGGTACTTCAGTGCTAAAAACTGTATCACTAAACCATCGTCCTGCCCAGTTCCCTTCTTTGATGCCCTGTTTTACGGTCTCCCAAAGTCTCCCAGAAGGCCACACCACAAACAGACCTGAAGGAAGAGAAGAGAAGAGAGCAACTGGCAATTGTCTCCTCGGGGGCTAAGAACAAATCAGAATGTTAGGCCTGGAAGGAGGGAGAGCTGTGCCGACAGGGGAGGCGAGGGGCGGCTTGGGCCCGTTGCCCCTGCTTCCCACCAGCCCAGAAGGTGAAGGTGTGGCATTGAAAGGACTCTCAAGTGCCCCGGCGCTGAACAAATTTGGCCCAAAGCACCGCTCTAAGGTGCTGTGTCTCCAGGGTCCAGGAGGTGTCTGCTTGCATATGTGAATTCCAGAGGGGACGGGAGGCTTTTATTAAAATTCAGGATCCTACGGAACTCAGAAGGCCACAAGCCAAGGAAAGGAAGTGGTGGAAACAATTAAGAAATCTAAGCAGAAACGGTTGCTGGAGAGAGGGCCGCAACTGTTCTTTCGACCACATCCGATATTTGCTTCAAATTGTTATGCAGGACAGTAATTGCCTCCTGGGAGGGCAAGAGGCAAACGGGGCCGGGCTGGCTTCTAATAGGTTTCAACAGCAAAGCACCCTCATAAATAGTGCATATTGTGAAACCAGAGTTTTCTCCTTTTCCAGTAGACCTCTCCCAACCCTCCTCCTTTAATTAAAGAAACGTGGCTTACCAAGAAACAAATACCTCTTTTCGTAAGGCATTAAGTATGGATTATGAAGGGGAAAAAAAGAAAGAGGATTCTACATGGAAGAAGTGAACGTTCAGTAAGCCATTCATGCAGAGGCTGTGACATACAGATAATTCCATGTCTGTGACCGCCAGCACAGCACCTCCTGAAGATTCCCCAGCATCGCCTGTCTGGCATGTGACCCGAGCATGCCCCGAGGCCACTGGCTAGACTGAAATTTGAATGCTTCAGGACTCAGTCTGGAGCGACTTTGTTCTCCTTAATCTGGTTTCACACCAACCCCGATCTATTACCTGCGCCAACCACTCCAGTTCTGTTCACACTGTATTTTCTTGTGCCATCTGGTGGATTTCAAGTGAATTTGCAGAAGAATAAAAAAAAAAGAAAGAAAAAGAAAAAAACCCCAAAAAAACCCAACCCAGTTCCACTTAAATGTTGACTAGTTTCATTTCCGGACTCACCTCAGAGAATCGTGATGACACCTCTAAAGCCACAATTTTCTTGATCTTTTCTAATCCATTGGGCTGTGTTCTTCACACATCGACTTTGACCGTTTAAAATCACTTACAGTTTTAAATCAGCAAATTGAGCACATGGTATAAAATTCAACAGGTGCACATGGTGAAAAAAAGTCTCCCCTTCTGGTTGCCCAGTTCCCGTTCTAAGAGGTGATCACCTGTTACCTTATTCCAGGAATGTACAGCACACATGAATATCTTTAACAAACTTGCATGTGTTTTATACACCGATCTGTTCTGCTTTTTCCACGGACTGTATCTCAGAGAGCTTTGCGCATCAGTATATATCACTGTCTCACTGTTTGGACAGCTCTCTCATGGTCCTTCGCGCGCTGTGATGGAAAGTACTTAACCAGTCCCTTTTTCTATAGATATTTAAGCAGCTTTTAATTTCTTGATATTCAAAACAATACCACAGTGAATACTCTTGTACATCTGTTACTTCGCTCCAATGAAGGTACATCTCCAGGGAAGTCCTAATAGTGGTATTTCTAGATCAAAGGACATTAGAGGCATTTTGATTGTGGATACTCATTTTCAGGTTACTCTTCAGAGGGAGCAACAGTGGACATCTCCATTAGCAATGGAAGAGCATGCCCGTTTCCTGGAATCTGGCCCACGGCATATTCTTTTGATCTCTGCCCACATGATAGGTGACAAACGGTATCAAGCTGAGTTTTTTTTTAACAAATTCTGAGTGAGCTTGAGCAGCATTTCATACGCTTAAAATCTATCTGTATTTTCTTTTAATTGCTCACTCCTTTTCTTGGCCCATTTTTCCATTGAGTTGTCAACTTGCTTACTTATTTGTAGGAGGTCTTCGTATATTAACAAAATCAGTTATATCAGTTGGAAATTTTGTTCCCAATTTGTCATTTATCCTCTCTTCATTTATGATGTGTTTTTCCATGAAGACATTCCTTCTTATTGTACTGTCAAATTTATCAATCTTTCCAGTGGACGTTAGAATCAGTCTGTCTAATTTAAAAAACCTTACAAACTATCGGTGGCTTTCTTGGGATTGCATAATATTTCCAAATTAATTAATGGAGAATTATCATCTGTGTAATGTGGTCTTCCTCTCCTAGACTATGGTATGTCTTCTATTTGTTAAAGTGTTCTTTTGTGTCTTTCGATGCTGCCGTCCAGTTGTTCTCACATAAGTTCACACTCGTTTGTATATGGACTTTTCCCAGACTCCACCTGCTTCTCACCACCTTCACTCCTACTGCCCTCATCTAAACTCCATCATCTCTCCCCTGGTTCACTGCAATGAATCTTCCCAGCTGGTTGCCCTTCATCCAACCTTGGCCACTGGACAGTCTATTCTCAATGCAGCAGCTAGTTACACATGAGCAGGTCATTGAAACACAAGCAGATCATACCAGCTCCTCTGCTCAAAGCCCTGCAGAAGTCCAGTGTTCACTCAGAGTCAAAGCCAAAGAACTCAGAAGGTCCTATAGGGTCCTTCATAATCTGCCTACCCATTCCCTCACCTTGCTGGCCCATTACCTCTCTGACCTCAGACTTGATCTCCTACTTCTCACTCTCTGATCACGCCTCTCCAGCCTCCGGCTCCTCGCTGCACCGTGAACATGCTGTTCATGCTTCCTTCTATGGCATTCTAACTGGCTAGTCTCCCTGCCTAGAACAGCTTTTGCTCAAAACATAGCAGGCAGATTCTCTTTACCTCCTCCAAGTCTGCCCAAATCTTATCTTCTCAATAAAGCCTACTCTGATGCCCTTATTTACAACTGCACCCTATTCACCCACCTTTCCCTAGAACTTCCAATGCACCTTACTCTGCTCTATTTTTCCTGTAGTACTTATCACATTGTATTATACTGTATCATTCAATTATTTCTTATGTATATTATTTCTTATCTGTCTCTCCCAACTGAAATGTAAGCTCCACAAGAACGAGGATCAGTACCTATTCGTTCACTGATTTAAATACTTAAAATAGTGTTTGGCACATAATAGGCACTTAATAAGTATTTGTTGAATGAATGAATGAACCAATCAATCAATCAGATGATCAATCAATGGCAGGCTCTTCTTCATGGCTCATTTTGTCCATGGGAAATACTCATGCATTCTTGACTCTGGTCCAGGCCATTCCCAGCACAGCCTCTCTCCTTATTGGACCCTTGGAACACTGAGCCCCAACCATGTCCTCTGAACCCCTGATTGCTCAGGTTCCACCTCATGCCAGCCCACTGTGTTCAACAAACAACTTGGAGACCATCAACCTCTGAGTCGTCCCAAGAAAGCTCCTCACATCTGACTTAAGATAGAACTGTGCACCTCACCTTTCTCAAAATGATAGAAGGGGGACTCTCATTATTCCAAAGCTGGATGCTTATTCCAAAGCAAACCTTTCTCTAATCCCCATTATCTCTCTTGAACTCTACATCCTTTTTTAAAGATTAAAGTTGTGATCAATCACCAGAAAGCTGGGCTTTATTTTAAAATGTGGGACCACTTCTGCTTTTTGACTTGGGGTTCCAGTTTTAAACTGAAACAGAAAGAAACTTACTTTAACATCTTGTTACATACAATTTTAAAAACAATATAGAATATTGTTTTGTGTTTAAAACTTACAGTGAATGGGTTCCTAGTGTATGCAATACTCTGCAGTTTGATTTTCTCAATCAGTGTTATACCTGCAAGAGCTATCATGTTGATACGTAACAATCTAGTTCATTCATTTTAATTGCTGTCTCATATTCCATTATATACCACAATTTACTTATCCATTCTCCCATTCATGGATATTTGTTTTCAATTTTTAATATTACCAATTGCTATAACATCCTTGTATATGTCCCCTTGGGCACATGCAAAATAATACATCCAGATATACAAGTAAATTTGTTGAGTATGCACACTTTCAATTTTAAGAATTATTGCAAAATTGCTCTTCAAATTACACTCCCACCAGCAAAATACTAGAATTCCCTTTTCTCTAAATAGACACTTCCTTGCCAACCCTGGTTATAGTCACAATTTTTGATTTTTACCAATTTTATATGTGTAAAATAGCATCTTGTTTAAAAATTGAATTTGTTTGATTACCAGTATCATTTTATATTTATATGGAAAAATTTTAATGAGATAACTGTAGATTCATTTGCTGTTGTAAGAAATAATGTGAAGGGATTCCTTGTACATTTTGCCATTTTCCCTGTGGTTAACATTTTGCAGAGCTATAATATAACATCACATCCAGGATACTGACACTGGTACATCACCGATCTTATTCAGATTTTCCCAGTTTTACTTGTACTCATTTATATTTATGTGCATGCCATTTTCTTTTTTCTTTTGACTATCCAAATTTACTCTTCTGAGAATTGACTATTTGTATCCTTGATGATTTTCTTTTAGGTTTTTTTGGGGGGTCTTCTTCTCATTTATCTGTAATATAAGTCATTCTAGATGACAATCTTTTATCTGTCATATGCATTAAAATACAGTACCTTTATTCCTTCTACTTTGTCACATATTTTAACTTTACTGTGACTTTAAAAAATGTTGTTAGTCAAAGTCAATATTTTTTCTGTTTTGATTTAAGCTTTTGCTATTTTGCCTAGAGAAATCATTTCCTATCCTGAGATCCTAAAATATTCTCTAGTATCTTCTAATATTTTTTAAGTTTTTTTCATATTATGGTTTTTTAATCCATTGGGAGATGGTTTTTATGTATGATGTGAGGCAGTGATCTAATTTTACTTTTTCTACATGAAAACCAATTTTTCATATGAAGGGTTATTTATTAGTGCCTCCCCTCTCTCTGATTTATCTCATTTTCCCCCCTCCTCTGTTATAAAACTAGGGCCCATATATGCTTGGTTTCATTCCTAGGCTCTCTATTTTGTTCTGATGATCTGTCTTTCTATCCATGTACCAGTATCCCCTTACCTTACCTTAATTACTATAGCTTTATAACTAATCTGGATATGAGGTAGCACAAGCCTGCATTTTCTGTTCTTATTTAAGAATAGTTTTAGCTATTGACTGTTGTTTTATTATTTTCCGACTTCCTTGTGAAAAATACAACTTTTTAAGTTTCCTGAAAAATCCAATTCACGTTTTATTGACACAGAATTGAACTTACAGACACCAAGTTTTTTACTGAGTACTGCTTTTAGCTACATTTTAAAATGTAATACGATTGTTTTAACTCGGTACTAAATAGTTTTTAACTTCCATACTTGTCCTCTTTAACACTTGAGTTTTTTGGAAGTATGTTTACCCCCTAAAGGTATGACAGCTGCTGTTGTTTATAACTGTCTTTTTATTGTTTTTTTTCTAATTTAATTATTTTTTTGTGGTTAGATAACATAGACCATATGAATATATTCTTTGGAATTTGTTGAGACTATTCTCATGACCTAGTATGTGATTAATTTTTATAAACATTCAATGGGTACTTTAAAAGAATTCATTCTTAGCCTATTATGTACAAGGTTCTGTATCTACCATTAGATTGAGCTTTTAAGTTATGTTGTGCAAATCTTCTACACGTTTACTAGTTTTCCTTTGTCTACTTGATCTATCGAGTTCTGAGAGAAATATATTAGAATCTCCCGCTATGATTCTGGATTAGCCTCTCTTCGTGGTTCTCTTAAATTTTCTTTTATGTAGTTTGAGGCTGGCTCATTAGGAGTACGTAGGCTCATGATTTATATATCTTCCTGGTCGATTGCTAAACTACCCCCTCACTTTCAAAGGTCCACAGTTCCCAGAAAGCATTTGTTTGTTCCTGAATCACATAAATCACAAAATATTTCAAATTGCTGGTGTCAGTGTGCAGTTGATCTACTTCTCACTTGGGCCACGCTGCGCAGCATCCTCCAAGTGGAGTAACAATAGCAATGGATTTATATAGCACATGCAAAACTATACCATATAAAGAAGATAAACATTTTTAGATCTTTATTGACTATTATAACCATTAAACATTGGTACAACTCCAAATTTATTTTTATTGTTTATTTGGAACACTATTTATTGATACCAATGATTCTTCTGAAACATGCCAGGGAATACAGCTAATTTAAAATGAAATGTTTTCTTTCACTATCCCAAGTCCACTTTGGTCTCATCCGCCAAATGGCCAGTGCTTCTTGAAATGTTTGTCCTCCTCCTGCATAATGAGGCAAACTCTACCCATCTGTCAAGACTTGGTTCAAACCCCACTCGGTGTTCTGGAGTGCTCTATGTAAGAAAGCTCTGAAGACAAATTGTTTCAGAATCAAATTCAAGCTTCACACTTAATTGCTATGGGACTACAAAGAGGTTAAGAAATAGAACTATATCCTCTCTGTGCCTCTTTTTACATCGATTAAATGGGGCTAATGCCTGTCTCAGAGATTTGTTTGGAGGGTCAAGGATGGTTAAAGAAAAATGTGATGCTCCTAGAACTTAGTTATTTCTTCCTTTTCCTTCCTTCAATATTTTACCTGGAGAACCCAGTGCATTGTGCTGATTTTCATCTCTGGGCTCATACTGGCGAGAACCACAATGTTTTGTACACAGTTGGTTTCTATCTTTGCAGACCAGTGAATTCTGTCTCTTTCAGAAGTCACACCTTTTTCCGTAGCTGAATTCCTATGCCCAAGTCTCACTAACAAGGAGAGAAATAAACAAATAGGAAGGAAAAAAAAATCAAATATTTGCCCATAGCTTCTGATACCAAATTTTCTAGGAAAACAGTTAAATTTCTTATTCACTAAGTTTGAATGTGCAGGTGAGAATTTGAATGATTTCTTTCCTTTGGAGAGTCCCTATTATAGCAGGCATAGGTTTCCTAAGTACAAGGAGAGGCATTGTGGGCATGTGGAACTGTGAGCCTCTCTGTATCACCTCTCTATCCATAGAGATTAGCAGATGGCCTGAAACAAAGGAAGATTCCAGGGGATGTTGCCAATGAATAAGTGAATGAATGAATAAAGTAGTGATGCCTGAACCAGTATAGAAGTCCAGAGCCAATGTCTACCCCCATGCAGGTTCTGAGGTCTACTCTCAGTGCTGCCTAGTTCAGGAATGCAAATTGCAGGCAGTGGCCTAGCCCCATGGGAGCTCCAGCAGCAAAAGCAGTTGCTCTGAGATATACTTAACCTCTGTCAACAGAGCAATGGGGTGTCTGCAACTTCTACAGCTGGGGTCCCTTGGAAGTCTGAACTAGACCAGGATTGGCCATGGCAAAAATGTGAACAGCAAAGAATCACATTCCTAGTATTCTGTCCCCTTCTCTTCCCATGGTTCTGGGTCCTTTCTCCACTTCCCATCTCTGGCTTCTACAGCACTAAGCCCTACACCCATATAAGAAATAGCATTGTACCCTCTCCCCCACTTCTAAAAGAAAAGAGAGGGGATAATGTTCATGCATTAAAGGCAGGGAGATAGGATGGGAGGTCGGGAAAGGGTTGGAGGAGAACAGGGAAGAACAAAGGATATCAACATGTATTTTATTCAGACAATGTAGGAAATAATGTTGGGCACTGTTAATCCATTATCTCATTTAATCCCCCCAGTTATGCTATGGGATCAGTAATATTGGCCCAGAGAGGTTGACTAATGTGCAGGAGCTAATACAGCTAGGAACAGGACACAGACCTCAAATTCAGGTGTGTCTGATTCCAAAGCCAAAGTCTCCATGATGTTATGCCAAATAAATTGTTTGATTAACTTTCCAAATGGTGTTAGAAAGCTGTCTAGAATTAGCTTAAAATACAAAGGGGCCATAAAATCTGGTGATATAAATTATTTTTTTACGGATTGAACCCACTTGGCTACTTCTTCTGGGGCATGTTAAAGAAACAAGTTTATTCAGTGCAAATCAGAGACACAAATAAGGCAACAGATCACATGTGCATGTATAGGGATTGATGGAAACACTGCATTCACAAATCTCATTTCTTGTAATTTTGCACAGTGCGTTGAGATATATATTTTTAACAAGGAACAACGCAATGAGTACATTATGCAAAATCATTGAACACACCATGTCTTTTTATGACAATTACCCATTTATCTTATATAATTACCTATGTTTCCAGACTTTTTGCCCATCCTATACAATCCAGAAATCAAAGGGTAACCTGAACCCAAAGGAATAATTGCATAATGATTTTTAGACAGTGTGAGAGAGAAGTAGGATAGATATTTTTGGAGTAACAAGGACTCCTAAAATCACACTGCATAAGAGATTTTCTGTTCTTCCCCCATGCAGGATGGGATTAATTCCGGGCCCACTTTTCACCTGATGCAAATGGTCTAACTCTATTGCCACCTCATGCTGAATCTCCAAACTTATCTGCAGGAAAAAGACCCTAGAAATCAGTGCATTAGCAAACGTCCTGGGATCCAAGCCTATGTATGAGAGAATGGCCATCCCTGTCTTCTCGTTATTGGTCAGTCTGGAATCATCTAGGGTGCTGTTCTCAGAACACCTCCCCGCTCCACCACCACTCCTCCACTTGAGCACCCTATACAGTAAACAATGGCAGAGGCTGGTGAAAATAAGAATGAAGGAGTTAATTAAGCTGTGGCCCTCAGCACAAGTCTATAACATTGATCTTATGGAATCTCAATAAATGCTTACAACTCATCACTACTAAGAATCTAATTAGACATTTATTGCTTATGTAATTCTGAATTAATGGCACAGCAACAAGATTTATATCTCACATATCTGTTACACCTCAGCACTCTCCACTTTAATAATCAATTGATATTTAGTTAACATATATTAACTATCCTATTAAAAGTAAATTAAATGCTATTCTGATTTGATTTTATTAAATAAATGCTGGTAACACTAATGAGGTGCGGGCAATTTAAATCATGAGAGAACAGCCAAATCCAGCCCCTCTGTTAAGGGAAGTAATTTCAGAGTGAAAAAAATGAGCAGATGTGTTCCTCAACTTGACAATTTCATAAATACTGCACAACTCTGTCATGATGGATTGATTCCTGAGCAACATCTCGAAAGAGATGGGAAAAAACTTCCATTATATGCTTCTTTTCTAATAAGGCTGTGCTAAATATGCCTTAGGGGGGGAAACACTTCCCCTTTGAACTCTGTTATAAGGTCACTGATTTTGAGAAGATCAAGACAGTGTTACCTCATGGGAGGAATTCAGTTTAGTCCCCCAACTTCTCTAGTAAGAGTACTTTTGAAACAAACTAAACTGGACTTCTTTAAGCAATTGATTATTTCTCTTTGGGCAGGAAACTAGATTTTGTTCTACCCAGAGAATAGCACTGGAGAAATAAATTACACATTAAATATTCATTCATTTAACAATAATTGAGCATCTGCTATGTCCCAAACTAAATAGAGTATGATCCTTATAGGAAAAATACATGAGAAATACAAAGCATGAGGACCAGGCTGTGCCCTCAAGAAATCTGCATCATTAGGCAGAAAAGTCACAGCTGTGTGAAAATGAAACTCATGCATTGGAAGTCTGAACCCACTCCGCTTTGGCTCAAGTGTCTTGTAAAGTGCCCAGCATGCAAAACATAATAAATACTTGTTGAACAAATAAAAGCTTTTCTGACACGATGAACATGTGATTTTCTTGATCTAAGACCTCACGCAAAAGCATCCCATTTGAAGTGCATTCTTCCCAAACTGCAGAATCATAGTCATAAAAACCAAAAGCAAAGGTGAAACAGTTGACAATGGGATCTAGGTGCCAGCAACAATAGTCAAAAACGTGGATTGAACCATGTGTCTTGGCCAACAATGGTGCTGGCAACCCTTCACTTATGTGCTGCCAAATGATGATTGATGCATACAGCTTATTTTTTCACAACTGAGAATTCATACTGTTCCAGCAAAGTCTGTACCTGGGCACTTGAGTTGAGCAGGAAGCTCAGGAAGGCACTCATACACCTGGTTTGCACGGGGTTTGCACGGGACGCTCTCTGTGTTTACCCGTTTTCCTGATGTCGTTATTAATAGCACCAGCTTTCACTCTCAAGAGTGTGCCGATCCACTCAATAAATTGTAAAATCACCACAAGTAGAGGCTAGAGCCTGCACAACCAGAAACCTGAGGCAGAGCTTCTGGTTAAGGAGGTAGATGGCACCCACTTTTACCTCACTTTTGTCAGATACGTTCTTTGCATGTGGTTAAGGTTTAGTACTTCCATTTTAAAGGATATAACTATAATTATCTTCTGTGCTTTGTCTACCTGTTGACTCTAAAATTAAGAGTACTTGCGGTAAGTAATATCACCAATTATTAAATATTCTCATTTTCCTCTCTGTGGGAGGAATATATACTCCTGTCTATTGAAGTCAGAAGTAAGTCACATTACTCGCTTTGGCCAGTGTGGGTAGAAGTGATAGGTGCCATTTCCAGGCAGAAGTTTAGAGTAATAACACATGCATCACTGTCTCTTCTCCTTCTTCCCTGAGATCATGAATGTTCCAGCTAGTGGCTATCCATCAGTCTTGATCCCAGAGTGAAAGTGACATAAAGCAGAGAGACAGCCACCCCACAATGGACATGTAATGAAAACAAGAAAAAGACCTTCGTTGTTGTAAGCCATGATATTTTGGAGCCATTTGTTACCTCACCCATCCTGACTGGTAGAAAAGTTATTAATGGACATGAGGTGCTGTTGTAAACAACAGCAGCAACAACAAAAACTAAAGTAAGTTGCATTGACTCTAGGACTCATTAATGGAAAGAAAGGAAACTGCTATTGGAGGTGAAAGGATGAAAAACCATATCCTTAATAAACTTGTAGCTTTAGAAGAAGATGTGAGCAAACAATATTTTAGAAGCTTTAGTTGGTTGTTATTAGATGCATTTGACAAAAAAGAGATGAGCTCAAAAAGAATTGGTCAGTCTGGAAAGAGGGGAAAAAAGAGAGAACATCCAGAAACTTAGGGATTTTTATAGTTTGGAAGATACAACTGATTCTAATTTTCACTCAATAAAGCATAGAAAAAGAATATCTTTGAATAAAAAATTTCTACTAAAACTTAGCCTTATGTCAAGGACCAAATTAAGGGGTTGCTGTATGTTATTTGCTGAAACTTCTTAACTTATTAATATGGCATTTAGTAAATCCTTTTAATCAGGCAAGATGGCTCAAGAAGAGATTAACAACGTACATCTTCTAGAGAAATCAGATAGAGACAAGGTACAAGCAATTAAACAACCACAGACACATATTTCAAAATAGAATAGGAACTCTTTGACAAGAATCAAATAGGTAAGTTGAAAGTTGAAAGAACTGTGCCACCAGGAGAACCACTAGTCTAGATTGAAAGAGATTGTTCAGGATTTGAAACAACCCTCGCCTTTCCCCCATCCTTCCTGCTTGAGCTTGAGGCAGGGGACTAATGCTCTTCAGCCTCCAGAAGACCATGTTTTACAATTCTCTGTGAGACACAGCCGAGGAGAACAGTGGAAAGAAAAGACTTCTCAAATAATAGGGCCAAGGACTAATGAGAAAAATGTCTAGCAGCTATTTCCAGGAAGTGGAATCAAGATCTAATCAAGAATACTTCCCTCTCCCAGACAACATATGTCCAAGGGGATTTTAGAATTTGTAGTGACTGGTGACATATGTGTGTCCCCCATTCTTCACCCTTCCAAATGGGAGTGTTTATTATGGTTTCTCTGTTTCTATTCCACTGTCGCATGTTAGTTATATGAGACAGATAGTCTCTCCCTTTGTTTCTGCAGCTTTGGATCAAAAAGAGCTACATCCAGACCTGATACAGAGACTACCTCGTATCACCTGGAGATACTGGTTTTTACCTTAGAAGTACAGGTTAAGACCAAGTTCCTCTTTGGGACTTCTGGTTGTCTCTCTTGGAGATGGGGTGAGTATGTTCAGCATGTGGAAAAAGGAGGTTACTGAATAAGTGAATACTAGAAAGGTGGACTATAGGAGTTTGTATTGCTGTTCACCAAATATTTTGTCTCATCCCTGTGGTGCCTCTCCCTGTGGGAAGATTATACACATCCCTTGTGTTAAACTAAGGAGTGATTCTGGCCAATAAGATGTGGGTTAAAGTGATGAATTCCTAGGCAGAGTGTCAAGAAACATGGGTCACAAATCTCTTTTCTCTCTGCCATGAGACTGACAATATTCCAGACATACCAAAATGGAGGTAACATACATCTGAGCCTCAGCTGACCTGTAATAGACATTTAAGGTGAGCAAAAAATAAACTTTTATTGTTGGAAGCAACTGAGACTTGGGGTCACTGGCAGCATAACCTAGCTTATTCTGTCATGGCCATAAACAATGTTAACGATATTAAGATTATGTAGATTATTCACCATCATCCCAAGTAATGTGATTGCACCTATAAAGAAGGACATATAATTCCACATACCTAAGAGAGAAAGCTCCAAGCAGTCAGTGACACACAATCTTGCTACATTTGTTTGAACTTCATGTTGCTTCATGTTTGAACTATGACTTTCTTATACAGCATTTAGTTTTTCCTGGACTTTCTAGTTGTCTTTATTTTTTGCCCTGGAAAATTTTGGGATCTTTGTTTTATCCTTGGTGTTCTGTAATTTCATCAGGATGGGTTTAAATGGGGAACTCTTTTCATTTATTCTGCCTAACATTGTCTTTCTGACTACAGTTTCCTTCTCTCCACTACCTCATCTCAAAAACCTACCCCAGACTTGCATTCATTATTTAGCTCTCCACCCTATGTTCCCACTTGCAGTTTTCTTAAAATTACATTAGGATCTGTATCTTTCACTAGACTATGAAGCACCTGAGTACAGGGACTGAGTCTTGTTCCATTTTCTATGCCTCACATAGCATAGTAACTAGTGCAGAGAATAAACTTAATAGCAAGATGCTGCATTTCTTTACTTCCTATATGCTTCTGGTGACAAAAATACTTAATCACAAAATGGTAAACTAGATTTTAAGAGACAACTATCTTCAGCTTTCAGTAATGATGAACACTGTCCACTAATACCCACAAAGCAGTATAGGAAACATGAATGGATTCCAATGTATAGATGCTCTAATAGCATGAAACAGTATATCGTGTTTCTCTGCTTTCTAAAATCCAAACCATGCTGAAACAGTATTCATCTGTTGTACCAGGGCTGCTTCAACTATAGAGACAATTTAAGTTCTTAGTACAGTTCAGCACCTAATTTTACTTCCTGAACTATCTGACTTAAACATTGCAGCCTTTCTCCAGAGCTTCCATGGAGGAGAAATTAGAGAAGTCTGTAACTGGAATTCCTAGCATAGGATCTTAGTTGATTTTATTGGCTTCTTTGACATCTGTCAGACCAATTATCTTTCTCTAGATCTAACTTTAGTTAGGGCTTGATGGAGTGAGTGAATAGTGTATGGTGGAATTTCAAAGTTTCAAGAAAACTTCTCATCCCTCCAAAATATCTATCCAATTGTTGGCTGGTTCCCCAAATTAAGTCTTTGATCTTCAGCATAGAAATTAAAAAAAAAAACTTTTCTAATACCTGGAAGGAAATGTTACATAAATGTCCAATTGTGGCATACCTTACCTCTCAAACCACTCTGTGGAAACTATGGAATTTAGATGGTTATGAGGAACATGGTTTGAAAACCACTGCAAAGTTCAAGGCTAAATCTACCTAGAGATATTTGCATAAAACAACTAAAATGTGTCACCAGTCAGTGATACTTCAAAGGTAGAGGAATTTGAGGTTATTTCCTAAGAGAAGATTTTTCTCCTCAGTGCAGAGAAAGTACAATAGACACTGGTCTTTGGAGCATAGGGACCCTTTCCTCACCTCACAGAAAATAGACATGGGACAGGTAACCAAATGTTCTTCAATGTGCCTCTTCACAACTTCTCAGAGGGCAAACCCTGATCTTGGCTACCTCCTTATAGTATCCTAATACCCCTCAGATGCAGGAGCTTCAATAAGATCCATGTGAGTTTTAAGAGGGGCTCCATAAATACAAATTGAATAGGAGTTTTAGGCAGCCAAGAATCTGCTAGCTTTCTGGAAGATTCCAGTCCAGCCCCCACACTACCCAGCTGCCTGCACCTGATTGGTGTTTTGGGTAATTGATCACAGCTGGTGGCTTAATTGGGCCTGTCACAGGAAGGCCAGCTCCTTTTAGACACAAGGTTCCATCCTGCACAGTGCCCTCGGGGCCAGTGAACTCACTGGGAGGAAATGTGACTCCCACTTCTCCAGCTAAAGAACTTGGGGCATTTCCTAGATGGAGCTCCATGCCAGGAATCTGGTCTCAGCTTGGTGGGCTTGAGAGAAGAATGCAAGGCCCCTCCTTTCTACCCTGAGTCTTCTAGTGTCTCTCTAGTTTTGTATGATTTGCTTTTTAAGCTTGCATGAGGTGAGAGTGGTTTTCTTTAATATCATTTCATGACAGGGAAGTCTGAACTAGTGGAAGTCCCAATTATATACCATTCTAAGTTTCTGTTTATTGGATTCAAGTCATCCCAATAGCAAGGCCTCTGGCCCCAAACCCGTTTGATTGACCCCTTTGTGAAGAGGGAAGAGATGATAGCAAACGTTTAGCCCTTTATGACTGAGACAGGGAAAAGGAACTGGTCATGGAGCAAGACCACATCTTGCCAGAGTGGCCCTGAGGGCTTCATGAAGGGAAGAGGGCCAGTGGTGGAGCTCTGTGCTGAGGTGCATCCTCATCAGGATATAGACTAACAGGCATTGTCTAAAGGGACACTGCATACTTGAGGATGAGAAAGCAGATAGGCAATGGAAATAGCTAATAAAAAAGCTAGTTAAATTGGCAGAGCAGGACCCGAAGAAATTAAGGGTGGCAAGACCAGGTGAACCAGTGCTATGGTGCTATGAACTCTACAGGACAGAGCTGTGTCCTCTTATTCCTTGACGGTTATGTCAATTAGGGGGAAATATGTTCCATTTTGAACTTGTCTGAGATTCCCATAGGATAGCAAATAAAGACTATCATGAAGAATATATTCCACCCATCTCCCCCCTTCTCCCCCACCACACACACACACACACACACACGTACACACATGTATACACATGGCAAATAGTACAATTTTCCATGACAAATTAACTGAGTCTGTAGAAACACATTAAGGTAAAAAATTCATGTGACTAACTAAATAAACAAACTAAAATTTCAACAGTTCCATCAAAAATTGAAAGGCAAACTAATTACAGTAGATATTTGTTGCCAACCTACTGCCCCTTTTCCAGGCTAACAGAACCTTAATTTTGTGAACTCCAATCCAAGTGGTCATGTCCTTCAAGAAAAAAGGACTCCAGCCCATGACCATGGGATTCTCATTCTACACCCTAATGATTGGTTAAGCATGTACACATGATATAATTCCGGCCAATGAGACATGAGAAAACTTCTGGTCACTTCTAGAAAAGTTTTTTGCTTGTTCTTTAAAAGGGATATGTGGTGGGGGAGGGGTACTCCCTTGTCTGATTCTCTAAATTTTGTCATGTCTGATTCTCTAAATTTTGTCGTGTCTGTGTGTGACTCCTTGAACAGTGATATACATTTTGTGACCCTGAGGAGACAAGACTGAGGACAAAAGTCAACGTGCTTCTCCCTCAAATGCTGGTGTTCCAAAGATAGAATGAACCTTGATTTTTGATGCTGTCAGTGAGCCACTGAATTACCAACCTCCTTCAGGACTTCCCATTACAAGAGATGATAAATGTCCTTATTTTGTAAGCTTCTTTTTGGTTGGTTTTCTGCTACTTGTAGCCAGAAAGCATCCTAAATGATACACTAATAAGCACATACTGGGACAACTGATGAGTGACTTAATAATAAATCCAACACTTAACAGTTCTTACTATTTGTCAGGCATGGTTCTAAGAGTTTTAGCCAATTTAATCCTCATAACAACCATAAGAAGGAGATACTACTGTTTTCACTTCCCAGATGAAGAACTTTGTTACAGTGAGGTTAAATCACTTGTTCAATGTCACAGACCTAACTAGTGGTAGAACTAATATTACAAAGATAGGCACAGTTTGGCCCCCAAATCTAAGCTCCAATAACCAGGAAGTTAGAATGCTTCTCAGATTAACCAATAGGAGTTGGGTTACTCCTATTCAAAGCCCATTACTGGGAATCATTATGAATAGCAAAGGAGAAGTCAAACCAACAGTTTTCACTTCCTCTTTGGTGAAATTCTTTCCACTCGCTCTCCACAACATCACCAGGTTCCTCACTATCTCCTGGCTCTGTCCCCCAAGCAAAATCTTCGCTCAGGTCCTTTGCTTCATCCTAATGGTGTAAATGATTAAATAACAGGAGTGTTTAGATATTAACCACAATCAAAGCCTTCAACCCAGCTTGAATGTTATGCATCAGCTTGCCTGAACTTAGCTGGTAAACAGTTCATTAAACTCAGATTTATTGAGAGCTGAGATTACACAGAAGGAAGCAATATCCCTTCCCCCAAGGGCCTATGGTCAGTGAGAAGAAACAGGAAATGAAACTAGGAATGATCATGAAACCAAGGATGTAAGTTACAGATAATGGTGGTTGCCTCTTGGAAAGGCACTTGGGGGAGTGAGGGTGGAGTGCTATAGGGAAGCAGCTGAGGAGGACTGTTTCTACTCTTAAGTCTGTTTTATGCTGCTCAGCACTCTGAATTTTTTCCCATATGCACGTACTACCTATTCAAAAACACTTAGAAAAGTTTAAAACTCAATAAAATGTGACAAATCCATGCAGAGGTATAAGAAATTTATTGTCTCACAATTCTGGAGGTCAGCAGTCCAAGATCAACATGTCCAGAGGTCTACGCTCACTCTGAAAGAGCTAGGGAAGGAGACATTCTAGACCTTTCTCCTAGCTTCTGGTGGCCTCAGGCATTCCGTGGCTCATACACAGACATCTTCTCTGTGCATATCTGTCTCTGTGTCCAAAGTCCCCCTTCTTGGAAGGACACCAGTCATACTGTATTGGGGCTGACTCTTACGATCTCATTTTAACTTGATTACCTCTATAAAGACCCTGTCTCCCAAGAAGGTCACATTCTGAAGTCCTGGGGATTAGGACGTCAACATGTGAATTTGGAGGGTTGGTGGAACACAGTTCAACCCCTCACAGAATGTATAGGAAGGCTTTCTGGAGAAGATATATTCCTTCAATACAGTACAGTCAGGAGACCATTTTGAGGCTTCTTATCTTAGAATACTCAATTTTCTCAAGTCCTGATAATAAGCAACCCCTTGACATTTTGATACAGTGGGATGAGACCACATGGACTCGGCTTTGAGGGGCACAGCTTGGAAAGTGGTAAGTGTAATACATGAGAGGCACATATTGAATCAGGGAGCCTGGTATCTAAGCAACAGGCAGCTTATAATGCCATGCGCCCCAGTTCTGGCTCACTTCCCCCATGTAGCTACAAAATCAGAAAAGGCATATTGTTGAAGCTTGAACACTTACAGGCAATTTCCATTCTGATGCTACTGATATTGCAGTTGTGGAAACATAAGGAGTCCCTGGTGGCTGATTCAACATGTACCAATTTCTAGAATTTTATTTCATAATCAAATAACGTATCCCACTGAAGAGAGTGTTGCCTTGTGCAGAGACAAGATAATTTCAAAATCGTGTTCAAGTTACGTTTATAATAAAAATTCAAGATAAAGTAATGTTTTCTTTCTGGTTGACATTAAGAGTGTGACTTACAGGTTGGAATGATAAAGAATGCAAGAAGTTAGAGAATAATCATGAAGATTGCTGTACATCCATGCCAGACTACAGGCAAGGGTGAGTATACAATGGGTAGCCAGGTTATTGCAATAGTAAACCATATGGTCAGAAATTAATATGAATAAAGGAAATATGAATTTTTAAAGTTAATAAGTATTGTGAGTAGCACTAAAATAAGTGAATTAAAATTAATTACACATATTAAAATTAATATATATTATATACATTAAAATTAATAAGTATTCTGACCAGTAAAAATAAGAAAATACAGATCAATCAAAAATCCATTAATGTGTTTTTCAATAAATTGGTCTGTCACTTAAGAACTTAGTAAAGTGGAATTTCAAATCAGCATGGGAAAAATAGGCTATTTGATCCCTACCTTAGTATATATTAACATAATATAGTAATGTAAAATGTTTAAAAATTAAAGAAATTACACATCAAAAACATGAGTCCATTAATAAAATCAAGCTACAGATGAAGTACACAAACATTTAAAGCTTTCCACATTAATGAGTTATAAAAATTAAAATCCAGAGAACTAGGAAAAAACATTTATAACACATAAGAAAATAGCACATTTTAAAAGGTGAACACTCTAACAGAAAAATGGTCAAAGTAAATGAAGGGCAATGTATCAAAAAAAAAATATTAATTATACTAATTAGTAAATGAAAAAAATTTAACTGCCACACTGATCAAGAAAATGCAAACAAGGTAACTTTTTATACATAACGACCTAAGCATGGTGGACCCAACATTGGTTGTAGCACAGAAGGTACGTATAGATTGGTACATTTCTGTGGGCCAATTTGGCAAAGATATCTTAAGATATCCTAAGTTTATCCAGAAGGAAAAGATCACAGATATCTGCTGTAGAAGATGTTGTCAGCACCCATCCATATCCCTTCTGTGCACACAAGCTGGTTTCCAGTGGCCAGCACTGGCCATACTCTGCCTGGGATCTCTTCTGGGTAAGGAAGTGTGCCAGATCACATTGGAGGCTGGCAAGAAGTTCCAAGGAGTTAACACCCCTGGAAGCTGTCCTCAACTAATGACACACAGAAGTTAAGGATTCCTCAGCCTCAGTGGGGACAACTGTGAGGTGAGTTCAATACAGACCCCCAAAGGTCATGGTGGAAATGAGTCTCAGCTGCCCCTGGTGGTAACCTGCTCATTAACACTCCGTATTGACTTTCTTCCCTTCCCTTCTTACTCCTCTTACTGATTTTGCCATCCTTCCTGGATCACTCCCAAATAAGCTACTGATGCTCAAATCCTTATTTCCAGGTCAGCAAAGATATATGCAAACATTTATTGAAAAGGATATTCATCACAGTGTCATTTACACTACTGGAAAACTGGAAGCATCATATAATAATAATACATATGGGGGCGCCTGGGTGGCTCAGTTGGTTAAGCGACTGCCTTCGGCTCAGGTCATGATCCTGGAGTCCCGGGATCAAGTCCCGCATCGGGCTCCCTGCTAGGCAGGGAGTCTGCTTCTCCCTCTGACCCTCCCCCCCTCATGTACTCACTCTCTCTCATTCTCTCTCTCTCAAATAAATAAATAAAATCTTTAAAAAAAAATTAAAAAAAATAATAATACATATGATGATACAGTATATACCCACTAAAATATGATGGAAGGGGGGTGGGAAGGGGCAAATAGGCAGAGTGCAGAGGATTTTTAGGATAGTGAAAATACTCTGCATGATACCATAATGATGGATAATGTCATTATATTTTTGTCTAAAACCACAGAATATGCAACACCAAGAGTGAACCCCTAAGGTCAACTATGAACTTTGAGTGATGATGTGCCAACGTAGGGTCATCAAGTGTAACAAACGTACCACTATGGTGGGGGATGTGAATAACTGGGGAGGTTTATTTGTGTGGGGGCAGGAGGTACATGGGAAATATCTGTAACTTCCCCTCAATTTTGCTATGAACTTTAAATTGCTCTAAAAAATATAGTGTTAATAAAAACATAATATAAGAATATTTACTGTCTGGAGAAGGAAAGTGGTATCATGCAATGTTAAATCGCAGGTTCTGGAATAAGACCTCACTTCAGGTTCTGATTCCACCAACTACTTGCTTCATGACTTCAAGCAGCACTTAGCCCCCTTCCATGTCTGTTCCCTTACATGTAAAATGAGTGACACTAGTCTCTCCTACAGTTACTATGAAGATGACATCTTAGCCCTATGCCTGGCACACAGTAATAATAATCATCACCATCAATATTGGTACGAGTATATATTAATATATTCCAAAGTTTAAAATACGGGGGGTGCCTGGGTGGTTCAGTCGGTTAGGTGTCCGACTTGATTTCAACTCAGGTCATGATCTCAGGGTCCTGAGATCAAGCCCCATGTCAGGCTCTGCGCTCAGCAGAGAGTTGGCTTGTTCCTCTCCCTCCCCACTGCCCCTCCCCCCTTGCCCCTCCCCCTGTTCGCAGATACTCTCTCTAAAATCAATCTTCAAAAGTTTAAAATACGAGTTTATAAAACAATATGTTCTATCATTTTAACACACAGACACACACATGCATAAAAAATCTTCACACCCATATATCTTTATAGACATAGAAAAAATGGGAAATATATGCAAAAAAATATTGGCTGTGCATGTCTGTTGTGTGCTAAGATAATGGATTTTTTCTATGTGCTTTTCTATATGTTTCTTATTTTATGATTATTATTTTTGTATTCAAATGGTGAGAGTTACAATGAATTTTATGAATAATTTTAAAGTCAAGAAGGTAAGTTAGCCAAATTTCATCACATAAAAACATAGTTTTTAGCCTACGGTTAGTCAGTCCTTAATGATGAGATCAGGGAGAATACCACTTTTTGGCCAACTCAATCTTTTTGAGAACTGAGGGTGAATTCTGTCAGGGACCATTGCAATTCTGATACTAGGTTTATATTGTGGATGATGGGTCTCCGTGTCAACAAAACGAAGTGTACTGTCACGGAGCCATGCAAACACAGACATTGCCCCAAGATTGAACACGAATACTCCAGAAACTGAGTGACAATGCTAGGACAGATACTTGATCATTCAGGCATCTACGTGTTTAAGCACCGAAAGCAAGCAAAGAAGCTTACAGTATGATTCATAGCACCAAAATGAGTGAATTGCTTCCTAAAGAGTGATTTCATTTTCTCAAATAGTTCTGCACTTCTCCAGAATTTCTGATCCCATGAAGTTCAGGCCAGGTCACAGTGGAAAATAAGTCCAGCTTCTCTTTGAGGCCTAATAGATTGATTCTCTCAGGATGTTCATGAATTCCCAGGGGTCTTAAATCGGAGCTTGGTAAGTATCTTCAACAACTTTCTGCTACTCAGTCATCTAACTGGTTAAAATAGTTAAACCTTCATGGTCAACTTCCACTCTTTCCAAATAACCCGTAAGTTGTCAAAGGTCAAAGAAAATCCATAATTTTGATTACTTTTTGCATTGACTCATGCAATGGATTAATTTGCAAGTGTTACCATCTAAATTCTGATGAATCAGGGGTGCCTGGGTGGCTCAGTCGTTAATCATCTGCCTTCAGCTCAGGTCATGGTCCCAGGGTCCTGGGATGGAGCCCCACATCGGGCTCCCTGCTCAGCGGGAAGCCTGCTTCTCCTTCTCCCACTCCCCTTGCTTGTGTTCCTGCTCTCACTATCTCTCTCTCTGTCAAATAAATAAATAAAATCTTTAAATAAATAAATAAATAAATAAATTCTGATGAATCATAAAAGAAGAAAATACGAAACTTTTCATTGGATTTGGAAAATAAAACATAAAAACATACTTTTTTCATCACAGGTGCCCTACCTTTGGCCAATGAATTCCATTTTTTTTTTTAGATTTAAAGCAAATTTCTTTGATTATTTTACTTGCAGCAAATGGTTAATATATGCTCAATTTAATAAAGAATTTTTTTTCTTGTGAAAAGCCTCAGCCAGGCCAGACCTCTGTCAGGTTGCCACTTAGGTAAGGTATTGAATGCCTCGGGCTGGTTGGGCAAGAGCTTGAGAAAAGGTTGAAGATTAAGAAAGTAAAATAGAATATATACTGAATGTGAGAAAGAGGCTGGAGCAGAAGACTGACACTGTGCTGAACATGTCACCAAGTAGATTATGTGACCTGACAATTAACAACTGCTCTTCTGACTTCAGCTGTCAGGTCTCTAACAGGAAGGGCCATAAGGTAGTGATCCTGCTCCTCGCCAGCTCTAAAATTATGGTTCTTCATCAGGATATGACCAATTTGGAGTTTGCAGAAGAAAGCAGAAAAAATTAATGCATCTGTCAAACACCAGCAAAACAGAGGAGGGAGAAAGAAAGCTAAAATGAATCGATTTCACTGCTTCTAAGTTCAGACTCTGTTGGAGGCATTACCACAATGTCGTGTCACCAACCCCAGGAGACAGATCGACATCCATTCAGTCACCAACTGTTTCTTGACCAGCTGCTGTGAGTTAGGCTGTGTACCAGGAGCTTGGGATGCCACTGTGAGCCAGATAAACACCTCTTACCCCCATGGAGTTTATATTCTAGCAGTGGAGACTGATTACACACAAAGTGATTTCCTTATGATCCTCTTGTGTGTTGTGAAGAAGTAGGACAGAGTGCTTGGAGTGGGAGATCATGTAATGAGGCCTTATAGAATATAGGGATCATGTCAGGAAAGTTTTTTTTTTTTAGACAATCATATTTGCAATGAGACATTCAGCACGAGTAAGAATTGTCTAGGCAGGCAGATGAAATGATATGTGTAAGGACCCAAAGCAGAAAAGAACACAGTAAGTCCAAAGGATATTGTAATCCTTATCCTACAGGAGAGGCCTAGATGTCTATTTGTCTCTGAAGTCACTTGTCTCATGGCTAGAAGTTGGGGGTGAGGTTTAATATGAGGGCTATTTGAATTCAGAGACTTTTATTTTTCCTGATAAAGTGTGCCTGGTTTCTCTTTGAAGACTCCATCTACATCTTGTTGGAGTCAGGGTTTTGAAGTGGCCTCAAAAGGCACACAGTTTGAGTCTCCCACCAGTTGGAAGAAGAGCTGTCGGTAGTAGATCATCCAAATGCATCCTGGAAAGGTTTGTCCAAGGCTGAGCAAGGTCGTCTGCTGGGCATCCCACAGCAGGAAGAATTGGTAAAGTGCTAGACAAAGAGCTTTATCTTCCTTGTACCTACAAAGATAGACTGAGAAAGTATTCCTGCATCTTGCAAAGCCCGAAGGAACACTGGGCATTATGTTTACATTGTGCAAAAGATCTCCTTTCTGACTTATTTACCATCTTGGAAGTTTTAGTTACTGCCTAACGACACTTCTAACCAACTCTCAACGTGCCAAGTTGATTATAGTTATTATTAAGCTGAAGGTTAGGAAATTGCTCATAAGAAACCTGCATCCTGTCATGAACCAAAGCTGCACATATTTGTCCCAGTTCTTTCTCTGAGTGCAGATAAACATTTCCCCATGTCAGGGGGTTGTTCAACATTTCAATGGCCTAGTGGGATGCTCTTTTGAGCCCAAACGGCAATTACTAAAACTTAAGGTAAGTGGGGAAGCGAACAGAAGACGTGAGTGCCAGTCCAAACAAGTGAGGTCCAGGGGACGGCTTAAGTTGTGCATTAAGTATAATCTTTCAGCTTTGACAAGAAGGTGAGGTGACCAGTAATTAGCCATTCAAGGCGAACCCTAAGCAGCGTGACTGGGATGGGAAGTAGGCGGATGCCCGGCCCACAGTTTCTTGCATTTGAGAGCTTTGCAGGCAGGAACTCATCTTGAGCCTAATAAAATGATTTGCTGGAGTGAAGTTGTTTGTTGATTTGTTTTTGAATATGTGCATTTTTACTCCCCCCCTGCCCCGCAAATATTGGCAGAGATGGAAAAGGGTACTAGCTCTAGCTGAACAATCTACAACAAGGCCTTGGAAAGACAGAAACTGGTGTGGCTCATCTCTTATGGCCTCCTGCATATCCTCCTCAAGCTGGCACAGACAGAGCTCTGGTAACTCTCAGGGAATCCTTCCCATCAGCAAGGCATTCAACAAATACTTAAAATAGGTGTAAATCTCAGTCTATAAATTCATGTGTTCAAGAAACGGGAATATTTTAGATTTCCTTACATCAAATTAAATTTGGATTCTGAGTAACCAGCCCACCAAGCTGGCAGGAAATTTAACCCAGCCATGCTGGGACTGCTCCCACACCCCACACACCGAGATTCTACAAAAGTCTGGTCTTACGCAGAACAGAAGCATTGGGAAGACTCCTCCAGTATTTGTCATCTGTCTACACTGGCTAGTGTTGAGATCGCAATTGTCGCCAGTATACGTGGCCCAGCCAGATTCCACCTCTGCTGCTTCCAGGCCACATGGAGGGTGAGGTTCTCTGGGGCAGTGAGCAGGAGCAGGAGTGAAGGGTCTAGCCCACTTCTGGCCACCCACAACCCTCCCCTCTGAGCAGTGCTGTATAACTAACTACACAGCATTCAGAGCCCCACAGCGCACCGTAGCCACGAGGCTGTCCTCCCTCCCTGGCCTTCTTAACTCATCTTTTCAAAAGCAGGCTTTCTCCTTTCTTGCCTTCAGCAAGAAATAGCAAGCCCTACTACATGTTTGAAATGAAGAGAAAGTGAAAAACATAGGGAAAGCAAATAAAATGGAATTCACCAGTCAGCTGTGTATGTGTGTGTGTGGGGGGGCTGTGATGGCTAGGTGTGGGTGGGCAGGTGTGGGTGTCCTGTGGGTGTGTGTGTGTAGGAGGGGAGGGGGGGCTGTGACAGCTACCTGGCTATCAGGTGAGGGTCTCAGATTCAAAATCCCTTTTCTATATTGATTGGTGGTGACAGTCCAACGCTGTACAAAATATCCCTATGTACACTGGAGTTTGGGAATCACTGAGGTAAAGCAAAAGAAGTATTAGGTAGAAGCCAGACCTGAACAGTGGAAGGAACACCCAGAGGCAGAGTCTCAAGTCCTTGAAGGGGAATGATAGAGACACAAGTTGGACGCAAGGACCATGATAAATAAGCCACACATTAAAAGCTCAGGGGCACAACACTCTCACCTTGTGCCTTCCAAGACTTTGGGGTTGACAGATCAAGAGCCACAGGTGCGGAGCATGTGCTCTCCTCTTCCACGTCTGCCCCAAGATAACCCCTAGACTCATTATAATGTATTTGCACTGCGGGTATAGCCACCCCCCTCCATGGAGAAAGGCAATCATGATGGTTCTGGTACAAATCTTGTAGGGGCAAAACCTCTCCCTCCCAACCTGTGGAGGAAGCTCCCCAAGTGCTTGGAAGCAGCCTCCATTAGAGACCATCCCACAATACAGTCACAGCTCCTCGTAGCCCAGAGAGTCCCAATAGTATCCAATCCCAAAACCACCATGGGGCTGGATCCACCTCGGGGAAACCTGTCAGCTCTCTCACCTGCAGAGTGTACCTTTGCTTTAATAAGCTGCTTTGAGCTTGCTACTTTCCTTCTAGCTGTCTTTATTTGAGCACAGATCCCTCATAAATCTTCTCATGGGGAATCCAAGGACTGAGACCTCCATTCACCTAACATAGACTCTCTCTCCCACCAGTAACAGAAGGAACAAGAAGAAAGTCTATTTTCAAATGTCTAACTAAAATCCTTAGCAGTAAAAGGAAGATGGTGGAGAATACTAAAGATTTCAAAATGCAAGACTTACACCATTCTGAATTAATATAGCCTTAATACATGTTGATTGGTTTGCTTATTAAAGGAGAGAACATAGATATTTTTTGCAGGGATTAAATTCTAATTTAATTTTTTGTAAGTCCTCCCCCCTTTGTGTTCTGTAGTTTCACTGTGTACGGGTTTATTATTTTCTCCTAATCCTATTAAAGAGTACTTGTAGAGACCATTCAATCCCAGATTGCCTTTCTTCAACTCTGGAAAACTTTACAGTCAGCTGTTAATCAGGACTGATGTGACTTTATTTCAATAAGTTATCCTTATTGAATAGCTACATCCCATTTACTGGAATGTGATAGGGTAGGTGTGGATGAGTCTTTGCATGCCAAAGGGGAAGATCCCTGAGTGAAACTGTGGTATAATAATATATTTGGTCTTTGTCCCTGGTTCCTGGCACAGAGTTCCTAAAACCCTTGGGATTTCGTAAGTGATACGAGTGTCTTTAGTTATTCATATAAGCCCTTTTCAACACACCTGAGTGTGACCCAAGGTGGGGCCCCTGGATAGCCTCAAGATGAGGCTGCTCACCAGAAAGACCAAATGATTAGAGGGCTGGAAATTAAACTACAATAACTCTTGAACAGGATTTGATGAGCTTCCAGGTGGGGAATACACAGAGGGCCTGGGAGGGTTAGCCTACCTGGAGAGGGCCTGGAAGCTCCATGCCTCTCCCCCCATACCTTGTGCTATGCATCTCTTCCATCTTGCTATACCTTTTAGAATAAACCAGTAAACATAAGTAATGTTTCCCTCAATTACAGCAAATTATCAAACCTGAGGAGGGGGTCATAGGAACCTGATTTATAGCTGGTCCGTCAGGAGTACAGGTGACAACCTGCACTTGAGATTATCATCTGAGGTGAGGGCAGTCTTATGGGACTGAGCCCTTCACCTCAGGTCAGAACTGAGTTAAATTTGTAAGCCACCCAGTAAGTCTCTGCCAAGAATTAGAGAATTGGTTGGTGTGTGAAAAATGCCTACATATATGGTGAGCAGGAGTGAAGGGTCTAGCCCACTTCTGGCCACCCACTCCTGCTCACCATATATGTAGGCATTTACCTGACTTGAGTGTCATGAGCAAAGGAGAGCAGAGAGTTTTCCCTCACAGGAACACTGGAAGGAAGACCAGGGCGGGGCATCACAGCCAAGTCCTCTGAAGAGGTGGATGCGGTTTGCTCATCTGCATTGTAAAAATATTCAAAGGTCTTCTTTCTTCAGACAAGATCTTACTCAGGAGTCCAACATGTGAAGCAGTGGCATTCCTTTTTCTCCTCAGCCCTCAGCAGCTCTCAGATTCCAGAAATACCCCTGGAGCAGTGACAGACTTGGCCAATCAGCTTGTCCACTGCTGGTTTTGTGGCCCGCATGTGATAGAATGCCCTGTGGAGGCTAATGAAACTGACTTTTAAAGAATCTGATCTTCACAGTGCAAAAGTTTGCCTTTGAGGCCTACCTCTATCATAGGTCTGGAGGGTCAATTCTAGAAGAATCTATTCATTATGCAGATGTGATTGTGTCACTGGAGGGAAAGCTTGGGTCTCTCTCTGGGGTGGAGGAGGTAGTTGGGTCTAAGCTTAGAGGCACAGGGAGACCTTTGGATGACAGAAAATTTGTAGGCAATGACTTGAATTGCTTGACTTTGAATTTTTAATATGAAATAGAAAGACTTTTGGTGGGCATGCCCTCAGTTCATCGCAAGTTCTACCATTCCCAACTGCCTTACACGTGGCTGGATTCACATATTTATGGTACCTGCCTGGTCTGTTTGGCATCTGAGTTCGTGGACCCCAGGCCCACATGGAAAGACAGCACTCCCTCTGGATTTACCTAAATCAGTGAGGCAAAGAATCCTCCCCACACATTCCATATTCTCCTTTGGCCAGTATTCTCTAATTTGGTCCCCACCATCAAAAGTAATCTCTATTATCCCTATTTATACCTCTCTTAGAGCACAATACATTCTGTATCATATTACCATTTTGTATATATGTATCTATTACTCCATTAAACCCTATCTCCACAGACACTTGGACAATGTCATGTCTTCATAAAGTGTCCAATTATTATTCTTTGACTTGTTCTCAGTGTGAATCAGCTCTACCCACCATGGTGTCTAGAACAGAACCATTGTCATAGCTTCTAAAGCCATTACTGCCTACCTCTACGGATATGGCCTCTCCCAAGGGCTTTTGGGGTATAGGGAAGAGGACAAGACCAGGGGCAGATCACTCATATGAGGTGATATTTCCTTGAAAGGAACATAATGTAAAAAAAGAAAGGTGCGGAATATGATGGATTCTCATTTTTAAAAGAGAAATGGACTTCCTCCTTACTGCTGATGGATTGAGAGGAGGAAAACATGAGAATGAGTGCTTATGTAGGGAAACCAATTGCTTGCTCCACCCCTCCAGTCTTGTATGGGCTCTGGTGGGTTGCTGGTTGTTATAACAACATGGTCCAATCCCTCTACCCAGATGATGGCTCTACTTCCATTCCAGACCATTTTGGAACACCAGGCAAGGTCAGTGCTTCTCCATCTATGAAGTAGGAAGAAGGATATCACCATGATGAATGGAGTTAGTGTGTAGAACGAATAGATCATAGCAAAACCACAAGCAGTGTTATGCTACATTCATTTAAATAAAGGAGCCAACATATTTTCCCAGGCTGGAAACAGAAATTACATTAATGTGCTGTTAATTACAATCAGGACTTTATCACTTTGACTTTTTATTCAGTTCAAATTTTTCTTATCTCATATTAAAAATTACATACTTCTTTACATTTCCCTAAATATTTTAATTGGTATATTTTAGTCTGGATGTGTGTACATTCTCTGTTACCTCCCATCTGGGTGTAATTTTCCATAGTCTCCCCTGACGATCTGCATTTTCTCCTTCAAGTCCCTCCTCTAAACCCACTTCTGTGGATCTTGCCTTCACATTATGCCATTAAAAGCTCCAGCTGGAAGGAAGTGCCTCTGAATGGAGTCCAAGAGAAGAAACAAAGAAAATGGAAACCAGATGCCATTTAAGTCATCCCCGTGTGAGTCATCATTCTCTCCTGGAAAGTGTCTATCTGAATGATGTGCATTTCTTCAATCTGAAGCCCACCAGACAGGAACACTTCCTCTTACTCTCTGTGTGTTTTAGCCATCCTCAGTAGACCTATATATTCTGAATATTATTGGCATATAGTAAATGTACACATAGTCCTAATAATAGATATTTGCTGGATTTTAGATCCAACATAAGACAGTCATTTCCTTCCTGGGTCATTTACCCACTCTAATTCCAGGTTCCTCACCAACTACCCTCAGGACTTGAAGTGAAAGCTCTAGTTTGATAAGGCATGGCTTAGAATTGCTCAGGATTAAAAACAAGCAAGCAAGCAAACAATAACAACAACCCTTTAACCTCCAGAGGTTAGAATCAATTGACTTTCATGTGTACCTTTTCCTGCTTTTCAATGCCAACTCAATCCGATTTCTGTGTAATAGATCATATCATCCCTGAAGTTGAAATCTGAATTATTTATTCATTTGGGTAGCAAAACAAACAAGCCAAAACCCTGTTAATTTTATTTAAAAGAAGAAAAAAAAAGGAGCAAAAGGAAATTCCCATTTTCCCAGGGTGACTCTAACAAACAACTTTTGAGACTCTTCTAGAACAGTATCCAATCAAGCCAGTGGCAAAACTGGCAAGATCTAATTTTGTTTTAAAAATTCTATCTATCTACAATATTATGTATATGTGTGTGTGTATGTGTGTGTTCAAGACTGAACACATGCATTTATCTACACTCTCAAAATTCTGCTGAAGAGTCAGCAAAGGGAACAAATTGATAACCATGCTGGAGATAAAAAGTGGACAGTCTGCTGAGATTTGAAAATTTTCCGTAAGATGGAAAGGAAGTGAACAGTACTGATGGACGAAGTATAACAGAAGCAGCAGCATCCCAGATTTACTCAGGAGAAGGCTGTAGAAAAGATAGAGATATTCTTTCAAAAGAAGCCTTGGGGAATCTCCACACTGGGCATTAACACATTCAGAGCTCTGAATTGGAAAAGGAGCCCAAAAGGTTGTTCAGAGAGCAGCTGTACCATCTGGCCTTTCTCATCCCTCGCCTTTCCATGCATGCAAATAGGCCGGCAAGAGAAGATTCGGCAACTTCACCGGCTCCCCAGGACCTCCCCTAGGAAGAAAATAAGATTGCTACCTGGGCAGAACTAAGGCGCTTTGTATGGGATTTGGTGTTCCACAGGGAAGCCCTCTGTTTTTGATGTTTTGAGGGGGGAAAGAATACCATCTACAGGATTCCCTATGCTAATACCCTAAAGGGAAGTTCGTCCGTTAACATGACTACCCCTGTACACAGTCTCCACCTTTAGATATGCTGATTGAGGAAACATGCCTAGCCAGTGGCAGAGAACTTCACTACCCACACCCAGCCACCTTTATTAATCACCTAGTCTTTCTTTCATAAATAGACACAAATATCTTGTATGATCAAGGTGATAGAAGTGGGAGATGTGGGCTGAAGGAGAACTCATGAGTATGAGGTCAGGGATAGGAGAACTCATGAGTATGAGGTCAGGGGATAATATCTAGAACCAAAGGCTCAAGAAACAGAGTTTAAAATACTGTTTAAAGTCATAATCATTGTGGTCTGCCATCTCCCATCTGTCTCCGCTTCATGTGGCCAGTAGAACTCTGATCTTGGTTGGGGGTAGCCATGCCTCTTCCACTCTTAGTCCAAATGTTTTGGGTGAATCTGAATGCAGCCTCTATCCCCAGGATGGACTGTGGACCTAAGGCCTAGGCCAAATTGTATGATCCAGGCCCTTGGCCACAGTCACTGGTTTTGAAATGAGCAAGCCATGCTCACCTGCTTATAAATATTCCCTCCTTCCTTCTCACTTCTATGGGAAGGGTATACTTCCCCATTCTGTTGATTTGGGGTGCAGTCATGGGACTTTGTTTAGCTAATGGGATGTGTTTATGTAGCTGGTCTTGTGCTCCTGGGCCTCTGTCATCACCAGTCCCAGGAGGAACTTGAGAGACACATGGAGCATCCCTGAGCTATCCCAGCCCTGAGTTGTAAGAAGTCCCAACCAAGATCAGCAGAGCCACTCAGCCAAGCCCAACCTAGATGAGCTGACCTCAGCCAACCCACAGATACATTATTGTTGTACAACACGGAGACTCTGTGTGTGTGTCCACAGTTAAATAGCACAAGAGTAAAGGCATATGCATTTTTTCCTACTAGTCTAGAATCTACGAGGATATGAAGCTACAGCTCCTGCAACTGTGGTCACCACAAAGGATTCAAGAATGAAGCTTCCAGACTGAGGAGAGCTGAGCTCACAGTGTTTGAGCTTTCTGAATGTCAGTGCTGCCTCTAATCTTAAGAGTTCATATGAGCCCATAAAATCCCCTTTTATCACTCAAATCAGGTTTACTTGGCTCTTTTTTCCCACTTGCAATCAGAAGAATCCTAACTGATATGAAAACTAAAATAACTAACACTAGTTAGAAGGGGAGAAAGATGTGGGGGAGGGGCCCACAAACGGATTGCTCATCTTGCATGGTGCAGTCAATCCAATGTTTAAATCAAGAAATACAAATAGAGGCATATTTTCTGGACTTAAAAGAGATGAGCAAGGGAAGGGACTAACATCAGAAACAAAGGTAGTTTACCATCATTGCTGGTCAAAGAGTATGACAAAAGGATGAGCTGCCCATTTTTTTTTTTTTTTATCTTCTATGGATCTGTGCAGCCCAATGAACTGCTATTAGCCACGGTGGCTATTCAAACTTAAATTACTTAAAATGAAGTGAAATGAAAGGTGGAATAAGTTGAGTAACAATAATAATAATATTATATTATAACCCATGAACTAAATAAATATTCATTAGTTCATACTGTTATAAATAAACAACTAAATAAAGAAATATTGGAAGAAAAAAGAAAAAAAAAATGAAGTGAAATGTTAAATCCAGTTCCTCATTCACAGTAGTGGCATTTCTAGGGCTTAACACCACATGTGTCTATCTGGTGGCTTCCTATCGGACAGGGCAGGTGTAGAATATTTCCATCATCAAAGAAAGTTCAGCTGGACAACGCCAGGGTAGAGCGTCACATGTCACTATGTAAAGTCAATCAATCAAACAACCGAAGTTTAACTATATGACTCATAATTGTACCATAGGCCTTTAAGGGTACAGTTCCTGGATATAAACTGCTGGGTTCAAATCCCAGCTCTGACACTTACAAATTATAGAAACATGAGCAAGTTACTGACCTTTCTATATGTTAACTCTCTTACTTGTAAATGGCAAAATACACACAGACCGACCTTAAAGCATTGTTGTGAGCATTAAATAAGCTAAATATATAATAAGCTATTATATATGTTGTGCTTTTTTTAAAGATTTTATTTGAGAGAGGGAGAGCACAAGCAGGGGGGAGAGGTATAGGGAGAGGGAGAGGCAGGCTCCCCACTGAGTAGGGAGCCCGACTTAGGGGCTCAATCCCAGGACCCTGGGATCATGACCTGAGAGCCAAAGGCAGAAGATTAACCGACTGAGCCACCCAGGCGCCCATATGTTGTGCTTCTAAGAGTGCCTAGCAGTTGGTAAGCACTCAGGAATTATTTTTTATTTGTTATCCTCCTGTAAGTTAGATTTTATTTTCCTAAATGTGCATATTTTAAATAAGCTACATGTATATATATGAGATTTAGATATCAGTATTTACATATAATATGTAATATTTTGTATTTTGTATGTGACATATATACATATACCTACCTCAGCTCCAGTTCATGGGATATAAATGCTTTCATTTTCTTCTTTATACATTTCTCTTATTTTCCAAATATTTACACCAATCACATAATGTCTTTATCATCAGAAAAAAACAAAGGTTTTAGTTTTAAAGATACCGACATATTTTGAGATGAATAACGTGCCACATCTGGATCATTTGCTTTTGCTGATTTAGTCCACAGGGGCCCATTATATAATCTCCGTCATTAGTCAATCAGGGCTTGGTGACCTCTTTCCTGGACGATTACAAAATCCTCCTGGCTGGTCCCCTCCCCCTGGCCAGCTCTGCGCCAACTTCCCTGTCTCTCTCCACTGCTGCCAGAGTGACCCTTCCACAGCACCACATTGACAACACTCCCCTGCTTCAAACGTGTCAGGGCTCACCCGTCCTTTATAAGTGCCCGGTCCAGGACCCGACCCACAGGAGCCTTGCCATTCTGATCGGGCCTGCCTTTCCAGTCTCCTTCCACCCCCCAATGGCATCCAAGCCCCTCCCCATGGACTAGAAGGGGGAACACTCTTCTGCATCTTTCCCATCTAGAAAAGTTCCATTTATTCTGCAAGACCCACCTAACGCCAACCTTATGGGAAGGTTTTCTAGGCTCCCACAGCAGAGTCAGGGCTCCCACATCAACTGGCACCTCTGACTCACAGCCTGGTCTACTGAGCAGCAACCATTAGTTTACGTTCTCGACTCGCCCTCAATTACGGGCTCCTCGAGGGTGTAGCATCTTTGCCCTCCAGTGCGCAGCCCAGAAAGTGGCTCCAAACTGTACTCAGTAAACAGCTGTTGCACAGATATATTCAGGGAGAAATCGTTTTAAAATAACTTCTATTGTCTTACCAAAACAATAAGGGTCTGCGGTAGAAAATTCAGATATTCAGATACATCAAATGCAGAGAATGTAAAGCATGCATAATGCCGCCTCTCAGTAACATTTAACACCTTGGTAAATTCCACAGGCTACTCTAGAGGTTCTCAACGGCACTCTTCGTGTTCCAGTAATTTTTTTTCTGGTACTTTAAACCCATATAAATTATGTTTATTATGCTGTTAGGTCCAAACAACCTAATAGTAGTAGTTCACACCATGTCCAGAAGTGTCGCTTGTGTTTCTCTTGAAATTTTAAGATACCCTGTGGGGCCCATGTGAATTTTCCCCACAGTGGCCTAGGGTGCCTTGGCACGCAGTTTAAGAACCACTGGTCTACACTTTCCGAAAGGATATATATATATTTTTTAAAGATTTTATTTATTTGACAGAGAGAGAGACAGCTAGAGAGGGAACACAAGCAGAGAGAGTGGGAGAGGGAGAAGCAGGCTTTCCATCGAGCAGGGAGCCCAATGTGGGGCTCCATCTCAGGACCCTGGGATCATGACCTGAGCTGAAGGCAGACGCTTAATGACTGAGCCACCCAGGTGCCCCACCGAAAGGATCTTTTAAAGCAAAATACATTGTTATATTATTTTATTTATTATTATTATTATATTATTATTAATTTCCCTCTTGATAGTCGCTTATCTAACAATATCTAATATTTGATGAATACTTAATTTGTTCCTTATTAGGGAGGTATAACACACAGAATTATCTTCATGAAGCAACTGAGGCACTGAGAATTTAAGAAATTTGTCCCATGTCCCACAGCTAGCAAGTAGGCCAACTAGGTTGTCAACCCAAGATATTGGGTTCTAGAATCCCTACTCTCACCTACCTTCCTCTAATGCCTTCTAACATTCACAGCATCATTTCAATGGAGGACTCAAGATGCAATGGTATTCTATATTTTATAATTTATATATTTATAATTTATTTTACCAAATCCCAAATATTTGACATTTACATTGTTTCCAATTTTTTACTGTTCTCAAGAACCTCGAAATGAACATCTTTGTAACTTAATCAATCCCTGCATGCTTTTATGTTTATTTCCTTGGGGAAAAATTTCTAGAAGAAGCATTGCTTTGTCAAAGGGTAACATATGCAAACACCAAGGTTTTTGGTATATATTTCAAAATTATTCTACCAGAGAAGTTGGATAAATATCTATTCCATTTTCTTTTTTCTCACCTTCACTGAGTATTTTCATTATTTAAAAAAAAAAAAAAAGCATTACCAATAAATTAAGGGGAAAAGTAGCATATTGTTATATTAATTTGCACTGCTTGATGTTTAAGGAGACTGAATATTTTTATCTTAATAACCAGATTTATTTTTTACTTTAGAAGAGGCAAAGCCTTAGAAGCAAGATGGCAGCTGAAACATGGTTGGGAAAGCCCCTTATTGGACCTGTGTAGGTTCCATTCACATTTGCTTCAAACTACTCCACAACCCATGTCCCATGTTGCTCTGGCAATGAGAAGTGATGCTCACTGTAACACATGGTCTACATTATCCAAGGCGGCATTATTTCTGCATTCTAGTTTGCCTGAGGCAGAAAAATATACTCTCCTCTTAGAAACACTGCCACAACAAAGAATGGGTTTATGGAATGGTAAAGAGAATGGTAGACAAAGATTTAGGGGATCTTGGGCCCAGTCCTGCTGTGACCACAGGAGAATCATTTATCATCTGTTAATTTCAACTGCCTACTAAAATGACCAGTACTTTCAAACTTTTCACAAAAATAGTCCAAAGATACCAGAATGTGAAAATTCATTCCCAGAGTTAGTACCTGGGATGTATTGACCCAAAAATACCCATTGTAGATGTTCAGTTTCTCTCTTCTTTAAAATTTAGGCCCAGGGTGCCTGGGTGGCTCAGTCGGTTAAGCGTCCAACTCTTGATTTCGGCTCAGGTCATGATCTCAGGGTTGTGAGACTGAGCCCTGCGGCAGGCTCCACGTTGGGGGCGGAGCCTGCTTAAGATTGATTCTCTCCCTCTACCTCTGCAACCCCCCCCAAAAAAATTCGGGCCCAAACTGCCTTCTCCTACATAAGATGTCAGTGTTTTTAATAAATAAACATGCTTTGCTTATTTGTTCTCTTTGTCTGTGGTTTTTTTCTCACAGTCTGGGGAGATGTGCCATAATTTAATATGTAGCTTTGAGGACCCCACACACTGCCATGTACCGCACTTTGAGAAGTCTCTCCAAGATTCCTTCAACGTTAGTATAAGGTCTAGAGAACAAGATCTGCTTTGTAGTTAACAGTGAAATGCGAGTTCATTATTCTGAGGGATGGTTAATTTTCCTAGAGGGGTCAGCATTTTTCCTTGCCATGAAGTTTCTTGGTCCCTGACACAGAGATGATCTTTCCAGTCAGCATGGACCATAACTGACCGCCAGTGAATAGGCTGGCAAGTTAGGTCCACATGCTAAAATCACAACTACTACTAATATTCCCACCTTCATCCAAAAGTAACACACAGCTTTCTCATATAACTTCCTTCTTTCTACTCCGAATCTGTTTCATGATAGAAGTAATGGTGCAGTAATGGAGAAACACTGTTCTTGGCGTAGAAAAATCTAGGCTGACATCTTAGATCTTGGGAAAATCACAACTTCCCTGAAACTTAGTTTCTGCATTGACAAAGTAGACCTGACAGGTGTGTGTTGAGGAACAGATAAATCTTGGGGTGAGGGGTAGGCAGGATTTTTATTTTTAAATATCCATCCTTAATCCATAATGAAGAACAGATTACTTAAGCATGACAATCCTTCAGTTTGGAATGTGGGTCGTTGGGAATTGTGTTCCAGCTCTAAGAAGACCAAAGGCTCCGCTGGGTGCTGCTGCCGACCTGCCTGGACAGGTTCTCACCAGACACAGGTGAAACGCTCTCAGAAACAATGATGGGCATTGTTGAGCTGGGTGGGGCGAGATGGGGAACATCGGTAACCACCAGTGAACCTTAGCCAAGCCCCCATGAGGCAAGCAAAGCTGTTTCTCCTTGTGATTCCAGTTTCCGATTAAGAAGTCATGCTAAGCTGTAAGATTTAAAACTCCTGAGGCATCGAAGCCTCCAAGCTGTCCAGGGGCAGGCAGCAGAGGCTTCAGCCAGCCATGGGGGACCAAGGCCAGAGCCGCTGCACCAGCTTCCCTGTTTCTGCGGCCACCAGCCCTCACCCTCGCCCTCCACCTAGCCAGTCGTGTCAGGGAGGAGTAGAAGCCAAGCTTCATCTCACCGCCAAGCCATGAGGACCCTGGAGGCTAAATGAGACAGACTAGTAACTAGCAGCTCAAATTGAGCAACTCGAGGGAGGAGGCAAGCACAGATGGGGACCACAGGCAAAACAAGGCCAACAGTAGTTGGCCGAAAGGGGGCATGAAGATCCACATCGGAACAAGTGGGAAAGAAAAAGAGCCCGGGAAAAAGAAATAGCCGCCCCCTCCCTCTATCTCCCATGTATGGGGATGCTCACCATGTCGCCTTCCCAATCTGCAGCCACTGCTTTTCTGGCACTTTCTGTGCCGAAGCTTCACTTGGCACAAGGATGGATGAGTTGGTAGGTCTAAAAGTTGGGCAGTGAGAAGCTCTCCTTGGTCGGAGAAAACAATGAGCAAATGTCCAGATGTGATGAGTTCTCCCTGGTTCCCGAAACAGTGGTTTGTTTTAGAAAAGACCCTTGGCTCAACTACATGCAATGAATGGAGGAAAATGAACTTTCTATCATGGGACAGTGTGTGTTTCCTAAGGTAGAACAAGTCGCACATATTCATCTTATTTACCAAGAACAATATCTAAGCCACACATATTAAAATTAGTTTCCCCAGATTGGCTTCTTACTGTCTTTAGTTACCTGCATATGCTATGTCCTCTGTTATATATTTTCTGTTGGTTCATTTATTTCTTCATTGAGGTGTTTTTGGTTTTGTTGTTCTGTTTTTCCTTCTCCTAGCTTCATTTAGAGAGGTACAAAATGGCAGAATCAAATAGCGGTTAAGAGCAGCATAGCCTCTGTTGAGAGGCTAACAGCATAGTCAAAAACCCAGCTCTACCCTGCAGGGCATAATTTGCCAAGCTCGGTATAAAATGTGCAGGTGTCTTTCTGCACAAATGATTAAGAATTTCAAGACAGTGGGGACCTGGGTGGCTCAGTCAGTTAAGCGTCTGACTCTTGATTTCAGCTCAGATCACGATCTCAGGGTTGGGAGATCGAGCCCTGTGTCAGGCTCCATGCTCTGTGTGGAGCCTGCTTAAGATTCTCTCTCTGCTCCTCCCCTGGCCTCTCTCTCTCCCCTCTCTAAAAAAAAAAAAAAAAAGAATTTCAAGACAGTGACCTCCAAGCATTAAACCAAATACAGAGCTCTTATGACCACAGGGCCAGTGTGAATCCCAGGTCACATGTCCATGAAGCCAGATCTGCTATCCCATGCTAACCGTGAGACTTGGGAATGTCACCCTCACAAGCTTCAGTCTTCTTCACAAGAGCTGTGGAATGATTAAATCAGATGATATTTGTAAGGTGCTTTGTACAGTGCCCAGCACATAGCAAGTGTTTAAATATTATCAGCTATTGCTATCACCAATGACCTGCTAGTACCATAATATGCTTCAGAACCTCCATTAAAACAATGAGATACCACTACATGCCTATTACAATGGCCAAATTCTGGAACACTGACAACATCAAATACTTGCAAGAATGTGGAGCAACAGGAACACTTATTCATTGCTGGTGGCAACGCAGAAAGGTACAGACACTTTGGAAGACAGTTTGGTGGTTTCTTGCAAAACTAAACATACTCTTACCATACAACCCAGCAGAGCCAATAATCACGCTCCTCAGTATTTACCCAAAGGAGCTGAAACTTTATGTTTACCCAAAAACCTGCACATGGATATTTACAGCAGCTTTATTCATAGTTGTCAAAATTTGGAAGTAGCCAAGATGTCCTTCAGTAGGTGAATGGGTAAATAAACTGCGCTACATCCAAACAATGGAATATTACTCCATGCTGAAAAGAAAGGAGCTCTCAGCCAAAAAAAAAAAAAAAAAAAAAATGGTGGAAACTTAAATGCATATTACAAAGTGAAAGAAACCAGTCTGAAAGACTGTATATTGCATGATTGCAACAATATGACATTTTGGAAAAGCCAAAACTATGGAGACAGTGAAAAGATCAGTGGCTGCCAGGGGTTACAGGATAGAGGGAAGAATGAATAGGTGGAACACAGGATTTTTAGGGCAGTGGAAATACTCTGTATGATACCATAATGATGGATACATTCATTATACATTTATCCAAATCCATAGCATGTACAAGACTAAGAGTGAACCCTAAGGTAAACTGTGGACTCTGGATGATAATGACTTGTCAGTGTAGGGTCATCAATCGTAACAAATGTATCACTCTAATAGGGGATGTTGATAATGGGGTGGGGTATGCATGTTTGGGGGCAGATAGTCTATGGGAAATCTCTGTACCTTCCTTTCAATTTGGTGTGAACCTAAAACTGCTCTAAAAAAAAATAAAGTCTTGGAAAAAAATAAAGAACTTCAAACAAAATGAGGAATCAGGGCAATCATCAGGTAATGGAAGGCAATCGCCACTACACTCTTTTCTCTGCTTTTCTTCAAATTATCTGAACAAGAAAGCTTTAACATAAATCACCCAAATAATTACTTTTATTATGCCCATTCACTTTGGCAATGAGCTGATCTGGTCAGATAAAATTTAATATGAAGTTGTAAAAATATATATATAGTAAAGGTCAGATGTTCTACATAAAATGAATCATGCTAAGACTCACACAAAAGAGTTGAAGAGCTAGAAAATCTGGAGATTTGAAGAACTAATTTCAGGGGACAGTGCAAAGGAAGAAGGTGCTAGTGACAATTTAGGGATGACCATCATTTACTGTCACTTTAGACAGACCTCAGATATAAAAGCCTACATAAAAATTCTGTCCTTTTAAAGAAAAGTTGGAGGTCAAGAGGGAAACTGTTTTAATTAGACTTTTACATTATAAAATATCCCAATGATACATAAAAGTGTGTGATGAATTAAAGCACTAATAATGTACTCACCTCATAGTTTGATCAAATCTTATCTTAATATATTTGCTTCAGATTTTAAGATTTCTATTGTAAATTATAAAACACCAAATGAATGCATACTTCAATATAAGAGGAACACACTTGCAACCACTGTTCAGGTAAAGAAACAGAACTTTGGCACCTACCCTTGGAAGCCCTCCATGGACCCTTTCCTATCCACAGGCCCTTCCCTTCCCCCCAAAGCAACCACTTTTCTGACTTTTATAGAACTCACCAAAGAGAAACTTTTTATTTTGATTTGAGACAAAGAGAGAAAGAGAAAGAAATCTGACCATAGAATACCGAGATAACACAACTGATAAATAGTATCATATGTATGAACCAAAATCCAAAAAAAGTAGAAATTTCTCTTGGGCAATAAAATATTTCCTTTACTCCCCCTCGGATGATTGAGAGCCTTCTCCCTGGTCTTCTCTCACATATGGACTCAACATTTTCCAGATTGGACCCATTTTGGCATTTTGCAACCTATTCTACCTCTAACAGTGAAAACATACTGCCTCTGTTTCTGTAATTATTTAGCCAAAGCCACAAAAACTGGGTAATATTCAAAGTTAGAAAAAATAATTAGCAAATAAGTTAGGGTCCTGCTTCTGAGGGTCCTTACTTCTATCAGTAACTGTATTTTCAATGTCAAGGTTAACACATGTCATGTTTTGCTTCTATTTTTATGTTAAAGAGTCTGTGTTGAATAAAGTTGCTGGTGCTTATGCAAAATTGTCCCTTATCCCCACACTGGATGGATCCACAGCCAGAACCTAGGTGAGGCCATGCTTTCAATTTACTAGATCCACAGTCCCTTAGACCTTCTTAACCTCTCCCAAGTTGGGGTGCTGATACCTGCAATAGACACATAATGCCTTCCTTAAAATTAAAGAGGACAGTATATATATATCCACACATATATGTATATATTAGTCAAGACTAGATCCAAGTAAAAGAAAAACAACTTAAAATAGTTTAGACTAATATGAGAATTTATGGGCTCATGTAACCAAACTGCCAAAAAAAAAAGGGTACAAATGACTACAATACTTTCAAATTATTTTTGTCTCTTAGCTCTGCCTCCACATTGATATGTCAGCTTTCTTATCTCCAGCTGGCTTTCAGAATCTGAAGCTAGAGTCATAATTGCCCCACTCTGGGCTCACTCTTTGAGCCTCACCTTCCAAAAGGGAAAGAAGCTTTCTCTCCACTCCTCCACTCCTGATGAAAATAAATCCTGAATGTATGTATTTGTCAAAAAGAAACCTCTGCAAATGTACAATTAAGATATGTGCATTTTATTGTATGTGATTTTTATGTCAAAAGGAAAACCCACTGTAAACAAATATTGAAACCTATTTGAATGCATTCTAAAATTCTTACAGAGAAGTGTATGAATGTCTGTGATCTACTTTGAAATGCACCAAAACCAATTTGAATTAATAGTGGACAGAAGGATGGATAGATAGATAGATGATAAATCAAATGTAGTAAGATGCTAAATGATAGAGTTTAGGTGGTGGGTGTTCACTATAAAATTCTTTTAGAATTTGTTCGAGAATTTTCATAATAAAGTGTTGGTTACAAGGAGACAAATCCTGAGGAAGGACTCTGGTTAGACCAACTTGGGTGTCCCTCCCAGCCCTGACCCAAAGTGAGGTGTGAGACACTGGGTCAACTTATCTACCATTCATTAAACCCTCCACTGTGGCCAGCAAGGCAGTGTCACGCAGCTCTGTCCAGGACACATGATAGAGTAGGGAGCGGAAGGATGAGAACTTGCAAAGGAAAGTCATTCCCCCCAAAGAAAGGACTATGGCAGAGCCATGGCCACTGGGGCACATCGTGAGGCAGGCAGCCGCCCCAGTTTGACATGCTGGTGGTCTTCAGAACAACAGGACAGATGATAGTCTTTGCACTATGACTGCACATCTCCTTGCCATTCACAAGTCAAAACTAATCACAGAAGACCTGACTTTTCTTAGCTGGTGACTTTAAAATACATGCCAAAGGAGTAGGGAAAAATAACAGAAGATACCAAGGTATAAGTGCCCAGCATTTCAGAGCAAAGACATACTTGTCTAAGGAAAAGCGAGCTTTCAACCATTTGCTAGACATTAGCTTCAGGCTGAATCAGTTTATGTCATTCAGCATGTCACTCCTGTAAAGCCCAGATCTACATTAAAAAAACAATAACAACAACATTTAAACAAGGGGTTCTCAATCTGGAGTCTACAGGTATTTTGGCTAGGTTAGGTTAGGTGTGAGGAAAAGAAGAGTTAGCCTTTTCCTCCCAACTGAAGGAGGACTTAAGAAGGTGCTCTTTAGGGTAAAATTATTCATTAATGTATGTTTTAGTGCTAAGTTATTAAAAGGCCTAAATTTCTCCTTGACCCTCTCTTTCCTGCTATCCAACTTTCGGAGATTGGATTTTATCAGGAATTTTAATAGTCAGCATTAGGAGGTAATACACCCTTGCCTAGAAAATTCAAAACACATTCGCATAGTTTTTAATTGACAGGAACATGAGGTCAAGTTTGTTAAATGAAGCCGTGTGTCCTCAAATTGGCTGAGAATGGATACACGTAAGCCAAGGCCGTCTCGGCATTTTGTCTTTTCTGTGTGATTTAGGAGCACCCTCCATGCTCCTCTGCTCTTCCCTTCACTATCACCTCCCACACATCAAACTAGTAACTTGGGCTGCTTGTGTCAGTCCAGGCCAGAGCCGGAGAAGAGGAGTTCCAGATCCAGCCAGGCCTTCCACCCAGGCTGGTGCAGAAACCCAGAACTGTACAAAATGACCAGCAACGAGGGAGTCAGCTGCGCTGGCTTGTTTGAATGGATCTCCCCCTCCCCCAACTTTACAGCCTTTAATTTCTGCAAGATCTACAGCAGCAGTCTTCAAATTTTATTATGATTTTGAAAATCCCTGGAAACTCTATATCTGAAACTGTTGCTATGTTTCCTTCTGCCGAGTCCTCCAAAGTTATAATTATAAATTTAAGTAGCAGTAATGGTAACAGCATCAGCTACCACTTACATAGAACCTAGACACTGGGTACTATGCTACTCCCTTTTCATAGAGTAGCTCATTTAATCGCCCCAGCAACCCAGTGATGTGGTTTCTATTAGTATTTCTATTCTACAGATGAAAAATGGAGGCATGTAAAAGTTATGCAGCTTGACCCAAGTCACATGGCTAAGGAAGTGGCAGAACTATGATTCAAAGCCAGGGATATGTTTTTAACTACGATGCTATGAAATTAAAGCAATCCAAGAAATTGAAAAGGTGAGTGTCTTGCCCAAGATCACAAAGAGGTAGAGACTGGAAACCTGAATTTGTTGCTCAAAATTCTTGGTCCTTTTCTTGTATGGAACACATAGAATGGTGGGACTTGTGAGGAATTTCTCATAAAGAAGGAACAGAGGAGGGCACCTGGGTGGCTCAGTTGGTTAAGCGACTGCCTTCGGCTCAGGTCATGGTCCTGGAGTCCTGGGATCGAGTCCCGCATTGGGCTCCCTGCTCGGCAGGGAGTCTGCTTTGTCCTCTGACCCTATCCCCTCTCATGTGTTCTCTCTCTCTCAAATAAATAAAAATAAAAAAAATAAAAAAAAAAAAGAAGGGACAGAGGAGAGAGCCATACCAGAGTGTATTAATTTGAGTTTTCAATTCTGCACAGACAGAATTTGGCTAAAGGTTACAAACAGTGTCTATGTGAGTGGGAACTGTCTAAAAAGGACCAAGAGATTTGGCCAAATCTGCTCAACCCCAATCTATAAGGTATGAGGTAGGGACTGCAAGATGCTGGGTCTCTTTGTTCCATCTCATTATTTACCCAGATGGAGACCCTACCATGGTGTCATGGGAGCCAATGGAGATGGAATAATGAGATTAGCAAAACAGACTGCAGCCCTCTACTTGGACTCAGTGGTTCTCAACTAAGAACTTAACATGTCTGATTCTTTTTTGTAAGGAAAAATTTCTAACATACACAAAAGTAGAGAAATTGGTATAACGAACCCTACGTACCCATCACCCAACTTGAACGATTATCACTATTTTGCCATTCTTGCTTCATGGATTTCTTTAAAAGTAGAAATTGTAAGACTCCACCCCAAGAGGGTCTTATCGAATAGGTGGCATTCTGGAATGTATCTTTCTTCAAAACTCTCCAGGTGATTCAAGGAGCTGCCAGGTTGGAATAGCCAAAACTCTGGTCATGGGACTGGGGACTGCACCTGCCTAAAGGAGGTAAGAAGGCTTCCCCAGTGCCGATGGTGTGGTGCTCCATGACTTAGAGACTCAAACAGCAGAGGTTTATCTGTCATGGCCCAGGCAGGAAAGAATTCATTCCAGATGATTTGAATGAAGAAGCTGTAATGATAGGACAGAGGTGAGAGCAGGGATAAGAAAAAATTAAGGAGGCAATGGGGCTCAGAGACCAACAATGATAGGAGGCCATTGTCAGTCCTAGGGCACAGGGCCCAGTGGAGGACCCAGAGTCCTGAGAGTCTAGTGAGAGCTGGAATCCTCGATTAGGTGCTCCTTGGCAGGAGCTGTAATTTGGAGCAATTAGGCACAGCTACTCCTAAAGACACGCTACAGAAGCACAGGGTTTGGAAGATCTACACTGATCTCGCTCTCTTCCCATCCTCTTACCCAGTCCTGTCACTGGCCAAAGGGAACTGCAAATCAGGGGGCAAGGCAGGAGATGCAGCAGCAGGGGGGGCCAGCCTCCTGGGGCCAGGAGCATGGCAGAGGAAGGCAGAGAACACATCCAGGGAGCAGAGCAAGGTGGGAAATGGGAGTAGAGAATAATCTGTCAGGAGAACAATCATTCCTTCCGAATTCTGAAGTAGGAGAAAATAGTCGACTCTTCTTCCCAGAGTGAGTTGAATGTTTCTCAGCCCTGGAAGAAGCCAAGTCGATGAGCAAAGGGATTATCTGATCCTTGGTAATATCAGCCACAAACCCTTGTCATGGGTGGCACTGAGTGTGCTTTACTGTAACAGCCTGGCCCCAAGCTCCTTCCCCTGCTCCTGCAAAGTTCAAGGACTGTAATCATTCCCGATTTAAGTTGTTACCGTGGAGAAACCTGGCTCACTTTTTTTTGTAAGTTAACATTACTGACTGGTCAGAGGGACCAGTAAATTAGTTCCCAGTGAAATGTAGTTAGAGGCGATTACTTTCTGTTTACCACTTACTCCCAATTTACCAACTAAAAGGACAATGTAGGGGTTCCTATCACAGAATTTTTATGGAGCCCATTTTCCCCTTGAAATCTTGAAGTCTGTTATTTGCAAGTTGTTTAAAAGCTAGCATTTCAGTTTTCAAAGCTACAATTGCATTTATGTTTCTGGTTAAAAAGCTGAAGTAAAACAACTCCCTAGGTCGAAGTTAATCTTTTCAACTCCTTCTCCCCAAGGGACATATACATATGCATGCTTGAACCTCTAGACTCGGAAACATGTCAAGCAATGTAACTCTACAGACTTAGGTGACTGTATTAAGACCTGAGTATCCCAATAGAGGCAGAAGAACCCAGGAAGTAGAAATTCTGAGCAGTCTCCTTTGAAAGGGTCATTGACCAAGTGGAACGTGTCCAAAGGAAGGGGTGACCAGAATGACAATGGACTTTGAGAGGGTCTGATTGCCATCTTCAAGTTTCTGGAGAAATGGGATGGCCAATTATGTGGTTTCAATGGGCAGGACTAGAGCCGGTCATTATAGAAAAACCACTTTTACCCCATCAAGTTTTACCCCATCAAGAAGAAGTTGATAATTGCCTGATTGATTCACTGCTCCAGTGCCTGGCTCAGAGCTTGACATATAAAGGGTACCCAGTAATATTTGTTGGACAGTTGGTAATCCCTGATACTGGTCAGTGGTGAAACTTGCCACTGTCAAGCTAGAGAGCTGCCTGTCACGGGTTAAAGTCTGGATAAGCATTTGTAAGGAACGCTGTAGAGGGTATTCCTGTAATGGCAAATTGAATTTATTCCATTTCTGGAATCGATCACTTCTAATGTTTGACAAGGATTTGGCTGGAGGTGAAGGGTAAGAAGGTTGTCAGGCAAGTCCAGCCTTATTCTTGGGGCCAATTAGGAGTAGAAGATAAATCACATAAATCCCTCCAATGTGAGGGATAAAAGTGACAGAGAAATAAAAATCCAATGTAATTCAACAATAATAAAACAAATAACCCAATTGAAAATACTACATACAGATGATTATAATGTACACCTGAAATGCGTATATACCAATTTTATGTCAATTAAAAAAATGGGCCAAACACCTTAATAGACACCACACCAAAGAGGATATACAAATGGCAAACAAGCCTATGAGAAGATGCTCCACATCATACGTCGTCATCAGGGAAATGCAAATTAGTGCAACAATGGCTATCGCTACACTCCTATTAGAATGGCCCCAATCCAGAGCACTGACAACACCAAACGCTTGCAGGGATGCAGAGCAACAGAACCTCTCCTTCATGGCTGGTGGCAACGCAGAAAAGGGACAGCCACTTTGGAAGACAGTTTGGCGGTTTCTTGTGAAACTAAACCACTCATACCATACAATTCAGCAGAGCTGGCAATTGCACGTCTTGGTATTTACCCAAAGGAGATGAAAATTTATGTCTCCACTAAAACCTCCTCACAGATGTTCATGGTAGCAGTTAGGGTTCACAGCTGCCAAAACTTGGAAGCCACCAAGATGTCCTTCCATAGATGAATGGGTCAATAAACTGTGGTCCATCCAGACAATGTACTGTTCGTTATTCAGCACTAAAATGAAAGGAGCGATCAAGCCATGAAAAGAAATGGAGGACACGTACCTTCAAAATGACAGAAGCCTATCCGAGAAAGCTAATGCTTTATGATTCCAACCATATGACATTCTGGAAAAGGCAAGACGACGGAGACAGTAAAAAGCTGCCAGGGTTGGGGGGTTAGGGGAGGAATGAATAGATGGAGCATAGACGATTTTCAGGGCAGTAAAAATACCCGGTACGATACCATAACGATGGAAATATGTCGTTATACAATTGTCCAAACCCACAGAATGTACAACACCAAGTGTGAACCACAATGTAAACAATGAACTTTGGTTGATGATGATGTGTCAACATAAGTACATCAATTCTAGTAAATGTACCACTCTGGCGGGGGATTTTTATAATGAGGGGGACTATGCGGATATAGGGGAAGGGGGATATATGGGAAATCTCTGTACCTTCACCAACTTGTGACCTTAAAACTACTCTAAAAAAAATAATGTCTTAGTTAAAACAACAAAACTATGTGGGGGCTCCCTAAGAAGGCATCTGAATATTTTCATTCGGTGGAAAAGAGGAAATCAGGAGTTGAGTTCACTACAGGCTGTCCTGGGAGGCAGATTTCAGGAGGCAGGGCAAAAGGTGAGTTTGCAAGGTGTAGGCACAGGAAACCCAAGAGGATTATTTAGAAGTTGATCTTTAAGCACCTGAAACAAAATTAGCCCTCCAAACCTCTAAGGGTAACACAGAAGAAAATGAATCCATCATTTCAACATCAGCAATCCTAGCACATGACTGTGTTTCCCTCCACCATATCTACCACCAAGTGAACACCTTTAAATATCCTCCTGATTTTGCACGCAGATAATTAAAGAATGCACTCTGATTGCTCATCTCATCTGTTCAATAGATGTGAGTCAATGTATGGAATTTACACTCTGGCTGTGGTTCATCTCTGAGCATTCAATTTAGCAGGGAAATTTTCCTGTTCTCTTTCTACTTGGGGTCCTAGTTCTTTAAATTCTATCCTTATTGGCAGGCTGTTGTCATGGAGAAAAATAACTTTAAGTAGCTCTTTGAAAAGCTTTGAGTTGCTGTTCCCTGCTATTTAAAGATCCCCCAGTAAAGCGAAAAGTACACTCTGTCTCCATATAAGGCTCTACCACTCCAAGGCGAGAGTGTCACTGGGGCCTGATTCCATGTGCTCAGAGCAGAACATGACATGTCCTGAACATCTTGGGATCACATTTATTAAGCATGTCTACCCAGTCAAGAAGGCAAAAGAAAAATCAGAAATCAGAACTCCACTATCTGAAATCTTTGGCCAACCACGCTTCTGAGTCATTATGAGCTGAAGCAAATAAGACAAGCCAAATCTTATAATCACCACCTATTTTGCCTCCTACGTGGAGCGTTTGCTCTATGTGGCCTTGGAACTAATTGCCATAATCCATTTCCCTGCCACCTCCTCATCAAGTTCTCAGTATCTAAAACTTTCTTCATTTCAATTCACAAGCATTTACTAGACGCTTAAGATATGTCTAGCTCCTGGCTGGACACGGTAGGGGATACTAAAGTATAGAATAAGGTCTCAATACAGTAAGATTTGAGAGAGAAAACAACACAGATAAAATAAATGAAACACCAAACACAGTTGAAACACTAGGTGATACCGAATACTAGCAATTCCCAACTTTGATGATTGGACACAATCATGAAGATATTTTAAAAATGCACATTTCCAGGCCCTTGCACCTAATCTACCAAATCAGGAACTCTAGGAGGAAGCCCCAGAATCAGTGAGGTTCTGCCCTAAGGGCATGACTGAGTTCTGTTAAGACTTCTGACGAGAACAGCCTCTCTGGTCCTCAGTTTCCTCCTTTGTAAAAGAAGTGAGGTGATATAGATGACCTCTGAATTCCTGCTTTCTCTGACATTCTACGATGTTATGATTTAAAGTACCAATATGTATAGTTTATTTAATAATCAATGTAAAATGTCAAAGAGGGCTTCATGGACAATGAGAGATGTGGTGTGCCAAAAAAAAAAAAAAAAAAGATTCCAATGAGTGCAGGGTGGCTCAAAGGATGGACTTGGGTTTGAATCTAGCTCTGCCACATACTGGCTGGCTGATCTTAGCCAAGTAATTTATCCACCTCCTCCCCCAAAGGGATCCATTTCTTATCTATAAAATGGGGATAACAGTACTACTACTTCCTGGAGTTGTAACATGCATTCAAAGAAACAATGTGTATAAAGCACAAAGTAACCATTGGATGGTTATTATGAGCATTATTCTCTACTGGTGAAGAGAAGAGAATAAGGAATTCCAGTTGGAGAAAATGTTGGGCAAATAAATATTAGTCTTTAAGGAGCGTGGCGTGTTGGCCAAGGGGGGTAACACTACTAAAACAGATCCTTCCACATCAGCTCCTTGAGCAAGAGCTTTCTCCCCTCCTGCACTGAAAGAATCCAGATGGTGTCTCTTTCTACAGCTGATCTGGTTATGCCAGGGTGGATCACACGCAACACTACCCTCCGTTAGCAGAGCAGGGAAGCACCAGTCTCTGGAACCAGCTTTCAAGGAAGTGGGGCTGTGGCTGGCCTCACACTGGGGTGAGAAGAGCAGGGTGATAGCCAGATTACCAGTTGGAAGAGGGATCTGTGCTCACCATTTTGTTTGCTATAGGTATGTTCTATCCCTGTCTAGAAAGTGAGGTAACCAGCTTGCCTCTGTTGGAGGGAGAGAGAAGTTTGGGTAGCTAAGGCGGGGTTAGATTATCCAGTTTGTTGTGCAAACCACTTGGCCAAAGAAGACCGCCTCATTCCCTCCAAACAGATGCTTCCTCAGTTCCCTGAATCCACACACTACTAAAACAGATCCTTCCACATCAGCTCCTTAAGCAAGAGCTTTCTCCCCTCCTGCGCTGAAAGAATCCAGATGGTGTCTCTACAGCTGATCTGGTTATGCCAGGGTGGATCACACGCAACACTACCCTACATTAGCAGAGCAGGGAAGCTCATTCAAAGGAATGGCTTCAGAGATTGGATCTGAGTTTGAGAAACTGTTTTATCTTTGTATCATTCATGTATTCATCCTGGGATTTACTGAGAATCTAACATATAGGGAGCACTTTGCCAGGAAGTGGGACAGAGATTCACAAGTGAGTAAAATAATGGATTCCTAGGCCTGCTTGCAGAGGTTTTTTTTTTTTTTTCTGTAGTTCCAGAGTGGGGTCCAGGAATAGGAATTTTAGCAAAGCTCTAGTTGATTCTGAATGATGGGACTATGCTTTTAGAAACACTAATATAGAAGATCCAAAGATGAATAAGGGAGCTGATGGTTTTGAGGGATGTCAGTATTCAGAATGTGTTGGCTAGGGTCTGTTTGGCTCCCAGGAACAGTAGAACTAATTAATAGTGGTACAAATAATAAAGACATTAAGTTAAATAATAAGGACAGTCATTCCAGAGCTGGTTCATCAGTTCCACATTCTCAAGAGCACTGGGTTGGCATCTCCAAGAGTCTCTTGGGTTTCCCATTTTGTTCACAAGATGGTTCTACAGATCCAGGCACTCCATCCTTCATAACCTCATCCCAAGGAAGGACAAGGGAGAAGCCAAGGCCAGGAGAGGGCCTCCACACACCCCCTTTTTCCTTTGTCATGGAGAATAAATCTTCTCATAAGATACCAGTATGTTTCCCCTTACATCTCATTGGCTAGAACTGGGTCATTTTTCTCATCCTTAGCTGCAAAGGGAGGCTGGGAAAGGAAGGGACTGTTGGGTACCCAGTCAACATCTTCTTTTAACAGAGATGAAATGATTATAAAATACTAAGGCTGTAGTATTTAACCAATTGCTCAATTACATGAGTGTTTCTGGAATAAAGAAAAAAAGGAATAGGCATGGCATGCTGGAAAATTTAAAGAGAGAGGGACAGAGACCCACTAGATGAAAGATGAGGTAGATTTGAGTTGATGAAGAACAAAGGCAGAGCGTCTTTTGGGTAAGAAAAGAACTCAAGAAAATCGGAAATGGCATTAAGTGATCTGTAATGACTAGAAAACATTGCAATCTCAACAGCACCAAGGTTATACTCTTACCAATATTTATATCAGCATTAGGATCATTTTCTTATTTTCCATGATGGACAACTCTAACTTTAAATGAACAATATCTTATAATATTGTTTTTATTAGGTGAAATTCACATAACATAAAACTAACCAAAGGGGGCGCATGGGTGGCTCAATCGTTAAGCGTCTGCCTTTGGCTCGGGTCATGATCTCAGGGTCCTGGGATTGAGCCCCGCGTCGGGCTTCCTGCTCGGTGGAGAGCCTGCTTCTCCCTCTCCCACTCCCCCTGCTTGTGTTCCCTCTCTTGCTGTCTGTCTGTCTGTCAAATGAATAAATAAAATCTTAAAAAAAGTAAAATAAAATAAAATAAAGTGTAAAGGTCCGTGGAATTTAGTACATTCATAATGATGACAAATTTATATTTTAAATGGTCTAGCTTGTTGATGTTTTAGGAGGAACACTCACTGACCCAAGAGTCCAAAGTTCTGGCTTTAGTTCACGGTTGTCCAAACCAACCCTGGGACATCGGCTAGGTTGTTAAACATCTCTAGAACTGAGTTATCTCTCTGTAGAAGGGTCAATGACTTTCACTGTTTGAATCAAAATCACCTTGAGAAGTGCTTAAAAATAGCTGGGATTGTTTCATCCCCAGAGCCTAATTCAGTAAATTTGGCATATGTAATTTTTAACAAGTCATGTTTAAGAACTAGGAGACAATTATCTTGGATTATTTTAGATAATTTCTAAGATTCTTTCATAATCTTATACCTTAGGATTCTGAGAGCCATGATTCCATAGTGAACAATATCTTTTATTTGAAATGTGTGTGTCTGTGTGTAAGATATTTCCCAAGAAATGCTCCAACTATTCAGACAAAATGGATGCAAGTGAGCTGGGTACATCACAGAAATTTCCATTCTGAAGTGCAGAATGGAAAGAGACAGGCATATTCTTTCCATTTGATGCTGCTCATAATCAAGTTTTCCAAGTGTCTGTGAGAGGTGTACTGGGGGGGGTGCGGGATATGCTAGTGCCAGATATCAACTATCAGTGATATTCCAAGCTCGGAAGGCTCCAAAATGCTGAATTATGAGAACCTGCCAGAATCTATGAGTGGAAAACCACCCAAGTAGAGAAAATGTGTCTCTGAAATCTGCTTGTTAGATGGAGAACAGCAAAGCCTTAGATAAAGTAATTCTTGATCTCTTTTCTAACTCCAGTTATTCTGTTTCTTACCCTCACCTTTCTTTTATCTGTCTTGTTAAAGCTCACAATTATTTTATTAATACATTTGTTTACCTGGTTTTTATTATTTGTCCCCCTACAATAAAACCTCTGTGAGGACAGGTAACATACTATTGTTCACCACTGTATCCCCAGTGCCTGTCACAGGCCCGTGGACTCTCAATATTTATTAAATAAATGCATGAGTGAATAAATGTTCCTATCTGTTAACTAATTTTCCAGAAAGTTACCTGATATCTACAAAGCTGTCCAGCACTATCTGTCCTTCCATCAGGCCCATGTTGTGCATCACAGCAGGAATCCTCCTGGGTGTGGAACATGTTCAGCAAACAAAATGTATCAAACCAAACATCACCACGCCATCAATAAAAGAAGAAACATCACTGGAACACCTAGCAAACCAAGCCAAGCGATTTGCTGCGTGTTAAGGGAAGCTGATTCATTATCAGCTGTCACCCCCTAGTGGTGAAGAACATATTTATCAGAGCTCCCCATTTCTGGTTCTTTTTAAAAGAGAGGAAAGAAGCCAGCCGCTTTTGCAGAAAAGTACTTTTGCTACCAATTTCACAACCTTTGAATTACATATAATACGCACATACGCACACACAAATTTAGAAGGAAAAAGGTGCATGAATTACACTTTACCTTAATGATCTGGCTGTTAACACTGGAAAACATAGCTAGAGTTAAAAATAACTTGCTTAAATTTCCTTTTGAACTTTATCTGCTCCTGTCATTTCACGTGCAGGGTTCCTAAGAAAGCTTTAAAATAGCTATTTATTCTCAAAACCTCTCAGAGAAGAGTATTGATTTCTCATTTAAAATTTGCCACTTACTCTATTACATGAACAGATTTTCCTGAAAGCAAGAAAATCATGACAAAGTTACCCTAAAGCCTGACAGAGATCAACTTTTTTAGATGAGGTTCAGAAACTATATGTTTAAAAAGAAAAATCAACCAAACTGCTACTTACAAATCATTAGTTGCAAAACAGCTAGCTTCTTAAATGAATTCAACATTTCCCTGATTCCACTCGAGTCTAGCCCCCAGTACACCCACAGAAACCTATATTGGTATCTATGGGTATAGACTGAGGAAGGCTTTTAAAAATAAGCCATCCAAAATGATCTCTAATTCTGAAAGTATTAGCAGAGCAGAGAACATATTTTTTCATATATACATTTCAATTTGGTACTCTCTCTTAGCTAGAGAGAGGTTATAGTGAGTTTATAAGAGAATTTAAAGAGAGAATATCATCTGCTTATAGGACTTGTTTGAAGTTTTGGGGCGTGTGTATGTGTGTGTGTGTGTGTGTGTGTGTGTGTGTACTAGGAACATTTTTTTTGAGCATCAACTACGTACCATGCATTGAACTTGGCATATAACCCTCCTAATGAACCTATGAAATAGATACATTATTTTCACCATTTCTCCAGCCTGCTCAGATATATTAAGTTCCTAGCCCAATGTTGCCAACTGTGGGACTAGATCTTACTGATTTCCATCAGCTATCCTTTTAGCAATTTTTCAGTTAATTGGTACTATTCATCAAATAGGAACTTAGTAAGCGCAAGACATCGGGCATGGAGGGTGTTCAGCAGGATTCAAACAACTTCAGGGAATATTCACCTCCTATGGACTAAAAACTGATGAAAATCATTCTACCTTAAGAAGCAGTGAACCTAACTTACAGGGCATCAAAATTATTCTTTTTTTTTTTTAATACTTTATTTATTTATTTGTCAGAGACAGACAGAGCACAAGCAGGGGGAGCAGGCAGAGCAGGTAGAGGGAGAAGCAGGCTCCCCGCCAAGCAGGGAGCCCGATGCGGTACTCAATCCCAGGACCCTGGGATCATGACCTGAGCTGAAGGCAGATGCTTAACCAACTGAGCCACCCAGGCATCCCTGAAATTATTATTCTTAATGTTACATTTTTCATATGCTATTATTGATAATCTGGACATATTCTAGAATTTTCTTATTTAACCAAACCTCAATTATTACATTTTTTGTTGACAGTTGCTTTCATTTTTCCTAAATGCAAAGTATGGTGACCTGGGCCTTCTTTTCAATCAAGGAAATGATAATTTAATTAAATATTTTAGTTACTTTAGTACCAGTTAGCCAATATTTTATTCTATTAAATTTGTGTGGCCACTGGAACTTTCCCATCTGTCTATAAGAAAATTCCCATGGTCTGGAAAATTGGCTGCTTGCCTGGTGGGACTGCAACAAGCTAATTGTGGTATCTTCTCTAATACACCAGATGGCGGTGGCTCCTTTATCTGTATATAAGTGAACCTCACAAAGATGTTCAGACTAGTGCATCAGTTAGGTTGATAAAGGAAAGTCATAGTCTTAAAGCATTACAGTATAAAAAACAAATACCAAAGAGGTAATTATTTCTATCAGCTTCAGGTGTAAAATCCTACCTTCCAAGCATCAAGGGAAGAGCACAAAATGCCATAGGACCATTAGAATGGGTAATTTATCTTGTACTAATGCTGAAAAATCATTTTGATACAACTAATCTTTTATTAAATATTTCGGAGACAGCATCATATTTAAAAATTGCCGTTCATCCACGTGGCTTATGGGAAACGAACCAAAGTAGACTGAATCAATACTTTTGTTTTGTTTTGTTTTGTTTTTTATTTGACAGAGAGAGACACAGTGAGAGAGGGAACACAAGCAGGGGGAATGGGAGAGGGAGAAGCAGGCTTCCCGCCGAGCAGGGAGCCCGATGCGGGGCTCGATCCCAGGACCCTGGGACCATGACCTGAGCCGAAGGCAGACGCTTAACGACTGAGCCACCCAGGTGCCCCTGAATCAATACGTTTTGAAAGAAAAGAGTTTCATTGTTTGCTTGCAGTGGAAGGATTCAAGCATTACCAGCAGTCTGGAGGGAAATGTGGCTGTAAAGATCCGTGGGAAAGGTACTTAACAGAACGGATGACAATTGGGACTGGTCTCCTTTCCGGCAATCAAACCATTCCAGATCTCCCTTGATTGGGAACAAAGCATTTTCCCAGACTCTCTGTCAGGTAAGGTTAAAAGTCTACAGTTCTACAGCACCTCAGTATTTCTCGCTCATTGTTGGCTTTTAATCTTTTTCGAAAATGGGCTATGACGATTCCTCAGCGCTGAGGCTGGAGAACCTTATACTGCTCCGGCACTTACACCCCACAAGCAACCGATACAAAAGGGCTCAGAGAAATACATCGAGGGCATCCCTGAGGCAACAATAAAACCTCTTCATTGGAAATTAACATTCAGAAAGTTAAGTTTATCAGAAAAAAAATTTACCTCTGAACACTAGGAAGGTCCTTCGTCATCCCTGGACCTCAGTTCTCCCACCCACCAGACACAGAGACGCAAGCGCATCTGGGCGTGGATTCCGCCCACCAGACACTGAGACGCATGCGCATCTGGGGGCGGGGCCAGTTCCGTCTGATGGTCCTTCCCGCATCTCCTTAGCAAGGCCTACTGAGTAGGCTGGGACCTCACGTCTGACGTGGTCTTATTTATTTGTTCCCCCGCTTATTGTCTATCTCCCCTTTGCAGGAGAGGAAAAAGAAACTCTTCCTCTTACTTCTGCACCTGGGGTCCTGAAAATCAAACTGACAAAAGACAGATTAACAGGAGAAAAAGGGTTATTTCACATGCATATGAAGGGCCTCAAGAAATGAAAATCCCAAAGAAATGGTTAGACCATGGATTTAGACACCATTCTAACAAAGAGCAACACTTTGGTGGAACAGTGACAAACCAAAGGAAAAGGGGTTTAGGCATGGAGGTAAATGGTGAGAAGGTAGATGTAGGAGGGAAACGGACGGAAGATAAGGATTATTTTAGCAAGGTTTGTTTTTGTAGGTCCCTCTGGCCACTGTCTCTGTCTGAGGTGATAAAGGCTGTTTTTCTCCTCGTGATACAGGAGAGTGGAGAGGGGCACCTTCATGAAGGGAATTTTGTACTCTGCCTTTAGACAGATGAGGGAGGGTAAAGAGCTTTTACCTGAATCTGCTGTTTCTCAAGTCAGCTCAAAATATTATTTATGCCAAAGTGGCATATTTTGGGGGAGCATGTTGTGATCCCCTTCACCTTCTAAAACACAAGCTCCAGAACATCTTCTAGAATGCACTCAGAAACGCATCTTGTTCACTGCTGTAGCCAGAGGACCTAGAAAGTGCCTGGTGCATGAGAGCACATCGGTAAGTGATGTTGAATATGAATAGATGAATTTCCTCAATAAGTAGTATTGAATACATGAAAGAATGAATTTATGATTTGTGAATTTTTGCTCTTAACATGGTTGTTCCAATGTCTCTTGTTAGCAGATGGGTTTGTGAGAAGAGATTAAAACTGCTCAAGGAGCACATCCAGAGTTTGTACTCTGCAATGGGGACACTAATTTAGTTCTGATTTCTGGTATACTGCCTTGCTTGGATGACTAATATCCTATGACACCGTCCTTGAACTGATGCAGACTCTCCTGCTTCATGTTGAACCAGCTCAGCACGGTTTTCTGAGTAGGTGAGGTCATTGCTTGATTTGGGTGCTTACCCTGTTTACTGGCATTCTCGACGCCTTCAGAGCTTGTTAATATACCAGAGAGAAAAATTCAAGAAAGCTGTTGGGCTATTTTTTTTTAAGATTTTATTTATTTGTCAGAGAGAGAGAGACAGTGAGAGTGAGAGCACAAGCAGGGGGGAGCAGCAGGCAGAGGGAGCAGCAGTCTTCTGGCTAAGCCCGATGTGGGGCTCCATCCCAGGAGCCTGGGATCATGACCTGAGCTGAAGGCAGACGCTTAAGGACTGAACCCCCAGGTGTCCCGGCTCTTGAGCTTTTTAAACTCCAGAGTAAAAAGGAACTGATCAGGCCCTTCCTGAGAGGAGGTGTTAATTTAGAGCAGGCATAACACAGAAGCCTTCAGTATCTGAGGTTGAGTGTACCCAAGACAGTCTTCATATATATTATAATCTAGTGGCAGACCAGCCCCACCAATATTTTTCCACCCACAACCTAACTTGATTTGTTTTCCATTTCATTCTTACCTCCCCAATTTGGAGGCGGGGGGAGAAAAAAATGGTTTGGTATTTTGAAGGGTCATTTGAGCAATCTTAGAGCTGAAAAATATCTTACTGATCATCTAATATAGTGTTTCCCAAACTTGTCTGAACAGAAGAATCACCCAAGGTACTGGTTTAAAAAGTCCATTCTCAGGCCTCACCCTGCTGATTTGGATTCAGTAGGCTTGGGTGAGGCAAGTGATATCTGTATTTTTAAGTAGTGCCCCAGGTGATCCTCATATTCAAGCAAGTTTGAGAAGCACCAATCTAACACAACCCTTTCATCTGGATCTTCATCTGGATCACATGGCTCAAGAATCTTCATGTGCCTTGACCTGATTCTTTTTCTTATGCCACCTGGCCTCCACTAAATCGCCATCCCCCTAAAAAAAAAAAAAAGGCTATTAAAACAAGAGAACTGAGAACCTAGAAATGCTTCCTCAGTATTTCCAGTGAAAATGTTAGCTGACTTCTTTCAATATTCCCTCATTGTGAAACATCTTTTTTTCAAAACCTCTCTACTCATTGTGTGTGTGTGTGTGTGTGTGTGTGTGTGTGTGTGTGTGTGTGTGGTCCAAATTAGCATCTAGACTTTAGAAGCAAGCTCCACAAAGGACATCTTATGATGTTCTCTGGACCAGCCTATGGCTCTGTGGAGTTAGCCATTGGTCTCTTCAGTCCTCATCTGGAACTTCATCAAGAATCACTTGGTTTATCTGGTGTGTAACAGAAACTAGTAAGTAGGTGTCCAGGCCAGTGTTTTCATCATCAGGAAATAAGAACAATTACTGATCTGCTTTCACTAATGCAGTCCATCTGTGCATGAGCAATTTGTGTGGTTTTTCCTAAGAAGGACATCATATTCTCCATATATTTAAATGCTCAATACTTGCAATCAAAGAGACAGAAATATCCAGCCAGCCTCAATTCTTATAAAACAGAGCTGAAAGCAGGTGATTCAGCTGATTTTAGATGACTCAGCCTGACTTGATGGCCAAAGTTGGTGAGTCATCTGTCTGCCGTCTGAGGAAATTCATTTCAGGAACTTAAATTCCAGGGACCTCCAAAAGCTCATTAAGCTCATAAGTTGGTTCTAATTGAGTTATCCCAGCCTTTTCCCCTTAACACTTTTTATCCCTCCTCAAAGAAACCCAAGCTGAACTTAAGATATATCAAGCAGCAGGTCCTATAGGAACCTATCACATCTAAGGTGTACCTGTACTTCCTTTTGGTATGATGTCTCTGGTAGTCTGGGATTTCAGGGGAAAACTGAAGTGTGGAGTGGTTTTGCCAGGGACAAATCCATAGATTTGCTAAGCCTCATGATGAATGAAAAATAAGTAAGGAAAAAAAGAAAGAAAGAAAAGTAAGTAGAAATATATGCCTAGTCTGTGTTTACTGAGAGAGCTCAATGTAAATTTTAAAACTTATAATAAAATGTGCTGGGGACTGAAATTATTTATATACTATTTGATATAAAGAAGTTATATTTTCTACCTAGATTCTCTTCAATCCTATTGATATATTTGAAAGTCTCTCAGATCCTGAACCTTATCTTGATTGGCTACTACACAATTGCTCACCTTCTGTCATTGTAATAGTATTAATAGTTGCTATAGTTAGTTAGCATTTACTTTTTACTCAGTATTGGGCTAACTTGAAAATACGGAGGTACTAATTTACTTAGAGTAGTCTAAAAAGATGATGGCTTTTTAAGGAATTTAAAAATATTAATTATTTAAGTGAGGGATTTAGAAAGAGAACCCAGAAAATAACAATGGTCAATCTTTCTGTGCTAGATTTCTGAATGCCAAACTGCCCATTTCAGTGAAATACTCTCTGGAAATCAGACTCCAAGATGGAAAAGAGCAAAGTTCTCAAACTATAGCAGCGACACTGACGTTCTATCATCCCTAAGGTTGCTTCTTACTCTGGAAGATTCTGAGGGTTGAGTCAGGTAGAGTATTGGCTCAAATTCCTCCGGGAGCTGATGAGTGCATGTCTGGGGCCACACGACAAAGACAATATGGGAAACATGAAAAATGTTCTAAAATGTCTTAGATTTGCCCCTTTAGCATCCAGCAGTGCTAATCCAGGCACAGGCTGAACTCACCAACAGAGCCCATGTTCAGAGCGCTGTAGCTTCTGGGTTTGAGCACGTCCACTCATGAGCAATACTCCCAGAAGCCCTATGTGGCAGACACAATACAGAAAATCATTTTAAAGGAAAGTTTAGAGACCTTCCAACTCTTTCCTTTCACATATGAGAAAGCTGAGATTGATTTGCCAAAGATCATAGGGTGTTTGTGACCAACAGCATAACTTCAGATCTCCTATTCTTTCTTCTATATAAAATCTTTTTTTTTTTTTAAGTATCATTTTTGGATCACAATATCATTAATGGAGTCTACATTTGCACTGGGTATTTAAAAAAAAAAAAAAAAGCAAATGACACCAAAAAAAGAATAAATGCTACTTAAGCCTTTCTACTTACAATGGCAGAATGGAAAATTTATCAGATGGTTCTTTCTATGAAATACTCCATAAAATATTACCCATCCTAACCTCATTTTTTTTTAAAGATTTTATTTATTTATTCATGAGAGACAGAGAGAGAGAGAGAGAGGCAGAGGGAGAAACAGGCTCCCAAGGAGCAGGGAGCCCGATGCGGGACTCGATCCCAGGACCCTGGGATCATGACCTGAGCCGAAGGCAGACGCTTAACCATCTGAGCCACCCAGGCGCCCAATCCTAACCTCATTTTTATACCCAGAGGCTCATGACCTGTTTTGCTTTGTCCTTATCACTGAAAGATTATTTTGTTGCACATACCCTTTAACCTAGAAATTCATCATAGATGTAGACTCCCAAAAAAAGTATTACTGGAATCTACATTGTGGCAATGACTGAAACCATCAAAAACAGGATATATCCATCAGTAGGGAACTGGTTTAAAAAATTTCATTAGAGACATACGTAGTCCATGTTGCTATTAAAAAGAAAGAAAGAAAAGATCTCTACTTATTGATATAAAGAGATGTTCAGGATATGTCATAAAGTAAACCAAGAACAGCATGCATGTATGCAGGATGACTGCATGTGGGTTTGTTCATATACATGTATATCTTTGTTTCTACATAGAGAATTCTGGAAGGATACCCAAGAGCAGTACTCTATTCACACTATTCACTCTATTACTTGATGATTTCATAAGTAATAAGAAAGAGCAGGTGGGGGGCGCCTGGGTGGCTCAGTTGTTAAGCGTCTGCTTCAGCTCAGGTCATGATCCCAGGGTCCTGGGATCGGGCTCCGCATGGGGCTCCCTGCTCCGCAGGAAGCCTGCTTCTCCCTCTCCCACTCCCCCTGCTTGTGTTCCTGCTCTTGCTGTCTCTCTCTCTGTCAAATAAAGAAATAAAATCTTCAAAAAAAAAAAAAAGAGCAGGTGAAGGGAAAGCCATTGTGTTTTTCTAAATCTGAGACTTTTGGCCAAAACCAATAGATTTGGCCTATTTGTAAAAAGAAGTTAGTCCTCCCCAGCAGGGCTGCTTGAACTGCAACCAGGGAAACGTGATAGAGACAGGTGGTGAAACACTTGACTTTTACCAACTGCTTTGGTTTTCCCCTTTGGCCAAACACACTTAAGAGCCATTTAAAAGGGAAACACTATAATTACACCCTACACAAAATGATAGGATTGGACTCTTAATCCTTATTACCACCTCCTCGGAAGATGGGTGCGACAGCCACTCATTCGGAAGACACCGGAGGCCACACCTTGTTTGTCATATTACATCTTGTTTGTCAGATACCTTATGCTTGGTGTTACAGCAGAAAGAAAAATAACCGAAGAAATTTCACCCAACCAGCTATCCAGGTTAGCTAAGCATTTGCACAGACCCACAAACTTGGCCAGTGTCTTTCTTCTTCTTATTTTGGCAACTTGCACTTTGGTGACGAGTGATGGGTGACTGTTTGTAAATGTCACCAAACTAGCATTTCCTGTTTTCTCCAGAACTTTAGCTTTATGGCAGATGAAGCTTAAGGTAAAAACCTCACAAGGGTCCATTCCATTTGATTTATATTATGAATCTTAATGAGGAGGGCTTTCACTTATTTAAGGAAGATGGGAATCTCATGGAAATACAATCTTTTAAAACCTTTCTCAAAAGCAGTTTCAGGTCTACTAAACAAGAACATTAAAAATATCTTTACTTTTTACTCTCATGCAGTGTTGGTGGGAATGTAAATTTGTACCGCTACTGTGGAAAACACTGTGGAGGTTCCTCAAAAAATTAAAAATAGAAATACCATATGACCCAGTAATTCCACTATGGGGTATTTACCCAAAGAAAATGAAGGCACTAATTTGAAAAAAATATATGCACCCGTATGTTTATTGCAGCATTGTTTACAATAGCCAAGACATGGAAGCAACCCAAATGTCCATCGATAGATGAATAAGGAAGATGTGACATGTACATGTATACACACACACACACACACACACACACACACAATGGACTATTACACAGCCATAAAAGGGATGAGATCAGGCCATTTGCAACAACATGGATGGATCTAAAGGGTGTTAGGCTAAGTGAAATAAGTCAGATTGAGAAAGACAAATACTATATGATTTCACTCATATGTGGAATCTGAAAAACAAAAAATGAATAAACAAAGAGTCGAATCAGACCTATAAATACAAAGAACAAACTGGTAGTTGCCAGTGGGGAGAGGGCTGGGGGGATGGGCAAAATGGGTGAAGGGGAGTGAGGGGCACAGGCTTCCAGTTATGGAATGAATAAGTCATAAGAATAAAAGGCAAAGTGCAGGGAATATAGTCAAGGATGTTATAATAGCATTGTATGTATATACTTGTGGTGAGCCCAGCATAACAGATAAAGAAGTTGAATTACTGTGTTGTATACCTGAAACTAATGTAACATTGTGTGTCGACTAGACTCAAAAAGATCCTTTTAAATGTCTTTATTTTTTGATATAATGATTGTACATCTGTAATTCCATCCTAAATACATAATCAAAGAGGTAGACAAGATTTATTATTATAGTGGAGTCATGCTTACATAGACCAGTAAGAGTTAAATCAGCTGTAGTAAAATTCATATGACAGAATAACACAGTGTCATTAAGAATATCAATGACAAGATTCATATAAACTATGCACATACAATACCATTCCAATGTTATTATTTTTAATGCTTTCCCTCTCCTGAGATTTGGGATGATTGTATGCTTTTCTGTACTTTCTAAGTTTCCTACTATGACTATTTCTTGTTACCAGAAAAACATAAATATAAAAATGTCACGGATTTTCATGAGCGTTTGCTCAGTAACTCCCACCTGCCCATTGGCCTGCACTCCCCACAATGTCAGCATCCGCACCAGCATCATAAGCACGCCACCAAAACTGAGATTCAGTGGTAAGCAGTGCTTGCGCAAGAAAGCCAGAACTTTAACTTTCCTCAGTCCCAATTATGCCTCCTAGTGGCAGGCAAACATCTAGATTCAGTCTGTCTTGGTTTCCCATAAGCATAAGAAAGACAGTAACCCCAAGCCCATCAATAAGAAAGAAGTTCCTTTCTCCCCCTGACATTATAAGCCAATTATTGAAACTTCCTCAGCAGTTAGAAGAATGACCCATCTGATGGTACTGTGTCCCCAATAAGTTGAACTGTGGGAAACTAAGATATGAACATCCAGAGAGTTCTACCTCACCCCCCCACACACAGAGTTCAAGAGTAATAGACAGACCCCAACTTGTTACCGACAATTAGATAAAATTGTTCATCTCCTAATTTATTTGAAAGGTCAAAATCTAGTTCCTTTTTTTTAAATAAAGATTTTATTTATTTATTTGACACAGAGAGAGAGAGAGGGAGAGAGAGCACGAGCAGGGGGGAGTGGCAGGCAGGGGAGAAGCAGGCTCCCCGCTGAACAGGGAGCCCAATGCGGGGCTCGATCCCAGGACCCTGGGATCATGACCTGAGCCAAAGGCAGACGCTTAACTGACTGAGCCACCCAGGCACCCCCAAATCTAGTTCTTCTTGGAGTAGTTCATCAATAAGCACGTGTGAAGGGCACACCAAAAGGACTCAGTAATCCCTCAGGAAGTTTATTGTAAGCCGTCCCTTTAAATGGCAAATATGCTTATAACAATTCAGTTTTCATAACAAAAATCTGATCTCCTGGAGACATGGTGCTAAACAGCAATCAGTACCTACTTTGTCAGCACCAACAATATGTGAAACCGGGTTTCTGAAATGGGTCAAGGCTGAGGTTGGGTCATGCCCTACTAGACGCGCAATAGACAACAGTGACAACGACTCCCACTTCTCCCTCTGTGCATCCCCTGGATTTACCTGGGGGCTGAGATGCTTCCTGGAAGAACTCAGTGTCCATAACTAGAGAGGTCAGCACAGGCATTGCTGGTTGGAGACAGAGCCACTGGCCAGAGGTGCCAAGGCCAGCTCCCGCCAGCTAGAGGCCATGGTGAGCCTCTCTGCCCAGCTCCCTGGTCAGTAGCCTGACACTGACCATGGTGTCAGTATTTATACCACGGAAAGCAAAAAATGCTGTAAGTCAGGGCCTTCCCCACACCTACCCGCCCCAGCCACTGTTCATTTTAAGCAGCATAGCACTGGGAGAGTCTTTGAAAGAGAACGCATCTAGGGAATGAGGTGTCTGGAGTGACAAGCCACAATCAGCAACACGGTGTTGGATGATCTAAAAGTTGTTTCTCTGCCTTAGCCTCTGGTTGAAGCTAGAGAGTCCTGTACCACTCCTGCTTTTTCATCATACTGGCCTCGGTGATGTTCAAATAAAGCGAATTCGGAAATTTTCCGTATGTTCAAGTCTCCAGGGTTATTTCTTAGCAACTCTGAAGCCTGTTCCACAAAAGGAGGGCAGCTCTGATCTATGGCTCTGCCACTTGCTGCAGCAAGAATCAACAAAGGTCCCCAACACAGGAGCTTGCCTTCTAGCATCTAGAAGAGTGCTCACAGGGAGGGACCAGAGCCATTTCCCTCCTCATGTCATAGACTGGACATTAGCAAATGCAGTGGTGAGCAGGGCTCAGCATTCCTCTGGGTTAACACTGTGAAGTGAAATAGGCAAGGACACAAATTACCCAAGTGGGAGGTGAAAGGAAAATTACAAAGTATTATGGGAGCACACTGGGAAATAGTGTTTCCTGCTGGGACAAATCAGAAAACTTCCCAGGGGGAAATGGATATTTGAATTGGGACTTAAAGGCTAAGTAGGCTTTCAGTAATAGATGTAGAGGAAGGGGAGTGTTTGGCAAAAAGTATTCTAGGTCATGAAGACAGCATAGGCAGAAGTACTGTATTGTTTATACTGTTTATTTTCTGTATATTGTGATATTTTGACATCTTAAAAACCTTTCTGGCTGGGGAGAGACTGCCTGTCCTGAGCCTAATCAATACTTAGAGCTAGCAAGGGCCAACTGGGAGCATGCCTTTGATATACAAACCAGCCAATCCAGAGCCCTTTCTCCTCTATCTGGCCAGTGCATGCTAAGAGGCAATATTCCTTGGCCTTAATCTTCCCAGTGCCAGGTACCAGGCAACTAGAGACCACCCCAAAGGCTTAGAGACTTTCAAAATTATTCACAGCAGCCAATCCTAAGCTGCTTACCCTGTCCTGCCTTGCTTCTCCTGCAGAAACCCCCAAAAAGACTCCGTCTAGGCTTTCCCCTGACCCCTGTCTTGGGCCACCTGACCAAAATCTGGAGTTCCTCACCATGGCCCTGCCTGGCATGGTGTGCTTTCTATCTCTAGGACCTGTGATTATAACACACTTTGTTTTCCTGAACTTCTCCGGTGTCCCCTCCTGTGGCCATACCTGACTGACCATCTCATAAAAGATCATGCAACTATAAAGGAAGGAAGTTCTGGTACATTGGGCTGTGTGTATTTAGGAGGGGAAACTGAAGGGCGGTTGACCAGTTTGTGAAGGATCTGGACTGCTGTGATGGAAAATAGACAACAGAAGCTTCTGAACAGGGCAGTAGCAGGTGCAGAGCTGTGTTTCCGGACAAGGCTGGACAAGGCTGGAGGCAGGAAGCCTAAAGAAGCTGTTGGAGCCATCCAGATGAGCTGGCATCAAGACACAGAGAGGAAGAAGGAAGAGTCAAGGATTAGAAGACAGTGACATCATCAATAGAGAAAGTGAACTACATAATCAAGTTTGGGGACAAAGATGTAGAGTTTGGTTCTTGAGTTACAAGAATAAAACTTCTAGTATAGGCTTTAACTTAAAGGGAAGGATTCATAGCATTTTGACTGATTGATTGTTGACAATTACCATTATAGAGTCAAAATGAAAATCTGTTATGACATGATTGTTTTGACTTGCATTTCGTTCATTATAACAAACTTGAGCATCTTTTTATTCATTCACTCATTTATTCCACAAATACTTACTGAATTTCTACTGTGTGTCAGTACCAGTCTGTATGAGGGATATAGGAGAAGCACAAGAAACAAAATTCCCTGACCTATGGACCTTGGCTTCTAGTGAAGAGAAATGAACAATAACCAAGGAAATAAGAAAATAGATAGTGTACTCAATGATGATCAGTGTTACAAAGAAAAATAAGGCAGGAAAGGAGAATAGAATATGCTGGCAATTGAGGGTGCAATTTTAAATAGGGGAGATCTCATAAGAAACTGACATTTCAGCAAAAGCTCCACAGGTAAGGGTGTGAAAAGGGAATCTGTCAAAAGAGCAATTTAGGCAGAAGGAACTGGGAGCATAAAGGCCTTTGGCTGGATCATATCTGATTTCCTCTTTTCAAATATTTATTGAGAATTCATTGTTAGTACTCTGGGAACTACCTGTTCACATTGCACATTTTTCTCTTAGGTTGCCAGTATTCTTACTGAATTATAGAGTTCTTTGCATATTAAAGAAATTGGCCCTTTTTATGGTTGAATAATACTCCAGTGTGTGTGTGTGCATGCACGCGTGTGTGTGTGTGTGTACTACATCTTCTTTACCCATTCATTCACTAATGGAATTAAAAGGAAAAAAAGAAAAGAAAAAAAAAATTGGCCCTTGCCTAGCATGTATATTACAAATATATCCCTCATTTACGTTTGTAGGTCCCGTATGTGAGTGTGTGTCATGTTTAGAGGTAATTGCTGTACAGAAGTATTAAATTTTATATAGTACAATTTATCAACCTTTTCTTTATTGCTTCTAGGTTTTGTGTTTCATTTAGAAAGTTCATCCCCACTCCAAGGATAAAGAAAAATTTATTCTTTTTTTTTCTTCTTTTAATTTTTTGGTGAAATGAAAAAAAGACATTTAGAACTTGGATCCTCTGGAACTTATATGTAATAAATATTATAGGGTTTCCTGTTTACAAAACAAAGGACTCTTGAAATTAAAAAACTTCAAGATCCAGGGGTGCCTGGGTGGCTCAATCAGTTAAGCATCTGCCTTTGGTTCAGGTCATGATCCCAGGGTCCTGGGATCCAGCCCTACATGAGGCTCCCTGCTTAGTGGGGAGTCTGCTTCTCCCTCTTCCCTTCCCCCTGCTTGTGCTTTCTCTCAAATAAATAAAATCTTTTAAAAAATAAAAATAAATAAAAAACTTCCAAGATAAAAAAAAATGGATTTCTGAACATGATATAGCAGGCAGGTTGTGTTGAAATTAACTGGGAAAGTTCCTACTAAATTGGACACTCTTCGATGCCACCAGCCATCCTCTGGAGTCTCATTTCCCAAAAGGCTTCTGTGGCAGTCAAGTTCTACAGGATGACTACAGGTATTCAGCAAAAAAAAAAAAAAAAAAAAAAAAAAATCCATGTGAAAATAAGTTTGGAAATTTTGGAATATTATTTTTTTAACTCTAGGACAATCGAGATCCTTTAATATATTAGTATCACTGAGAGTCTCCAACGGGAGCACTTTTGTTTCATAATGCAGCTTGGGAACCCGCATTCTCTGCCTGCAGCAGTGGTTCCTAGAGTTGGTTACATCAGAAATACCTAGAGAGATTTTTTTTTTTAATTTTATTTTATTATGTTAATCACCATACATTACATCATTAGTTTT